>NC_053498.1:34211802-34578468 GCF_905171775.1 Rana temporaria | reverse complement strand
ATCCAGTCCCAGACATATTTCATACATACTTCTACTCATTTCAGACAGAATATTAAAGAATACAATACCTGTCGCCGAGTGTGTTTCCAGCATGATGGCATTGCGCTGATTCTCGGCGACATGGTGCCGACATCTCGCACTCGCTGGAATAGAAAGAGCACATTCCAGCGAGCGCGTCATAGAAGCGACGGGGATCCGACTTGGATTCCCGCCAATTGTAGCCGCGGCGTTTGGTATTAATCATGAGGGGGAACTCCACGTCAAATTTTAAATAAAAAAACGGCATGGGTTCCCCCACAGGGGCATACCAGGCCCTTAGGTCTGGTATGGATTGTAAGGAGAACCCCCTACGCCGAAAAAACGGCGTGGGGGTCCCCCCCACAATCCATACCAGACCCGTATCCAAGCAAACGCCCCCCCCCCCCACGGGTCCTGGAGCATGATGGGACTGTGACTCCATTAGAGGCCTATATTAATCGGTGCGAGCCACGCACCCGGCATTACAGTGGGAAGAAGCGTTGCGTCAACATCGGAAGAAAAGAAGAAGGCAGAAGTCGGCAAAGAGCGGGCTGCGCCACCGCTAGTAATAGAGCTAAAAATAAGATATCGGCGGCCAGCCCTGAAGAAGGCACCGGAGCGCGAGGAAGGGGGTAAGTATGTTCCCTGGGTGTGTTCTAACTCAAGGGGGGATGGACTGACTAGGGGAAATGACAGATCGCTGTTCATACATTGTATAAACATGTGATCAGTAATTTCTTCCCCCTGAAAGGACCGGAAGCTGTGTGTTTACACACACAGCTCCCGATTCTCGCTCTTTAGCGAGCGATCGCGGGTGCACGGCGGTAATCGCGTCCGCAGGGCATGCGTGTCGGCACCCCTAGTGGCTGAAATGCGAAATCACGTGATTTCACGCAGCCGAGCCGACCTGCCGCCGTAAAACTGCGCGGCTGGTCAGCTAGTGGTTAAGCTGCACAGCATTGTTATCAGTGAGAGCTGGGTGAGGCCTGGCTAAGAGGTGCTTCAGTGTGAATATCTTACTGAAGGAATCCCTTTGCTCTGCACTTATACAGGTCTTCATAATTATTATAATCTAACCCTGCATTTATCCGTTGCTATTTTCTCTTTTTGACTCTTGCAGGGCACTGCAAGTAGTCAGATACTTGTTTACCTTTGTCCTTTTACTTTTATGTCTATCAAGTAAAATTCCTTTAAAGCAGGGGTTCACCCTAAAAAAAAAATTCGAACATTACATTGCGTTCACTTCCGACATTGACAGTATGCTGATCTTTTTTTTTGCTTTACATACCGGTTTATCGTTATTTTCCCCCCTGGTAGTGAATCCCGCGGGAGTGGGCGTTCCTAGGCCGCGTCACGAGTTGCCAAAAGAAGCCGGACTGCGAGTCGGCTATATACGGCGCGTACACACGGATGTTCGGCTTCTTTTGGCAACTCGTAACGAGGCCGTATGCGCCGGGGGAAGTTTTATTCCCCCCCCCGGGAAGCCAGGGGGGGGGGGGGGGAATAACGATACAACGGTATGTACGGCAAAAAAAAAGATCAGCATACTGTCAATGTCGGAAGTGAGCTCAATGTAATGTTAGAATTTTTTTTAGGGTGAACCCCCGCTTTAAGTGCAAATCTGTGTGGTCTGTCTGTCATCCTGTGGGTCCAGTGCAACACAAGGTAACGGTTTATTACATATTTACTGTGTTGTGAACCCCAGCGGTTGGTGGGGTTCACAATTCTCATTTATACCAGTTGTGCCAAGGGAGGGTTCGAGCCAGTTTCAGGGGTTGATAGTCAGAGTGTAGACCCAAAACAAACCAGCAACTCCTTCGGGGGTAGTGCTACACTAGCAAGAAGGTCTGCAAACCAAAATGCTCACAAGCGGTAATATTGAGCACAAATATCTGTGCTAAGAAAACAAGGCACATCTGGCACAGTAAGTACAGACTAATCCCCATGTCTTAACTGGAGACCATTATTATACATTTTACAATCCTATTTAGATTTGAACACAGTTTTAAAAAGATTGTAATCCCAATTATCTTTGAACGCAGACTTAAGCTGGTCATACACTAATAGAATTTTGTTTAAAAATGTTGTATTAAGGATATTTGTTTTATAATCATTAGTGGGGTCAAATCGACATTTGTTTTTGACCAGTCATGAGAAAATTCTAAGGAGCAGGGTGGAAATTTTTTCTTGAATAAACAATGTTTAACTGCGAATGTGGTTTTCGTTGTGGAAAGTCCATTCACTCTAAAATCAAATGTTCAAAGCAAACCTTTTATTAAAGGGGGTGTAAAGGTTTAATTAAAACAAAATTAAATAACAAACATACCATACTTACCTCCACTGTGCAGTTCATTTTGCACAGAGTGGCCCCGATCTTCATCTTCTGGGGTCCCATGGCAGCTGTCGTGGCTCCTCCCTGCAAGAGCTATCCCCCCTCTGGTAAGCTCTCTCCCAAGGTGGTTAGCTTGCAGGTGAGCTCCCGTGTGATACAGTCGGTTGCCATAGCCACCAAGTGTACCACTCGGCCCTGCCCCCCGATGCGCCGCATCATTGATATGATTGACAGCAGCAGGAGCCAATGGCTGCGCTGCTATCAATCATCCAATATAGAGCTGGGGGAAAGCAACGTAGGATCGGGCCCACAGAGATTCGGGGCTCGGGTAAGTAAAATGGGCCTCGGGGGGGGGGGGGGCTGGAGAGTGCAAGGTGTTTTTTCACCTTAATGCATAGAATGCATTAAGGTGGAAAAACACGAAGCTTTACAACCCCTTTAAGTAATTTTGAACAAAATTTAATAAGTCATCAAATGTACTGATGAGAATTTTTATATGAATGTGCGTTTGACTATTTGTACAAAAATCTACTAGTGTATGGCCAGCTTTACACTGCATTTGGAGCCTATACACAGTGGGGCAGATTCATCAAAGAGATACGAAGGCGGATCTCCTGATCCGCCGTCGTACCTCTGAGTCCAGCCGGTCGGATCTATGAGGCTGATTCATAGAATCAGATTCCGCATAGATCTCCCTTAGATCCGACTGGTGTAAGTGACTTACACCAGTCGAATCTTAGGCTGCAATCTCCCGCCGGCCGCTAGGTGTCGTCGCTTTTTTTTACGCAGCGGATATGCAAATGAGGAGAACCGCCGATTCAAGTCCGTACGCCCGCCCGTCGCTTTTTTTTAACGTTGTTTGCGTTTGGCTTTTTCCGGCGGATAGCTACCCCTGCTATATGAGGGGTAGCTAATGTTAAGTATGGCCGTCGTTCCCGCGCCGAGATTCAAATGTTTACGTCGTTTGCGTAAGTCGATCGGGAATACGGATGGCCGCAATTGACGTAGCCGCCGCAAACAATGACGTCCTAGCGACGTCATTTGGAGCATGCGCACTGGGAAATTTCGCCGGCGGCGCATGCGCAGTTAAATCGGCGCGGGAACGTGCCTGATTTAAATTGTACACTCCCCCTAGCCGCGGAATTTGCATTCCGCCGGGGGAGTTACGATCCGACGGTGCAATTTTAGAGGCAAGTGCTTGGTGAATACTGCACTAGCCTCGCTAAATTGCACCGGCGGATCGTAAAACACGTAGATCGACCGGATCTAAAGATCCGCTGATCTACATAAATCTGGACCAGTGTGCCCAGCCACATTGTGGAGTGAATCAATTGGTTGTAATTTTTTGTAGAGTCTGAAAGGAGAAAGTTTTGTTTTCCCATCAAACCAAATCAGATTCTTTCTATTGCCTTTGATTCTCGCAGTTTCAAAAATTATTTGACATGAGAAACCTTTCAAGTGTACATGTAGGGCCAGATCCACAAAAACGGGCGTATATTTAGGCAGGCGTAGCGCATCTCTTATGCGCTACGCCGCCGTAACTCAGAGTGGCTCGTAGGGTATCCACAAAGAACTTGCTCCCATATGTGCGCCGGCGTAACGTAAATCGGCCGGCGTAAGCACGCGTAATTCAAAGTAGGCTTGGAGTGGGCGTGTTGTATGGTAATCTGGTATGACCCCACGTAATTGACGCTTTTTACGAACAGCATGCGCTGACCGTGGTCGTATCCCAGTGCGCATGCGCAAAATCACGTCGCAAATAGTCAATGCTTTCGACGTGAACGTAACTTACGCAAAGCCCTATTCGCGAACGAATTACGCAAACGATGGAAAATTTGACGCTGTCCTGACGTCCATACCTAACATTGCGTACACCTCATAAAAAGCCTTACGTAAACGACGTAAAAAAATGCGCCGGGCGGACGTACGTTTGAGAATCGGCGTATCTAGCTAATTTGCATACTCTATGCGGAAATCAACGGAAGTGCCACCTAGCGGCCAGCGTAAATATGCACCTAAGATCCAACGGCGTACTAAGACATACGTCAGTCGGATCTAGCCCACATTCAGGCGTATCTTGTTTTGTGGATACAAAACAAAGATACGACGGCGCATCGTAGAACTTACGCGGCGTATCAATAGATACACCGGTGTAAGTTCTTTGTGGATCTGGCCCGTAGTCTTCAGATAATGATATTCTGTATATCAGGCATGTAGAAAAGGTATTTTTTGTATGGTTGCCCTTTGTACCAATAGCCTTAAACCCTCAATTCTGTTTGGTTGCTGGGATTATTCTTTTGTAAGCTCCCCAACTGTATGGCATTATCTACCCACGTGGCTTTCATAAGAGGCTTCCAATCCCCGTTTTCTAAAATATGGAGCGGGCTAGGAGTTGGCTATAGGCATGGAAAGGTGGTCAGAAGCTGTGACTGTCATAACCGTCATGCCATAATCATCTTGGTTTTTGTAAGCAGGCTAAACTTTGCCATAAACACATCAATTTTCTTTTAGTCAAGCACACTTGCCTTTCAAAATTGAATTTGGAATCAAAATTATAATAAATTCAAAAAAAGACTTTTTGTGCTTTAATGTGGTCAGATGTAGTAAACAATACCTCCAGGGTTGGTGGCCGCTAGGATTAAAGAATGACCAAGCACCTGTGATGAGTGGGAGCTGGAACAATGCTTTATCATTGGCATCAGTAAAATAAACCGTGTCTAATTGTTGATAATAGGCGGAGGAATAGTGCCTGCGTTTTTTTTAATTGGGGGGAATAGTGTTCCATTATTGGTGTCAGTGGGAGAAATCGTGTCCCATCAATAGTGTCAATTGCGTCAAAGCTAGGAATCGTGCCCTGTCAATAGTGACACTTGGTTTAATAGTGCCCCATCAACAGTGTTAGTTGGAGGAATAGTGACCCATTAAGGTGTCAGTTGGAGAAACAGTTCCCCATTGTTGGCTCCAGTGGGAGAAATAGTGCCCCATCAAGATGTCAGTGGAAGGAACAGTTCCCCCATAGTTGATGCCAGTTAAAAGATTAGTTCCCCATTGTTGATACCAGTGGGAAGAATAGCGCCCTATCCTTGGTGTCAATGAAAGCAATAGTGCCTCATCAGTGGGAAGAACAGTGGTGTCAGTGGGAAGATTGGTGCCTCGTCAGTGGTGTTAGTGGGAAGAATAGTGCCCATCAGTGATGTTAGTGGGAGAAATAGTGCCCCATCCTTTTTGCCAACGGGAAGAATGTTGCCCCATCATTGGTTCCAATGGAAGGAATAATTCCTCATCAGTGGTTTCAGCAGGAGGAATAGTGCCCCTTTGTTTTTGCTATTGGAGGAATCATTAATGGTGTCAGTGGAAAGATTAGAACCTCATCAATGGAATTAGTGGGCGCATTAATGCCCCATCAATGGTGTCAGTGAGAGGAACAGTGCCTTGTTGTAGTCAGTAGGAGGAATAGTGGCATTAGGTGGAGGAATAGTGCCTTATCAATGGTGTCGGTGAGAGGAAAAGTGACCGATCATAAACATTGTGAGGAAAAATAGTGCCTCATCATTGGTGTCAGTGGGGGGGATTTTACACCATCGTTGGTGTCGGTGGAAAGAATAGTGCCTCATCGTAGGTATAAGTTGGAGGAATAGTGCTGTAATGCAAAAAAAATTTAAAAGTAAAAATTTAAAACAATTAAAACAAAAACGGGAGGGGGGCCTGTAAGGGGCCCTGGGGACTATCGGGACTATCGGGCCCCTTTCAGGTGTAATGCAGAAAAAATTATAAAAAACAAACAGGAAGGGGGCCAGCCGGGACCATCGGGCCCCTTACAGGTGTAATGCCTGTACCCCCCTGATGGCGGCCCTGTAAATGACACTCATTCAAAATTTCTTAGGTCCCTCTGGTTGGAGTATAACCGAGAATTTTTTTTCCCCTTTATCAAACAGGGAACCTGATAAATGTCTATCTAGCCAACATAACTGTGCCGCTTTCATTATTTCTATTTGGATTATACCTCCTTCTTACCTCCCACACTTCTCCAAACAATCTTAGGCTCCCTAAATGAAATATTTTATGTAGGCATCATGGAAGTTATCTCCTATATCTGAGCCTCACAGCACATCATACCTGTCCCCACCCTCCATCCCCTCAGAATTCTTTGATATCTGAGATCAGTCTTTCAGTAAAACTTGCAAAAACACCACAGAGGATATAGCACCTCCAAAAGCTATCAAACACACTTTATAATTTATTGGACATTTATAATTGAAAAAGGTAGTGTTCCCTGCTTTTAATACAGGGGAGGGGGGGGGGGGTTGACACCTGTGCTGTACCTTTTTGATTATATAGTGTCATAGTTGGTCAGGTTGAAAAACGACACAAGTCCATCTAGTTCAACCAAAAAAATAAAATAAAAACACATACCCAATTCCATACCCACAGTTGATCCAGCATAAGGCAAACAACCCCAGCAGAGCATGATCCAATTTGCTACAGCAAGGGGAAGAATTCCTTCCTGATCCCCCAAGAGGCAATCGGATTTACCCTGGATCAACTTTACCTATAAATGTCAGTGCTCAGTTATACTTATGTACATTTAGGAAAGAATCCAGGCCTTTTTTTTAAAGCAATCTACTTAACTTGCCAGAACCACCTCTGGAGGGAGTCTATTCCACATTTTCACAGCTCTTACTGTGAAGAAACCTTTCCGTATTTGGAGATGAAATCTTTTTTCCTCTAGACGTAAAGAGCACCCCCTTGTCCTCTGTGATGACCTTAAAGTGAATAATTCAAAACCAAGTTCACTATATGGACCACGTATGTATTTGTACATGTTGATCATATCCCCCCCCCCCTTATTCTCCTCCTTAAGAGGGAATACATTCAGTTTCTCTTCATAGCTGAGCTCCTCCATTCCCCTTATCAGTTTGGTTGCCCTTCTCTGCACTTTTTCCAGTTCCCAGATATACTTTTTGAGACCTGGTGCCCAAAAACTCAACTGCATACGTCCAATAAATTATGAATTGTGTTGGGTAGCCTTTGAAGGAGTTTTTGCTAGTATGTTTTTTTGGAAGCACTTCCCCTGCTTTTAGGGTTTAGGCATCACTCGTATACCATTCCCAGCATCTGACACATATGAATACTTGCACTTTGTTCTGTCTGAGTGATGGCATACCTATAAACATGATGTGACATGCAGCCTTATTATGTTGCCATCACCCTACACTTGATATACTGTATTCCTCCAGATTCATTCTAACTGTAACCGTTTGTTTAAAACTTTAATATTCATCTTATGAAAGAAAACGCATGTAGCGCTCACCCCCGAAGGAGCCGCTGATAATGAATGGGATGGCAGATTTACCTCATGCTCTCTCCGAATGACTAGGGATAAATGATGCATACAGCAGTAGCAAAGGAATGTCCACGAAGAAATGTCTTTTTATGTGCTCTTTATTACCCAGCCGGGTAAAAACAGTAAAAGGTATAGAGATGAAAGAAGAACAGCAGATTCAGTCGTAGTATCTGGAACAGTCCTGTTCCTATGCGTAACACTCTTACACCACTCCTGCTTGAGTGGACTTGGCGTACCCGGATAGGCGTCTCTCACTGACCTAGCAGCCGGAACACCGCTCGAATCTCTTTAGAACAAAGTCTCTGCCACAGACCCTCTTGAATGAATGTCAGAGAGGAACCTCTGCCACAGGCCCTCTTGGCTGAACGTCAGAGAGGAACCTCTGCCACAGGCCCTCTCTGATTTCAGATACGGAGATAACCCTCCTAGGTAAAGTTATGCCTGAATCCTCTTTTTTTTAACGTCGCCCAGATACCGACTGAAAGAGGAGTCAAACCTTCAGGCCGCGTACACACGGACGGACAATCCGATGAAAACGGTCCGCCGGACCGTTTTCATCGGACATGTTCGCTGCCGGATTTTGGTCTGATGTGTGTACACACCATCAGACCAAAATCCCCGCGGACAGCGAACGCGGTGACGTGGTCGCGATGATGACGCGGTGACGTGCACGACCCTGGAAGGTCAATCACTTCGACGCATGCGAGGGCTGTCGGCCGAGTGGACATGTCCGGTGAGTTGTACAGACGACCGAACATGTCCGATGGACAGGCTTCCAGCGGACATGTTTCATAGCATGCTGTGAAACATTTATCCGCTGGAAACCTGTCCGCTAGGCCGGGAATCCGGTCCGGTCGGCCGTACAGACGACCGAACCTGTCCGCGGAAACTGGTGCGCGGACCAGTTTTAGCAGACATGTTCGGTCGTGTGTACGAGGCCTCAGTGTCCGGTCACCTCGATTCCCGGTGGTTCCTCAGAATCCTATTTGACCGCCAGCCTCTCATTGGCGCTCCTCAGATGGACTCTCCACCGAACAGCTAAACTCGCTTGGGATCTTCAAAGTGGGAACCCAGTCGACCACTGGGTCCCCGTCCTGCTCAAATGCTCCGGACCAACTTAGGTCCGAAACCAGGAACACTGCGTAGCACACACACTCCGGCCTGGTAGGCCATAACGCCGGAGCGCCGTGATGTGGCCACCCTGAAGGTGGGTGCCACACTGGAAGAAGACCCCACAAAATGGCGTCTGTTTTATAAGTACCCTCTCCCAGCATGCCCAGCGAGGCCCAAACCTCCCGATTGGCCGCTGGGAGAGAACACCCAAACCTCAACTCTACTGCTGCCACCTACCGCACCGAGGTGGGAAGACACCCCAGCACGACAGAATGAGCCCACAGCACAGCCAAGCTGAAACAGAGACCCTTTCTAGAATTGAAATTTAAATCCGATTCACTTACACTCTGATTATACTCTAAATTTCGACAGCACCGGTTATCTTTTAAGTAACCCGGCGCTACATACATAATACTGCTCACGTTATCAAAGCGTGTCAGTCTTAGCTACACTCATTTAGTCAATACCCTAATTATCACTGCTACTCCAAAAACACAGTTTTGTACATTAAAGTGATATTAACCGATTGCCGGCCGCCCACCGCAGTTTTACTGCGGCAGGTTGGCTCGGCTGCACAAATATAACGTGATGTTGCTCTGTGGCCACTAGGGGCGCGCACGCGCCCCCTGCTCGCCCCAGGTGCTGATGCGAGTGACCGGCGGGCGTGATCACCGCCGGGCACCCGCGATTGCTTGTGACAGAGTGAGAACCGGGAGCGGTGTGTCTTTCAGGGGGAGAAATTACTGATCGTATGTTCATACAATGTATGAACAGCGATCTGTCATTTCCCCTAGTAAGTCCCACCCCCCCTTCAGTTAGAACACACTTTAGGGAACATAATTAACCCCTTGATCGCCTCCTAGTGTTAACCCCTTCCCTGCCAGTGACACTCAAAAATTGAACTTCCGCTTTTCGGAACCCTCCCCCCTCCGGTGTCACATTTGGCACCTTTCAGGCGGGAGACGGGTGCAGATACCTGTCTAAGACAGGCATTTTCACCCACTTCCGGGCATAGACTCCCATGGGAGTCACGCCACTTCCTGTCCCGCATCCCCCTGCTGTCTGCTGGGAAACACACTGTTCCCAGGAGAGAGCGGGGACCAGCGAGGACGGGCCACGCCACTCGCGCATACACAGTAGGGATCCGGGCAGTGAAGCCGCAGCGCTTGACTTCCTGGTTCCTTCACCGAGGATGACGGCGGGGGCAGCCGAGAGATGAGCAATTGCTCGGCCTCGGCTGCCGACATCGCGGGCACGCTGGACAGGTAAGTCAGCAGCTGCAGTATTTGTAGCTGCTGGCTTTTAAAAAAAATATTTTGGGTGGACCTCCGCTTTAAAATCCGAATGCCATGGGCCAGAATGTAAACAGCACAATTTATAAAAACACAAAATGTGAAGAATGAAAAAAGAAAATTCTGAGTAAGAGTTCCTCTTAATGCGCACAGATGTTATGAACCAAGTCCTTTATATGGGGGAAAGAGAAGAGAAGTCCTTGTAGTGTAGGGTGTAGGTGTTCAGAATCTTCAGCTAGCTCACCAAGGGCCCAGAGAGGTTGCTGTGTCCCCCAAGGTCTGGAAACTGTTTATTCCAGGGCTTTCTTAGCTGCGGAAGATTAGCTGAAAGATGAGATTAGATTACTTTTATCTCATGCTTGTGAGTAGTTTTTATTCTTTTTTTGTGTAGCGCCTGTGTACTTTCAGTCCAGGTGCTATCTTAAATTTAGAGGGGGGTGAGAGAGTTATTTGGCTCTCATTTGGTTAATTTGTGTAAATTGGGTCTCTGCCGGGTTGGGCTGCGCTGTGGTTTCATTCTGTGTTCCAGAGATGCTTTTCCACCTCGGGGAGACAGATGGTTCCAGAGGGGTCCGAGCAGGGGTGCCTCTCTCCAGCAGCAAATCAGTGAGGTTTTTCTCTCGCGGGGCATGCTGGGGGAGGGTATTTCTAGGGCAGACGGCTTTTGGCGGGGTTCGTCTTGTTCCGGGTGCGGCACCCACCTTCAGGGTGTGCGCACATCACGGCCCCCCGGCAATATGGCATTCCAGGCCGAGGTGCGCCTGCAACGCAGTGTTCGTGGTTCCGGGACCATACTGGCCCGGAGCGACTGAAGCTATGGCGGGGCCCCAGTGATCTACTGGGTTTCCCCAAACTCTGAAAGAAGATCCCAAGCGAGCTGTGCTGTTCGGTGGGGAGTCAGTCTGAGGAGAGCCCGGAGGCAGGCAATCTAACAGGGCCTAGTCAATCCATCGGGGATCGAGGTGACCGGACACTGAGAGTTTGTCTGTTGGCAACCTGTCAGTCTGTGACCATTTGAAAGACTACCTGAAGGAGATTCAGGCACTAAATTTACTAAGGAGGATTTACCTCACGATCTACATTCTGGAGAAGGGGGCCTGTGGCAGAGGTCCCGTTCTGACCCTTTCATTTCTACTAAGTCTGTGGCAGAGACTGATTTTCTCCTCAAGTTCCGAGTGATACTCTGGCTGCCAGGTCGGTGTGAGAGGCCTGTCCAGATACACTATACCCACTCCGTCTGGAGTGGCGACAAAGTAAAAGTGCCGCTAGAAGCAGGACTGCTTCTGTATTGTTCAAGCCTGAATCTGCAACTTTCCTCTTCACCCATCTTTTCCTATCAACCTCAAGTTTACTGTTTTGCCATGTTGGGTGTAATAAAACTACCAGAAAAGACACCTGCTGCTTGGACATTCCATTATTGCTCTCATCATCATCATCATCATTACCCCTAGACGCTCACAGAGGTAACACGCCATCCCTATTCTCTCCAGCGGCTCCTTCTGTGGTGAGCGCTACATTTATCTTTAATAAATGTATGTGGGATTATGCACTAGGCTGAAGTGCCCTCTTTTCTTTCCATTTTCTAGGCTTTATGGACCCCATGATTTCTAACAGCGGCCCTGATGTTTGGGTAGGTGTGATATGTCAAGTAAAATCCACATCAACGGCAGGACCAAGTTTTCCCAGCTGCACATTGTCCAAAGCATCAAACTTTCTATGCCAGTTTGCCTTCTTCCCACACTACATCCTGGTGCCATCTCTTTCCCAGGTAAGCAATGCTCACGCACCCACCTATTCACATGATGTACCACATGATGTAAAAAAAAAAAATACACATGATTCATCAGACCAGGCCGCCTTCTTCCATTGCTTTGTGATCCAGTTCCTGTGGCGGCCCGCCCATAGGGGGAGCCCGGGCGCCGCCCCCCTCCTGTAGGCACAAAAAAAATATATAAAACATTTTTTTTAATGGCCCCTTTAAGAAACATTAAGGAAAAAAAATAAAAAATGTCCTTTAATAATATAAGATTGAGCGCCACCCATCATTGCCCTATGAAGCGCCACGTCAATGCAATCTTTAGATTGCAGACATGGCGCTTCATTTGCGGGCTTTTATCCCGCCTTATGGGCGCATTGAAAAGCGCTGAATAGCTTCCCGTGCACTATGGGCGCCGGGAGCATTACTAATAGTATTACTAATAGTGTTACTTCCGGCCGGGATTCGTCTTACAGACGAAAACCGGAAGTGACGTCACGCGGCAGCTCAGTTCTTTACACTGCCCGAGCGGAGCTGCAGTGCAAAGGTAAGCCGATGGATGCCATTACCTCGTTTCATTGAATGACAATATGGATTGGAATTAAGATCGCCTCCAAAGTCATCAACGCTGCACTGCCTGATCCCCACCCATCTACCTCGGAGCCTGTTATTGTAGTTAGACTGCTGGGACTTGTAGTTCTCCATCTTCTCCTGGGGCTCATGGAGAAGATGGAGATTGGAGAACTACAAGTCCCAGCAGGTTATACATACAATAAGGCTCTGAGGTGGATGGGTGTGGATGGCATGCACCTGAGCCCAGGAGAAGATGGGGAACTACAAGTCCCAGCAGGTTATAATATAAGGCTCCTAGGTGGATGGGTGTCCGGACATCCATCCACCTCAGAGCCTTATATTATAACCTGCTGGGACTTGTAGTTCTCCATCTTCTCCTGGGGCTCAGGTGCATGCAATCCACCATCTATGGGACTACAAGTCCCCCCCTATGGTGGATAGCATGCACCTGAGCCCCAGGAAACAATGGAGAACTACAAGAAGAATGAGTGGTCATTCCTTTTTTTTAATGCTGGGACTTGTAGTAGTGTTGTACTTGTAAGAAGAAGAGGCTGGAGCCTGGAGGAGTGTGTCTGTCTGCCCTGCCACCCTGTGTTAGTCTATGGGGGGGGGGGGTTGATTGCTGTGTCCATCACCCCCCTGCCATGTGTATAGTGTAGCACTATATATAGGTATATATTGGGGGGGTTGCAGAATGCAGATACGTGCTATTTACATGGTGTAGAATGCAGATATGTGCTATTTACAGGTTGCTGATATGTGCTATTTACAGGGTGCAGAATGCAGATATGTGCTATTTACAGGGTGCAGAATGCAGATATGTGCTATTTACAGGTTGCAGAATGCAGATATGTGCTATTTACAGGTTGCAGAATGCAGATATGTGCTATTTACAGGTTGCAGATATGTGCTATTTACAGGTTGCAGATACAGTATGTGCTATTTACAGGTTGCAGAATGCAGATATATGCTATTTACAGGGTGCTGATATGTGCTATTTACAGGTTGCTGATATGTGCTATTTACAGGTTGCAGATATGTGCTATTTACAGGTTGCTGATATGTGCTATTTACAGGGTGCAGAATGCAGATATGTGCTATTTACAGGGTGCAGAATGCAGATATGTGCTATTTACAGGTTGCAGAATGCAGATATGTGCTATTTACAGGTTGCAGAATGCAGATATGTGCTATTTACAGGTTGCAGATATGTGCTATTTACAGGTTGCAGAATGCAGATATATGCTATTTACAGGTTGCTGATATGTGCTATTTACAGGTTGCTAATATGTGCTATTTACAGGTTGCAGAATGCAGATACGTGCTATTTACAGGTTGCAGAATGCAGATACGTGCTATTTACAGGTTGCAGAATGCAGATATGTGCTATTTACAGGTTGCAGAATGCAGATATGTGCTATTTACAGGTTGCAGATATATGCTATTTACAGGTTGCAGATATGTGCTATTTACAGGTTGCAGAATGCAGATATATGCTATTTACAGGTTGCTGATATGTGCTATTTACAGGTTGCTGATATGTGCTATTTACAGGTTGCAGATATGTGCTATTTACAGGGTGCAGATATGTGCTATTTACAGGTTGCTGATATGTGCTATTTACAGGTTGCTGATATGTGCTATTTACAGGTTGCTGATATGTGCTATTTACAGGTTGCAGATATGTGCTATTTACAGGGTGCAGATATGTGCTATTTACAGGGTGCAGATATGTGCTATTTACAGGTTGCTGATATGTGCTATTTACAGGTTGCAGATATGTGCTATTTACAGGGTGCAGATATGTGCTATTTACAGGGTGCAGATATGTGCTATTTACAGGGTGCTGATATGTGCTATTTACAGGTTGCAGATATGTGCTATTTACAGGGTGCTGATATGTGCTATTTACAGGTTGCAGATATGTGCTATTTACAGGTTGCAGAATGCAGATATATGCTATTTACAGGGTGCTGATATGTGCTATTTACAGGTTGCAGATATGTGCTATTTACAGGGTGCTGATATGTGCTATTTACAGGTTGCAGATATGTGCTATTTACAGGGTGCTGATATGTGCTATTTACAGGTTGCTGGATTATATAAGGGGTGTGGTTTACAAGAAGTGGGAGGGACCAATCATGGAGGGGCGGGGTCTTGCGCCCCCCCATCCTAAAACTTCACCAGCCACCACTGTCCAGTTCTGATGCTCAGATGCCCATTGTAGGCACTTTTGGCTGTGGACAGGGGTAAGCATGGGCACCTTGACCGGTCTGCAGCTATGCAACAAACCGCAATGTTGTCCATTTTTTTCTGATTTCAACAATTTAGGAACAACATGTTTACTTGCTGCCTAATATATCCCACTGAATATCAGGTGGCAAAAAAGAAAAAAAAGAAAAACGCCCCTGTCCCTGGTAGCTCGCGCTCAGAAGCAAACGCACACGTAAGTCCCGCCTACGTATGTAAACGTCGTTCAAACAACATATGTGAGGTATCGCCACGTGCGTTAGAGCGTGTGCAACAATTCTAGCACTGGACCTCCTCTGTAACTCTAAACTGGTAAACTGTAATTTTTTTCAAAACGTCGCCTATGGAGATTTTTAAGTAACGAAGTTTGGCGCCATTTCATAAGTGTGCGCAATTTTAAAGCGTGACATGTTAGGTATCTATTTACTCGGCGTAACATCATCTTTCATATTTTACAAAAAAATTGGGCTAACTTTACTGTTTTGTTATGTTATTTTTTAATTAATGAAACCATTTTTTTCCAAAAAAAAAGGCGTTTGAAAAATGATTGCGCAAATACCATGCAAGATAAAAAGTTGCAATGACCGCCATTTTATTCCCTATGGTGTCTGCTAAAAAAATATATATATATAATGTTTGGGGGTTCTGAGTAATTTTCTAGCAAAAGAATGATGAATTGTACATGTAGGAGAGAAGTGCCAGAATAGGCCCAGTATGGAGGTGGGAATA
Source organism: Rana temporaria (assembly GCF_905171775.1). NCBI lineage: Eukaryota > Metazoa > Chordata > Amphibia > Anura > Ranidae > Rana > Rana temporaria. Next base: position 34,563,061 of record NC_053498.1, on the reverse strand, counting down.
AAAGCCCGGTATTGAAGGGGTTAAACTTACTAGAAATTGGGTTTAAAATATAATTACTTTTAATTTTTGAAAATGACCCATGAATACCGTACACACCTTACTGTATCCGCCCTCGGATAGAGGATTATCTAAAATAACCCTGATTATTTCTAAGTGCATGTACAATGTGGATAGTATTGAGCAATTGCTTCTTAGCTTGAATGTCATAATGAACAATGTATTATTATTATTATTATTATCTGAAGATGGACAGGTTGCGGTCATATGGGAGCCTTTCATTGGATGTAATTTATTTTGTCCTGGCTTGCAGTCTTGTTCTTGCAGTCTTGTTCTTTTTTTTTTTTTTTTTTTATTTCTCTATATTAATTTTCCTTTTTTTTTTTTATACAAAAAAAAACATACATATACAATACATTTCACATTTTGCAATTACATTTATCTGCTCTCTTCTCAAGCATTCATAAAATTCCAATAACATTCATTTAATCTAACTCAGATACCTTTTTTTTTTTACATTCATCTCCCTCCCTTTCTTTAATGGTGTGTTTAACCATTTCAGCCCCGGACCATATTGCTGGTCAAAGACCAGGCCACTTTTTGCGATTCGGCACTGCGTCGCTTTAACTGACAATTGCGCGGTCGTGCGACGTGGCTCCCAAACAAAATTGGCGTCCTTTTTTTCCCACAAATAGAGCTTTCTTTTGGTGGTATTTGATCACCTCTGCGGTTTTTATTTTTTGCGCTATAAACAAAAATAGAGCGACAATTTTGAAAACAATGAAAATGTTTTACTTTTTGCTGTAATAAATATCCCCCAAAAATATATAAAAAATCTATTTTTTTTCCTCAGTTTAGGCCGATACGTATTCTTCTACATATTTTTCGTAAAAAAAATAAGCATTTATTGAGCGGTTTGCGCAAAAGTTATAGCGTTTACAAAATAGGGTATAGTTTTATGGCATTTTTATTATTATTATTTTTTTTTTACTAATAATGGCGGCGATCAACGATTTTTATCGGTTCTGCGACATTATGGCGGACATTTCGGACACTTTTGACACATTTTTGGGACCATTGGCATTTTTATAGCGATCAGTGCTATAAAAATGCATTGATTACTATAAAAATGCCACTGGCAGGGAAGGGGTTAACACTAGGGGGCGAGGAAGGGGTTAATTATGTTCCCTGGGTGTGTTCTAACTGAAGGGGGGGTGGACTGACTTGGGGGAAATGACTGATCGCTGTTCATACATTGTATGAACAGACAATCAGTAATTTCTTCCCCTGACAGGACCGGGAGCTGTGTGACGTTGACAGGACCGCTCCCCTATTGGCTGCTCGGCGAGATGACGTAGATCTACGTGATCTCGCCCAGCAGAGCCGACCTGCTGGTCGGCAAGCGGTTAACCTCCCCTTATACCCTATTTATCCTGAAGCTCTCATAGGATTTTCTATCCGACTTGCCCATACTCTCACATATTTCTCCCCATGTTCTCTATTGCAGTACGTCTCCCTGTATAATGGTAGATTATTATTTACTAGATTTTTCCAGTGTGCTACCGAGGGAGCTTCTACTTTTTTCCAGTTTAAGACTATCGTCTTTCTAGGGTAGAATAATAAAAGACCCATCGCAGTCTTGCTCTAATTCATCCCAAAGGTGGTCTATCGGGTTGAGGTCAGCAGGCCATGTCCATAAAGACGTGGATGAGCGAGTTTGGGGTGGAGGAACTTGATTGGCCTGCACAGAGTCCTGACCTCAACCTGATAGAACACCTTTGGGATGAATTAGAGTGGAGACTGCGAGCCAGGCCTTCTTGTCCACATTGGTACCTGACCTCACAAATGCGTTTCTGAAAGAATGGTCAAACATTACCATAGACATACTATATCACTCCCAGTGAGAATAGCAATGGTCATAAACCCCTGTATACATTATAGAGAGTCACAATGCTACAATAAAAGTAGGTAGGGCAAGAAACACAAGTGCGTGAGAACAGATTGACTAGACAATACTATGACAGATGGGATGCTGAGTAATAAATCATACTGTATTATAGTAAATCTCTGTCACACTTTGAAAAACCACAGGTGAAACCTAACCCACAGTTTACTGCTGTATTACAGGTGAGGTGAAAGCTGTCTTAACAGGACACCTTAATAAAGACTAATAGGAATCTGTTCAATACAGTCAGTGTATAAAAAAAAAAAAGAAGATAACTAGGGGTTCACAGCATCACTGCTATTCATCATTTTGTGAAGGAAGCTTGGAATGGCAGTTTTAGGGGCTGTACATGACAAATCATTCTGGAGAAACACTATCCATGTGATCACTTATACCGCGTACACACGACCGTTTTTCGGGTTGTAAAAAATTACGTTTTTTTTTTAATGTCATTAAAAACGATTGTGTGTAGACTCCAGAGCATTTTCACAATGTAAAAAATGGGCATTAAAAATTTCGAACATGCTCTAATTTTTCACGTCGTTTTTAATGTCGTAAAAAATGGTCATGTGTGGGCTTTAACGACATGAAAAAAACGTGCATGCTCAGAAGCAAGTTATGAGACGGGAGCGCCTGTTCTGGTTAAAACTAGCGTTCTTAATGGAGTAAGCACATTCATCACACTGTAACAGACTGAAAAGCCAGAATCGTCTGTTATTAACACGAAATCAGCAAAAGCAGCCGAATGGAACTTCCCCTTTATAGTTCCGTCGTACGTGTTGTACGTCACTGCGCTTTGCTAGAGTATTTTCTTTTTTCACGATCGTGTGTAGGCAAGGCCGTTTTAATGATCGGGTTGAAAAACGTTGTTTTTTCTAGACCATTAAAAACGTCATTTTTTACAACCCGAAAAACGGTCGTGTGTACGCGGCATGATGCCACGTACACACGATAATTTTTCGGCATGAAAAAACTATGTTTCTCTTCCATTCATGGACAGACACAGCAGCCTTTGACCTTAGGGTTATATCCGCTTCCTTCCAGGAGAGTTAGGCAGAAAAAAAGCACTTTAAGTGTTCCCCCAGGTATAACCCACACCCTGCCTCAGCAGCTCCAGTTTCTTTCTGCCTAATGTCAGGAGAGGACAGGCACTCTGAAGTCCCTGTACTCTGGAATTTTTTTGCAATTTTTTTCGCCTTTTATTGTTTTGTTCCTGCATTTTTGAATCCTGGGATTCTTCTATCAACTGCCGACTGGGTGACAGGCTGGGTCTTGACTCTTGTAGTCCCCCCATGTTCGGCCATCGAGCGTGTGCCGGCCCTCAGCTCCAGGACACACATATGACCGGTCTCTATGGCCTTGTCACAGTGTGTCTGACCGACAGCCATGCCGTTAGTGGACGTTGGTTCTGTCTGGGATGCCTCCAGCCGGTGGTCGCAGGACGGGTAAGTAGTGGCCCCTTGCAAGGTGGTATGGCTGGTGTTTTCCCTGGGGAGGTCAACTGAGCGTCAGCCCTGCTTTCCTCTCTCCCTTTTCCTCTCCCTCCTTCCCCATATTGGGTAGTGGCTGTGAGGGGGGGCCTCCTGGGGTCTCTTTATTACCACCGGGGTCAGTGTGTATGCGTGGGGCTGTGTTTTTTACTGTGCAGGTGTTACTGTGTGCTGCGCTGTGTTGGTGTGTCACTGGGGGTATTTTAAACTACGCAACGGCCGCCATTTTGCCGTGGTCGCGGTTTACATAGCCCGGCGGCCATTTTCTTGTAGCCCGCTGGTGCTTTTTGACTCAAACGGCGGCCATCTTGGATTTGTCTTGGCCTCGTGTGGCTGTTTTAGCGCTGCAAAAGACCGCAAATCATCCCTGAGGTGACAGACGCAGCGCAGCCAGCTTCAGTGCACACCTCAGGTTTTTTTCAGCTCACGCTGCAACGGGTGGGGTGGTGAGTTCCCTGGGGGCCTCTACTTCTGTTTTTAGCAGCCAGGAGGTGACCGGTGGGTGGTTCTGCCTTGCAGTGCCGGGTGACACAGAGGTGGAGCATTATGGAGCCTGAACCTGGTACTTCTGATGCCCCTGCCACATCTGTTGAGGCAATGTCGGCTGTCCTGGAGGCGTTTCTCGCCAGGTTTGAAGTGGCTAGTGGCCAGAAGGGGGGTAAAAAGTGCCCCCTCTCTGAGCCTGATTCTGGGGATGTCTCTAACACAGAATCAGGCCCTGCTATTGCGTCTGGCTCTGGTTCTGTCATGTCAGATGATGCTTAACCCATGCAGACAGTGAGGATGACTCTGCTTCAGGGTCAGTTGCTGATAAGGAATTTGTTGGGGCTCTTATTTCTGCGGTGCGTGATACTCAGAAACTTGAGGATTTGGCGGAGGCACCAGATGTGGCAGTCCCTTTTGGGTTCCGCAAACCGCCGCGCACCACAAAAGTGTTTCCTTGTGTTCCTTATTTGGACAAATTATTGTACAAAGAATGGGATACGCGGCAGAAAGTTTTTGCCGTTCCAAAATACTTTGCGACCCGTTATCCCTTTGCGGAGGACTTCTTTAATAAAGTGGGTCTCTCCTCTGTCCGTGGACCCTCCCGTGTCCAGATTGAGCAAAGCCACCACATTGCCTGTGGAAGGGGCTCCTGCCTTTAAGGACCCCGCAGATAGTAGAGTGGAATCTGTGGCCCGCTCCATGTTCACAGTAGTAGGTTCGGCTGTGAGACTGGTTTTGGCCGGGACTCTGGGACTCTGGTGTCACAGACTCTGACCGAAAGGGCAAAGCTTTTGCTGCAAGAGCTGGAGGCACAGGATGCTTCTGAGACCTGTAAGGACCTGGCCGAACAGTTGGTTCAGGGTCTGAAGTTCGTCTGTGAGTTGGTCCTGGATACGATCCCCTTGCTTTCCAGGGCCTCCGCCTATGTGGTGGTGCTGCGCCGCCTTGTGTGGCTGAAATGCTGGTCTGCGGACCAGTCCTCAAAGAAGGCCTTAGTGGATTTGCCCTTTAAGGGTGTACGGCTTTTCGGGCATCCCTGGATGACATCATTAAGGATGCCACGGGTGGTAAGAGCACGCTGCTCCCACAGTCTTGGAAGGCAAGGAGCCTCGCCGTAAGCAAGGACCCTTCTCTACTACCCCCAAGCGTTTTTTTTTGTGCGCCCAGTGCGGCGGGAAAAAATTTGCAAGGTGCTAAGACCCCCGCTGCGGGGCAGAAGCGCACCTGGTACCGCAAGCCAAACAAGCCTGCGGACAAGCCTGCTTTCGCATGAAGGTCTGCCCCCGCCCGTGTCTCGGGTGGGGGGCCGGCTTCGCAAATTTGCGGCTCGGTGGAGGTCTCTTCTTTCCGACCATTGGGTTTGCAAAGTAGTTTCCTCGGGGTACAAGATAGAGTTTCTCTCTTGTCCATCAAACAGATTTTTTCCTTCCAACCTCCAGCTTCCTCCGGAAGGCTCTGGCGGGGGCTTCCAGGATCTACTGGTCAGGGGAGTGGTTGTGCCAGTTCCCTCGATGGAACGGTTTCAGGGGTTTTACTCCAATCTGTTTGTAGTCCCCAAGAAGGAAGGGGTCCGTCCAATCCTGGACCTAAAGGCCCTCAATTGTTTTGTCAAGGTGCAAAAATTTAGGATGGAGTTGATTCGCTCGGTGATAGCAGCGCTCCATCGGGGGGACTTTCTGACGTCCTTGGATATCATGGACGCATACCTACATGTTCCCATATGCACAAAGCACCAGAGATTTCTGCGCTTTGCGGTCGGGGAGGCCCACTTTCAATTTGTGGCCCTCCCGTTCGGCTTGGCATCGGCACCACGGGTTTTCACCAAGGTGCTTGCCCCGATACTAGCCCTGCTGAGACAGCGAGGGATCGCTATCGTGGGATATCTGGACGACCTTCTCCTGCGAGCTTATTCAGGCTCAGAATTAGAAGAGGACGTGTCTACACTGAGGACAAGGGGGCACTCTTTACGTCTAGAGGAAAAGAGATTTCACCTCCAAATACGGAAAGGTTTCTTCACAGTAAGAGCTGTGAAAATGTGGAACAGACTCCCTCCAGAGGTGGTTCTGGCCAGCTCAGTAGATTGCTTTAAGAAAGGCCTGGATTCTTTCCTAAATGTACAGAATATAACTTGAGTATTAAGATTTGTAGGTAAAGTTGATCCAGGGTAAATCCGATTGCCTCTCGGGGGATCAGGAAGGAATTTTTTCCCCTGCTGTAGCAAATTGGATCATGCTCTGCTGGGGTTTTTTGCCTTCCTCTGGATCAACTGTGGGAATGGAGTTGGGTGTATAGGATTTTACTGTGTTTTTTATTTTTGTTTTTTTATTTTTTGTGGTTGAACTGGATGGACTTGTGTCTTTTTTCAACCTGACTAACTATGTAACTATGTAACTATCATGTGTCAGACTCTCCAAGAATTCGGCTGGCTTCTGAATGTCCAGAAGTCAGTGTTAGTTCCGTCTCAGAGACTGGAATACCTGGGACTAGTCCTGGATTCCGCGGAGGCGAGGGTTTTCCTCCCAGAGGAGAAGCTTCGGACACTGCAATCTGCGGTGCAGCAGTTGTCGACCCAGAAGTGGTCATCTCTTCGATTCTGCATGAGGGTTCTGGGTCTGATGGTGGCCTCTTTCGAGGCGGTTCCATATGCCCAATTCCACACCAAGGATCTACAGAAGGAAATTCTGTCACGTTGGGACAAGCTCCCGTCGTCTCTGGATTACCAGATTCCGTTGAGCCATCTGGTCAAGTCCTCCCTGGTGTGGTGGTTGACGACTCCGGGGCTTCAGACCGGGAAGTCGTTTCTGCCGTGCCACTGGACCATGGTCACGACGGATGCCAGCATCTCCGGTTGGGGGGGGCGTTTGGGGGCACCCAGTCAGCACAGGGATGCTGGACTCAGGAGGAGTCCCGCCTTCCAATCAATATACTGGAGCTCCGAGCAATCAAGCTGTGCCTTACCAGGTGGTCCCTGGATCTGCAGGGCCGACCGGTCAGGATCCAGTCAGACAAAGCCACGGCCGTGGCGTACGTCAATCATCAGGGAGGCACACAGAGTTCAGCTGCAGCGACGGAGGTCGCGCACATTCTTCAGTGGGCCGAAAGGTCCGTTCCGGCTCTGTCGGCCATGTACATTCCGGGAGTACAGAATTGGCAAGCCAACTACCTAAGTCGCCAAACTCTGGACCAAGGAGAGTGGTCACTCCACCCAGAGGTGTTTCAGAGTCTGTGCTGAAAGTGGGGCACTCCAGACGTGGACCTTCTAGCGTCCCGTCTCAATCGGAAGGTGCCACGGTTCGTGGCCAGGTCGAAGGACCAGTGGGCAGACGCGTTGGTGGCACCTTGGGGTCACTATCGCCTAATTTACGCCTTCCCTCCTCTGAAGCTTCTTCCTCGCCTGCTGCGCAGAGTGAAAGCCGAAGGGATTCCAACAATCCTGATTGCACCAGATTGGCCGCGCCGCTCCTGGTACGCGGACCTGGTGCGTCTGGTGACAGACGCCCCTTGGCGTCTACCCCTGAGAGAAGATCTTCTGTCGTAGGGTCCGATCTTCCATCCTGCTTTACAGTCGCTGGCTTTAACGGCGTGGCTGTTGATGTTACTTTGTGTGTACCAGTACTGAACTTGTGCTCTGTAGTTTGCACCTAATGTTACTTAGTGTGTACTGCACTTGTGCTCTGTAGTTTGCACCTAAAGTTACTTTGTGTGTACCAGTACTGCACTTGTGCTCTGTAGTTTGCGCCTAAAGTTACTTTGTGTGTACCAGTACTGCACTTGTGCTATGTAATGTGCACCTAAAGATACCCATGCTATTTTTCTCAGTGATTTTCATCCATATTGCAGGGACCAGACTGTTTTTCTTACAGTAATCTCATGTTGTGCATTGACAGTTCTAAACACGTGCCACTACTATAGACACCCAGCAGGTACGATATTTAAGGCAATTTTTAATTTTTTTTTTTTTTAAGCATCATTAAAATCGCTGCTCCAGAAAAAACGACCGTTTTTAAAACTTTTTTCTATTGATACATGTTCCCTGGGGCAAGACCCGGGTTCTCAAAGACGTTTTCCGACAATAACTTGCATATCCATTCGAAGGTTCTGGTGCGAATCGAACGGGGGGGTGTTCGGCTCATCCTTAATGGAGGTATAGTAGCCTGACTCGAGTGGAGGTATAGTAGTCAGGCTACTATACCTCCACCTTTTTTTTAAGAAGAACATTATTATTAGAGCATGGGGCTCTAATTGGCTTTAAAAAAGGGTGGGCTCGAGGCGGTCTTAGGACTCCCGGCTAATCAGCCCTCAGTCAGGACCCACTTCCTGTTTGGCCAGGAGGAGAAGAAATAGCTCCGGAGGAAAGAGCTGAAGACTGGATTCATGTCTGCCTGATCTACCTCCTTCCTAAGGTAAGGAGGCCTCTGATCGCCGACGCATTCACGTCTGTCTCCCGTGGGGGGAATCGATGCATTCCTGTGTGGGGAGAAATCACCAAATTCCCATCTGTCTCCTGTGGGGGAAGGGGGGTTGGTGTTGGTTTTCCGCCGCCCCAAAATATTGAGCACCAGCCGCCACTGATCTTCACTTCTATTGGCCACTTCAGACCCGGAAGAATTTACCCCCTTCCTGATCAGAGCACTTTTTGCGATTCGGCACTGCGTGGCTTTAACTGACAATTGCGCCGTGGCTTCCAAACAAAATTGACGTCCTTTTTTCCCCACAAATAGAGCTGTCTTTTGGTGGTATTTGATCACCTCTGTGGTTTTAATTTTTTTCTCTATAAAAAAAAAAAAAGAACGAAAATTTTGAAAAAATATATTTTTTACTTTTTGCTATAATAAATATCCCCAAAAAAGATTAAAAAAAAAAAAAAAAATTCTCAGTTTAGGCCAATATGTATTCTTCTACATATTTTTGGTAAAAAAAAATCGCAATAAGCGTATATTGATTGCTTTGCGCAAAAGTTATAGCGTCTACAAAATAGGGGATTGTTTTATGGCATTTTTATTATAATTTTTTTTTAGTAGTAATGGCGGCGATTTGCGATTTTTATCGTGATGGTGACATTATGGCGGACACTGTATAATATATGTGGATAAAGTTGCGCTACTAGTGAGAAAACAATATTTAATATATACTGTATAGCAGCCAGCATCAACAATAAGACGTATTGTGTAAATGAAAATGAAAAATAAAAAATGCAGCGCTACAAAATTTTCTTTTTACAAAAACCCTAGAGATCACTCAAGGATTGGTCTACATATACTACAGTATAGTGCAAAATAAAACACAAATATTATGTGCAAAAAAATGTGTATATTTACAAGTGCTCAATACTTGAATGCGAACAGCTAGGATGTGATCCCGCAAATAAACTTGTACTCTATACAGAGCAGAACGCCAGAGGAAAAAATGTCAATGTATGTAATTCATGTGCAAGGCATATGCTAAACCAGACAGGACTGCTCCTCATTCCAATATAAGTTTATGAGAATATTCAATGTTCTACATTCATAGGTGTAATATTAGGATGTTGTAACTTCTTTGTAAAGGTGGACACAGCCGTAGCACATGAGGTAAATATCTTCACACAACACCCAGGGATGTGCACCCCACACCAAGGGAAAGGGGGTGGGTACTCTTACCCCAAATCATGGACACACACACCGATGGCAATGGGTCAGCAAGACCCAGAAGAATTTACCCCCTCCTGACCAGAGAACTTTTTGCGATTCACTTTTTGCGATCTTTGCGAATCATGGACACACACGCCGATGGCGATAGGTCAGCAAGGCAAGGAACAATCCTCCAGGGCACGCTCACCACAATCTCCAGTCCGGACTTTTGCGATGGAAATGCTATACACCTGCATCCATGTCCGAAAGAACCAATAGTGGTACCAGGTGTAAGCTAGTAGCGAAGAGGGTCCCAACCAGGAAAAAAGCTCTTAGGGCCAGATTCACAGCAGAGATATGATGGAGTATCTCAGGTACTCCGTCGTATCTCTCAGAGTATCTATGCGACTGATTCATAGAATCAGTTACGCATAGATAGCCCTAGGATCCGACAGGTGTAATTGTTTTACACTGTCGGATCTTAGGATGCAGTACAGTGGCCGCCGCTGGGGGGAGTTTGCGTCGTAAACCAGCGTTGGGTATGCAAATTAGGAGTTACGGCGATCCACAACGGTTTTTCGCGTTCGCTACGTCGCTGCTAGTCTAGTTTCCCGTTGCAAATTTAGTCGTCGTTTTGGGTGCCCTAACTTTACACAGCACACGTATGTGCTGTATAAAGTATGGCCGTCGTTCCCGCGTCGAAATGTAAAAATTCACGTCGTTTGCGTAAGACGTCCGGGAATATGGAAGTACGCTATGCACGTCGCCGTTCGAAAAAATGACGTCAGTTCGCGCAAAGCACGGCGGGAATTTCAAAACGGAGCATGCGCAGTAGGTCCGGCGCGGAAGCGCGCCTAATTTAAATGGCACACGCCCCTTTAAATTACGCGGGCTTATGCCGGAGGCCGCCAGCGTAGGTTTTCATTGCAAGTGCTTTGTGAATCGGGCACTTGCGATGAAAACTTGCGGCGGTGTAACGTATCTACAATACATTACGCCGCCGCACTTCTACGTGAATCTGGCCCTTAGTATCTAAAAGCCAGTATAAACCATGAAAAAAAAAAAGGCATCAACAGTGCAGATGAATCCAGAGATTAAATAAAAAAATAAAAACCTCAAGTATAAAAATGCACAAGCATCATGTAAGGTGCATGCATAGGTGATCACAAAATCCAAAAAGCGTGGTGTATAAAGCTCAGCAGGCTATGTACCCGACATGTTTCGTACAATGGTACATCAACTGGGGCATAAGGACACATCGGACACTTTTGACGCTATTTTGGGACCAGTGTCATTTATACAGCGAACAGTGCTATAAAAATGCACTGATTACTGTGTAAATGACACTGGCAGGGAAGGGGTTAACCACTAGGGGGCGAGGAAGTGGTTAAGTGTGTCCTAAGGGGTGATTCTAACTGTGAGGGGGCTGGGCTACCAGTGACATGACAGTGATCGCTGCTCCCGATCACAGGGAGCAGTATATCAGTGTCCTGCCACTAGGCAGAACAGGGAAATGCCTTGTTTATATAGGCATCTCCCTGTTCTGCAGCTCTGTGACACGATCGCGGGACACTGGCGGACATCGAGTCCACAGCGTCAAATTCAAAGTAACGTACCTGTACGTTGCTTTGCGCAGCCGTGCCATTCTGCTGACGTATATATACTGGCGGCAGTCTGCAAGCGGTTATGTTTTGTCTTATTATACCTCCTAATTCACTAACATTATAATATGATTCTTACTATGAATGGTACTGTTGTACTAGTACTTTACTTTGGAAGCCTAATGTTTGAACAGAAAAGTCGAGCCAGGTGGTGCCAACAAGGCCACCCACAGCTTGATTTTGACCAAATCGGCATGAATTAGCCGAAATTCTGTGCAATGTATGGCATATGCAGTGGGGACAGAAAAAATTTATGAAGCTGTTACCTTGCCCTATGTGGCAAAGCACAGGTTCTTTGTAAGAGAAAGTACAAAGACATTCCTGGCATTTATTTTAATCTCTGGATAAATGATCGGTGCAGGTTTCCCTGTTGGCATAGTAGGCTGTGCAATGTTGGGACTTTATTATTCTCATATCCACTTTGCCTTCTTCACTGTTCACTTCCGTTTCATTGTCAGCTTTGGCACCGTGCTCTGTTTATCTTTGTTCTGCCAGTGAATGAGGAGAGCATGTGAAAGGAGTTGAATGAATAGGGTTTACAGAAGCTAGGATACTGTAAAAGTCAGATACTGCCAGCCCGTGATAGTGAATGGAAGCCACAGAGACAGGATTCCCATTGGTCTGAGGTTTACCTGAGTCACATGAAATGGGGAGGAGATAGGAAGAAAACCAGGTATCATTTTCACCTCGAGTCATTCACCTTTCCACAGAGTGCATACTATCAGGAATCAAACAAAGAACGTTTTATTAAACATAGGAAATAACGCATACATTTTCCAGAGCATAGCCATTAGACTAATCGTCGGGGTATAACATACAAGGAAGTCATTTAATAAAGTACTTTTGTACCACTTTACCGTTATTTATCACCCTTTGTTATCTCCATAGTCAAATCATTATACAGCATTCAGGCTTTTCAGGTAGATCTATACAAGCACTGAATGTGAAGCATATACTTGTCTAGACTCATGTATCCTTTTCTAATGTTAAAATTTTACGATCATATACCTAGATTCAGGTACGGCGGCGCATCTTTCCGGGGGCGTAGCGTATCGTATTTACGCTACGCCACCGTAAGTCAGAGAGGCAAGTACTGTATTCACAAAGTACTTGCCTCCTAACTTAAGGCGGCGTAGTGTACATGCAGCCGGCGTAAGCGCGCCTAATTCAAATGAGGATGGGGGGGCGTGTTTTATGTTAATTACTCCTGACCTGACGTGATTGAAGTTTTTTACGAAAGGCGCATGCGCCGTCCGTGTACATATCCCAGTGTGCATTGCTCCAAAGTACGCCGCAAGGACGTATTGGTTTCGACGTGAACGTAAATTACGTCCAGCCCCATTCACGGACGACTTGCGCAAACGACGTAAAATTTTCAAATTTCAACGCGGGAACGACGGCCATACTTAACATTGACTACGCCTCCTAGTGGCAGCTTTATCTTTATGCGGCTTATCTCTTACGGAAACGGCGTATCTTTACTGCGACGGGCGCACGTACGTTCGTGAATCGGCGTATCTAGTCATTTACATATTCTACGCTGAACTCAACGGAATCGCCACCTAGCGGCCAGCCTAAAAATTACACTTTAAGATACGACGGCATAGGAGACTTACGCTGCTCGTATCTTAGCCTGATTTAAGCGTATCTGGTTTCCAGAATACGCTTAAATTTACGACGGCGCAGATTCAGAGTTACGACGGCGTATCTACTGATACGCCGGCGTAACTCGCTCTGAATCTGCCTAATAAACTAAATCTACTGGAGCCAGACCAGGAAAATCTAACCAGGGGGCCCATAATTTGTCAAATTTGGCTTGTGGAGCCCTTTGTTGATATATAAGCCTTTCTAGACTGAGGATTTCTCCCATTTGAGTAATCCATTCTTGCAATGTGGGAGGTTCGGTTGATTTCCAGTTTCTCAGAATAATTTTGCGGGCTTGAAATAAAGCTCTAGCAATAGCCTGTTTAGGGATATCCTCTACAGGGAGGCAATCTAGTATCCCTAGTAAGCAATGTTTAGGATCTAGTGGTATCTGGACCTGGAAGACTCTTTTCAGAGTATCAGTAACCTTCTTCTAATATATGTGCAGTTTTGGGCACCTCCATAAAAGATGTATGAGATTACCATGTTCTCTACTGCAACTAGTACAGGTGGAGTCAGGTCTCACCCCCATGTGGGCCAATCTAGCCAGTGTGTAGTCAGGCCCGGATTTACTCCCTTTGCCACCCCAAGGCCGGGTCCTTCAATGCCGCCCCCGCCTGCGCAGTACAGGTGAGACATTGTCCGGCGGGGGACTATTTCGGCAACACACGAAGGGGGGGGGGGGATTTGCTGCCGAATATGACATTGAGAGGTGGGGGGTTGCTGCTGCCGAAAATTAAGAAGCAGGGAGGGTGACATTGAACATTGGGGGGTCTGACAAAATGACATTGAGAACCAGGGGGGGGGGGGGTTGCTGCTGCCGAAAATTACATTGAATGCCATCTCATCTCCTCTCACCATCCGTGATATGACAGGGGGGAACTCCGGAAAGGAAAGTGAAAGTGTCCTCTCCTCTCAGCCGCAGTCCCGCCCCTGCACCCACTGCCGCCCCAAGGTCTGGCCTTGTTGGCCTTGTCTGGAATCCGGCCCTGTTAGTGTACCCTGAGGATTATATAGAGCTGTGATAGTCTCTGTGCCACATTCAAAAAGCACTGGGGAACCGCCTGTAAGGCTTCCTCCCACTGCTCATCTTCAAACGCTCCCACATCTTGTTCCCACTGGGCACTGCCTTCAGAGGGGCTTCCCGTAGGAAGAGATTAAGCAGCATGGCATAACGGCAAGATATAAAGCCCTCGTATGTGGTAACCTCAAACAGGTAATTGAAAACTGATGTTGAATCCAAGGACCATTGATCCGCAGGCTTCTGAGCATTGACCGCATGTCGGATTTGCAAGTAGTAAAAGTGCATAAAAGCAGGGAGTCTAAAGGTCTCCCGAAGCTCAGAAAGGGACCTCAATTTTCCGTCACTGAAAATATGGATCACGTCCTAATAATCAGGGGCGTAACTAGAAATCACAGGGCCCCATAGCAAAATGTTGTATGGGGCCCCCCCCCTCCAAAAAAAAAATGAACTAATGCCATTGAACAACACATTACTACACTCATGTGGCACAGTACCCAAGCAACAGCTTATATTAATTTTGAACAGCAAAACAAAAATGTAAATAACCATATAATAAATAAAATGCAAAATTCAAAGTATTGTGTGCACTACTTTTACTCTTTTAGGCTGCATTCACACCTAGGCGTAGGCAATAGCGGCGTTTTCCGGCGTTTTTTTCCCGGCGTTTTGTCGCGCGTATTCATGCTAATATGCGCGTTTGCATACAGCGTTGTCCGACGTTTTTGTACTTTGACGTTTTTTTTTTAGCCAATAGGAAAAACTATCATCTTTTCATCACTTGTTGCTATGTTGGTAGATTTTTTTAATTTTCTGCATGGGCGACAAGTTCTATTGACGAAACGCCCGTAGCAAACGCCCGTTGTCGCGCAAGTCGCTTGAATCGAGCGTTTCCATTACTTTCTATGGGAAATGGAAACGCTCAAATACGCGCATATCGCGCGATATTCGCGACAAAAAAGGGTCCGGAACTTTTATTGACTACATGCGATGCGCGTTAGGCGCATCGGCGTTCAGATGTGAACCATGCCCATAGCCTTACATGTATTTTGGTCCCTCTGGCGTTTGTGCGCGTCGCGCTACAGGCGACAAAACGCCAAGGTGTGAATGGCGTCATATACTCACGATTTGTAAAGTGCAAACAAGGCAAACAAGGCGGTTTAAGAGGAAGATTAACAAGATGACAACCTTGTAAGGGAAGTAATAAATTAGGTCTTACATTCTAATCTATGCACTTTAACTTGGCATTAAAATCTTCATTCTTCCCACTGATCACCAATGTAAGGGACATTCTTCTCACTGATCACCAATGTAAGGGACATTCTTCTCACTGATCACCAATGTAAGGGACATTCTTCTCACTGATCACCAATGTAAGGGACATTCTTCCCACTGATCACCAATGTAAGGGACATTCTTCCCACTGATCACCAATGTAAGGAACATTCTTCTCACTGATCACCAATGTAAGGAACATTCTTCCCACTGATCACCAATGTAAGGAACATTCTTCTCACTGATCACCAATGTAAGGAACATTCTTCCCACTGATCACCAATGTAAGGGACATTCTTCTCACTGATCACCAATGTAAGGAACATTCTTCCCACTGATCACCAATGTAAGGGACATTCTTCCCACTGATCACCAATGTAAGGAACATTCTTCCCACTGATCACCAATGTAAGGAGCATTCTTCCCACTGATCACCAATGTAAGGGACATTCTTCTCACTGATCACCAATGTAAGGAACATTCTTCCCACTGATCACCAATGTAAGGGACATTCTTCTCACTGATCACCAATGTAAGGGACATTCTTCTCACTGATCACCAATGTAAGAGACAATCTTCTCACTGATCACCAATGTAAGGAACATTCTTCCCACTGATCACCAATGTAAGGAACATTCTTCCCACTGATCACCAATGTAAGAGACAATCTTCTCACTGATCACCAATGTAAGGAACATTCTTCTCACTGATCACCAATGTAAGGGACATTCTTCCCTCTGACCACCAATGTAAGGAACATTCTTCTCACTGATCACCAATGTAAGAGACAATCTTCTCACTGATCACCAATGTAAGGAACATTCTTCCCACTGATCACCAATGTAAGGAACATTCTTCTCACTGATCACCAATGTAAGGAACATTCTTCTCACTGATCACCAATGTAAGGAACATTCTTCCCACTGATCACCAATGTAAGGAGCATTCTTCCCACTGATCACCAATGTAATAAACATTCTTCCCACTGATCACCAATGTAAGGGACATTCTTCTCACTGATCACCAATGTAAGGAACATTCTTCCCACTGATCACCAATGTAAGGAACATTCTTCTCACTGATCACCAATGTAAGGAACATTCTTCTCACTGATCACCAATGTAAGGAACATTCTTCCCACTGATCACCAATGTAAGGAACATTCTTCTCACTGATCACCAATGTAAGGAACATTCTTCTCACTGATCACCAATGTAAGGAGCATTCTTCTCACTGATCACCAATGTAAGGAACATTCTTCCCACTGATCACCAATCTAAGGAACATTCTTCCCACTGATCACCAATGTAAGGAACATTCTTCTCACTGATCACCAATGTAAGAGACAATCTTCTCACTGATCACCAATGTAAGGAGCATTCTTCTCACTGATCACCAATGTAAGGAACATTCTTCTCACTGATCACCAATGTAAGGAACATTCTTCTCACTGATCACCAATGTAAGGAACATTCTTCTCACTGATCACCAATGTAAGGAGCATTCTTCTCACTGATCACCAATGTAAGGAACATTCTTCTCACTGATCACCAATGTAAGGAACATTCTTCTCACTGATCACCAATGTAAGGAACATTCTTCCCACTGATCACCAATGTAAGGAGCATTCTTCTCACTGATCACCAATGTAAGGAACATTCTTCCCACTGATCACCAATGTAAGGAACATTCTTCTCACTGATCACCAATGTAAGGGACATTCTTCTCACTGATCACCAATGTAAGGAACATTCTTCCCACTGATCACCAATGTAAGGAACATTCTTCTCACTGATCACCAATGTAAGGGACATTCTTCTCACTGATCACCAATGTAAGGGACATTCTTCTCACTGATCACCAATGTAAGGAGCATTCTTCCCACTGATCACCAATGTAAGGAACATTCTTCCCACTGATCACCAATGTAAGGGACATTCTTCTCACCGATCACCAATGTAAGGCGCTTTACCGTAATTTTTGTGGAGGAATTCGGCCGATAGTGGGAAGCTTTTAACCCCCGCTAGTGTCTGAAAAAGTGATAAAACAACCCGCAAAGTGCCGCTACATTTCAATGGGCACCACTCCAAAGATGCTGCTTGCAGGAAATTTTTTAACGTCCTGCCAGCGCATCGCCTCAGTGTGAAAGTACTCGGGCTTTGACATTTAAACTACAGGGGAGACGTTTTACAGGCGCTATTTTTATCCCAAAAGCGCATGAAAAACTTCCCAGTGTGAAAGGGGACTTGGGGAAAAGCACTCAGTGTATACATTTCCTATATATATATATATATATATATATATATATAGTCAGTGCAAGTTTGGCGGGCGATTTCAGAGACATCTGTGGGGGTCGCTGCACACATGTCTATGGAAATTGCACCCAGAAGTCACTAAAAGTTGTACAGAAACTACTTTTGGGAATCGGTGCGGTGCCACAAATGGGGCATCGCACTGATTCAGGTAGTGCCATTGCCACCATGTGATTTGACATGTCAAATCGCATGGCAAATTGCTCCAAGTGCTATTCCCTATATAACACTGATATCTATACACTGTGTGCATTGAGTGGCATTCAGTGTACCAGATATCAGTGTGCACTAGTGAATAGCACCTGCCCTGACCTGCCACCTGGTAAATAGGCACACAGCACAGGGCAAGAAGGAAGGAACCAGGCAGTAACACTCAGCATGGCCCTTAACAGCACAGACACAGTAACTGCAGTGATTTCATTATCACACTGACCTGCTGCTGCACACAAGGCAGGTCAATGTGGATGCAGGGGTGGATCCAGAGTCTAGTCTCGGGAGGGTCACTGCCAGAAAATAAGGTGTACCTGTACGCCATATTGTGCAATAGCCAGCAAAGGCACACATGCTGATTGGCCAGAGGGGGAGCCAATCAGTGGGTCCAGCAGACGTGATGTCCGCCGGCCACCTGCAATCTCTCCCCACAGAGATAGAACAGCGGTCTGCTGATGTAAACAAGCAGATCGCTGTTCTGTCAGAGATGAACAGAGTGATCTTGTGTTCCTGCTAACCAGGAACACGGATCACTCTGTTCATCTAGTGAGTCCATCCCCACCCAGTTAGCAAGCACACCCTAGGGACACAGTTAACTCTTTGATCACCCTTGATGTTAACTCTTCCCAGCCAGTTTCAGTAAAGTGACAGTGCATATTTTTTAGCACTGATCACTGTATTAGTGTAACTGGTCCCCAAAAAGTGTCAGTTAGGTGTCCGATCTGTCCGCCATCATGTTGTAGTCCCACTAAAAAATTACTGATGGCCGCCATTACTAGTAAAATATAAATAAAAATACCATAAATATATCCCCTATTTTGTAGATGCAATAAGTTTGGTGCAAACCAATCAATATACATCATTTATTGGGATTTTTTTTACCAAAAATATGTAGCAAAATATATATTGGCCTAAATTGAGGAAGACGGTTTTTTTTTATAGAAAAAAGTAAAAAAAAATATCAGTTTGTTTATATTGCAAAAAATAAAATATCACGTAAAGTGCTATTAGTGGAAAAAAAGGACATACATTTTACTTGGGTACAGCGTTGCACGGCCACGCAATTGTCAGTCAGTTACAGTAACGCATCGCAGTATCGCAAAAAATGGCCTGTTCACGGGGGTAAAACTTCCCGGAGGTGAAGGGGTTTAGATTGAACAAAACTAAAAAGGCAGCATTTGTTTTTCATAAATAATGGCAGTATGGCACACAATATTTCGCAATTTTACACAATCAATAATTCTTTTACTCACTTTTTTTTGGAGTGCTCTGGTGGGGGGGAGGGGGCTCCCATGCAGGAGTAATGGAGATCACTGTCTGCAGTGCAGCTGGCAGTATGATGACAGTGACACACAGTCACTGCTTCTTCCTGTCTTCAGGCCATGCTGTGGACAGTGTAGAAGATGGAGGCAGGAGGTGGGTGGAGTCAACACTCACACTCGGGGCGGAGAATGAAGAAGGCTCTGCAGCTGCTCTGCTGGGGCTCTCCTCCTCATCAGCAGTGGCTCCAGGCTCCAGCCTCCGACGTGACTGACGTCACTGGTTGCTACACGCCAAGCGGCACAGGCGTTGGCAACCAGCGGCGCAGCTCCACCCACCTCCTCCCTCCAGCGCGGCCTAATGACAGAGTCTCTCTCTCACCGCCGCTGATTATACCGATGTGAGAGAGAGACTCTGTCGGGAGTCGGGACTGCAGTCAGAGCCGACTCGGGCAGTGACCGACGGACCGAATGGTCAGTCCGCCCCTGCGGCTTGTCGGGAATCTGGCCCTGCCGGGCCCCCCTCGGCTGCGGGCCCCATAGCGGCCGCGTGGGTCGCTATGGCGGTAGTTCCGCCACTGCGTCCTATAGATAACTTTGTCCAGTGAACTTATTTTTGGCATTCAGTATGAAAGAATGGGAAATATGAAACATGTATGAATAAAAAAATTATCTAATTTACTCAGCCAAGTTGTCTTTGGTATGGCAAGTATCTTATGAAAAACTGTGGTCAGGAGACCAGGTGTGTGCTGACATCCATGGCTCGGAAACCTGTACAATGCAATGACAGGCTGACAGGTTCACATCTATGCATTTTTGAGTGTGTTTTCAGTTTTGCAGAAACACACTACATTCCATTTAACGTAGTTTCCTATGGATGTACTTCACATCTGTGCATTTTTTGGAAAGTGCCAGGGACTTTTTTCTGGTTTTTAGTTCTATAGATTCAATGGAATCAAAAACATGTATTGAAACTCGAAATGCACCTGGATGGAATATGCAAACTTCAACCTGCATAGGTGTGAGCCAGGTCTAACTGTCTATAGCTTTCCTCCAGTGTTTGTAGGTAATCACAAAGGGAGCAATTATCTGTGGTTGGCGAATAGGAATGAGCCAAACACCCCCCCGGTTCGGTTAACGACAGAACATGCAAACGGACCGTTAAAGTCTATAGGACCCGAACGTGAAAAATCAAAAGTGCAAATTTTAAAGGCTAATATGCAAATTGTTGTCATAAAAAGTGTTTGGGGACCCGGGTCCTGCCCCAGGGGACATGTATCAGTGCAAAAAAAAGTTTTAAAAACTGCCATTTTTCCGGGAGCAGTGATTTTAATAATGCTTTAAAGTGAAACAATAACAGTGAAATATTCCTTTAAATATCATACCTGGGGGGTGTCTAAAGTATGCCTGCAAAGTGGTGCGTTTTTCCCGTGTTTAGAACAGTCTCTGCACAAAATAAAATTTCTAACGGAATAAAAGTCATTTAAAACTACTTGCGGCTGTAATGTCGGGTCCCGGCAATATACAGGTCCTTCTCAAAAAATTAGCATATTGTGATAAAGTTCATTATTTTCTGTAATGTACTGATAAACATTAGGCCCTGTACTCACGACCAAACATGTCTGCTGAAACTGGTCCGCGGACCAGTTTCAGCAGACATGTTTGGCCGTGTGTAGGCCCGAGCGGACCATTTTCGGGCGGATCGGACAGGTTTCCAGCGGACAACTGGTTCCTGGACTTGCTTTAAAACAGTCCGCTGGAAACCTGTCCGCCCGGACATGTACGGTCGTCTGTACAGACCTACCGTACATGTCCTGCTGCCCGCCATCCCTCGCATGCGTCGAATGACTTCGACGCATGCGTGGAAGCCTTTTAAAGGCAGGCCGCGTCATTGTCGCGGCGACACCGCGTCATCGACGCGGCGACACCGCGGACACGCCCCGCGTATTGTTTACGCGCAGACCTCTGTTCGATGGTGTGTACGGCCATCGAACAGAAGTCCCCGGGCAGACATGTCCGATGAAAACGGTCCGCAGACCGGTTTCATCGGACATGTTTGATCGTGAGTACTCGGCCTTAGACTTTCATATATTTTAGATTCATTACACACAACTGAAGTAGTTCAAGCCTTTTATTGTTTTAATATTGATGATTTTGGCATACAGCTCATGAAAACCCAAAATTCCTATCTCAAAAAATTAGCATATTTCATCCGACCAATAAAAGAAAAGTGTTTTTAATTAAAAAAAAAGTCAACCTTCAAATAATTATGGAAAGAAAATGAGTGCAGCACTAGGCCTAGTGGCACAGCTCAGCGCCTTGATGAGAGGTAATTCCCAATATGTTGATTAGTGAATCAATCAATAAAATTGATAATATGGGACAGCAAAGCTTATCACAATTTAAACAATAAGAACCATAAATAAGCTACCAAATTCTAAACCAAAGAGTAAAGTAGGTAAAAGTGAGAGAGCAGCTATTTAAAACACACTGTCAAAAGACGCATGTATCAAAACATTTTTAAAATTTTTAAAAAAATCAAAAAAAGAACAGAAAAGTCCAACATGATAAACAGCGCTTGGTTATTGGTTATAAATGTCCAATTTCATATATAGCATTCATTTGATGACGGATTTAGAGATCATAGGAGTGAAGAAAGTCGATAGTATATCCTACACCTTTTCCCAGGCAAAGACACCACACGTGGGGCACACTCCCCTTCGGGGTACTCACTCACCAGAAGATAAGATATTATATGCAGTGAAAGGTATCTTTCTCACTGGGTCCTCCGTTCACAGGCTGGTATCAAATAAGGGAAGCGCTCCACATAAAACACAAAAGGGTACCAGACATAGTGTAATCCCGTTTATTTTTAAAAAGAAAGTCTGCGCTCCATTGGCGGCTATTCGTGTAAGGAGTCCAGCGTTCTGGTTTGAATTCTTCTCTCTGGGGAATTGGACACCAATCGGATGACACCACCACTTACCCATATCACGCCTGTTTTTCATCTACTTGTGGTACGTGCATTCAGAGCGGGGATCTTTTATTGTGAAGGGATTGCTTTCTTTTTAAAAATAAACGGGATTACACTATGTCTGGTACCCTTTTGTGTTTTATGTGGAGCGCTTCCCTTATTTGATACCAGCCTGTGAACGGAGGATCCAGTGAGAAAGATACCTTTCACTGCATATAATATCTTATCTTCTGGTGAGTGAGTACCCCGAAGGGGAGTGTGCCCCACATGTGGTGTCTTTGCCTGGGAAAAGGTGTAGGATATACTATCGACTTTCTTCAAATAATTATGTTCAGTTATGCACTCAATACTTGGTCGGGAATCTTTTTGCAGAAATGACTGCTTCAATGCGGCGTGGCATAGAGGCAATCAGCCTGTGGCACTGCTGAGGTGTTATGGAGGCCCAGGATGCTTCGGTAGCAGCCTTAAGCTCATCCAGAGTGTTGGGTCTTGTGTCTCTCAACTTTCTCTTCCCAATATCCCACAGATTCTCTATGAGGTTCAGGTCAGGAGAGTTGGCAGGCCAATTGAGCACAGTAATACCATGGTCAGTAAACCATTTACCAGTGGTTTTGGCACTGTGAGCAGGTGCCAGGTCGTGCTGAAAAATGAAATCTTCATCTCCATAAAGCTTTTCAGCAGATGGAAGCATGAAGTGCTCCAAAATCTCCTGATAGCTAGCTGCATTCACCCTGCCCTTGATAAAACACAGTGGACCAACATCAGCAGCTGACATGGAACCCCAGACCATCACTGACTGTGGGTACTTGACACTGGACTTCAGGCATTTTGGCATTTCCCTCTCCCCAGTCTTCCTCCAGACTCTGGCACCTTGATTACCGAATGACATGCAAAATTTGCTTTCATCCGAAAAAAGTACTTTGGACCACTGAGCAACAGTCCAGTGTTGCTTCTCTGTAGCCCAGGTCAGGCGCTTCTGCCGCTGTTTCTGGTTTCCACTCCAGACTCAGTCCACTGCTTCCGCAGGTCCCCCAAGGTTTGGAATCGGTCCTTCTCCACAATCTTCCTCAGGGTCCGGTCACCTCTTCTCGTTGTGCAGCGTTTTCTGCCACACTTTTTCCTTCCCACAGACTTCCCACTGAGGTGCCTTGATACAGCACTCTGGGAACAGCCTATTCATTCAGAAATTTCTTTCTGTGTCTTACCCTCTTGCTTGAGGGTGTCAATGATGGCCTTCTGGACAGCAGTCAGGTCGGCAGTCTTACCCATGATTGCGGTTTGGAGTAATGAACCAGGCTGGGAGTTTTTAAAAGCCTCAGGAATCTTTTGCAGGTGTTTAGAGTTAATTAGTTGATTCAGATGATTAGGTTAAGAGCTCGTTTAGAGAACCTTTTCATGATATGCTAATTTTTTGAGATAGGAATTTTGGGTTTTCATGAGCTGTATGCCAAAATCATCAATATTAAAACAATAAAAGGCTTGAACTACTTCAGTTGTGTGTAATTTTTTGAGAAGGACCTGTAGATTACCAGGTCCTTTGGGTCTTGTATGTATATTAAGGGGATGTTTTTTAGTTGTTTTTTAGTTGAATCTGTTTATAATTTGGAACAGGTACATTTTTTAAGTGTAGCTCCAGCGAAAAAATCTATTTTTAAGATTTTTGGATAACATAGGGAAGGGTTATCACCCCTGTAACATTTGTTTTCCTGTCTGTGCCGCTGTTCAGAAGATTTCACCTCACTTTCTGTCCCAATGACAATTGGATGTTGCAATCCTAGTCCTAGTTGCAATCTCGGAACACCCAAGAGGATAGTATGTGACCGGTCAAAATATATTAATGCAGTAAAGTGTTTGTTCACCAATGCCAGAAGTCTGCCAAGCAAAATAGGTGAGTTGGAAGCTCTGGTGCATCAGGAGAGCTATGATGTAATCGGTATTGCTGAAACTTGGCTTCATTCCTCACATGACTGGGCTATTAATATTCCTGGCTATGCACTCTTTCGGAAAGACAGGGTAAAACGGAAAGGTGGAGGGGTCTGTCTCTATGTGAGAAGTGATCTTAAAGCGAGTGTGAAAGAGCACATGGTGGATCCATGAACCGTGGATCCATGAACCAGTGTGATGAGCAGGGCTGGACTGGGACAAAAATTTGGCCCTGGACTTCATCCAGAACGGCCTACTTTAATTCAATAAAATGCTGCCCCCCCACCCCCCGAAAAATCACGCCCACCAAAAGGCCCCTACATCTATTATTGTATATCATGAGAGGGTGAGAGAGATGAGAGTGAGAGAGGAGGGGCTGAGGGAAAGGGGGTGAGAGGGGAGGGGTGAGTGTAAGAAAAATAGAGTGTAAAAGAGTGGGGGTAAATGTAGGACCACTTTCACACTGAGACGTTTTTCAGGTGCTTTTGGGCTAAAAATAGCGACTGTAAAGCGATTGAAAAACACCTCCGCTGCAGTCCCAGTGTGAAAGCCTGAGTGCTTTCAGAAAAATACCTGTTGATCTGTCAGAAATGCATTCTGCTTTCAATTTCCTATTGTGGACTGGAAACACTTTGATTGTTCCTGCCCCTCTTTGCGTGCTTTAGCTCCAGAAACTCCTCATACGGGCCACAGTAGGTGGCTAGACTCAGAAACTTAAAGAAGTACAGGAGTTGCCGCCTCATTCCTTTAAACCCAAACACATATGAATTAAGCAGGTTCTGAGGCTAATTTAATGCAGGTAAGGCACCAAGTGAGTTTATTTACCACAACCACAGAACCTGTCCAATATGTGTTTGGGTTTAAAGGGATGAGATGGCAACTCTAAGTACAGCCAAAGCTCATTGGGTGTGGATCACAGGCAGGGCCAGTTTAAGCGCATTATGGGCCTGGTGCTGAGGATTTTGGTGGGCCTTAAAGGCTGTGCAAGCAAGGAGAGAGGCGCCTCTGGGTGCAATACTTTAAAACAGTTTTTATTTTACAATAGCCAAAGATTAAAAACCACTCACATTTTGGTGGTGAGGAACAGGCATATAGGTAGGATTCTCCAGAAGGGAGAGGTAGATGTCATCTGATGCGTCTTTTTACATCCTTCATCAGGTCCCTGGTGTAGCGCTGTGGAGTGAGGGGGGGTCAGTCCTTCTGCCGCTGATGGTAGCAGGTGGTTGCGGTGTACAGGACGATCCTCAGCAGGCACTGGATGCGCGGGTATACCAGCGGGCGATGTGATGACGTCACCAGGCAAGAAACGCGTTTCCGAATGCTGGGCAGCGAGTGACACGGCTGCCGCATTCCTTTTTCAAGCTAATGACAGGGAAGCAGGGAGCTAGATTTTTTGTAGCGAAGGGAGTGGGAGGGGCAAATCGGGAGCAGACAAGGATTGGTTTAAGGCTAAAGGCTGGGAGGGCTGAAGCCGGGACAAAAAAACAAAACGGAAGTAGAGATGAAAGGAAAGATTGACATAGAAAAATATATAAATCTATATTTTGAAACTATATTTAAAAAATCGGGGAGGGGGTGGGAAAAAAAGGGATAAGGAGTGTTAATATGGGATGGGTGAAAAAATTATTAATAACAATTATATGGGTAACTGAAGGATAAGATTAAATTTGAATTGTGGGCGGAGGAAAGGGGGGAGGGGGAGAAGAAAAAAAATATATATATAAGTAAATGTATATATATATATGGCCAGAAATTTAGTTAAATGGGTGTGAAGGTTTTGTAAGTAAGGGGCGGGGGGGGGGGGGGGGAGAATAGTGTTGGATTATAGTATGATGTTCTATAATAGGTTGTGGTAGTTTAATGGGGGGGGGGTCTATTTTTGGTATCTTTAAACTAGGGGGGGAGGGGAAGGGGTATTTTCATTCATATGAACAAAAATTCCTTATATCTAACATGGAACATGTAAATCAGGATGCTAGCTTACATTGTCTAGTATTCTGGATCAATATTGTTTTTATCAACACTGTTAACCCCCATTGTTTCCCCTCTTGGTGTGTTTTATATGTGTGTGTATATGTATTTATATGTATATATATACACACAGACATCTAGATCCCTTCCCACCCCTTCAACAAACACCCACCCCCCCCAACCTCATTAAAATCCATTACAGTTTATCAAAAATGTGCCCCTCCCACTCCCTTCGCTACAAAAAATCTAGCTCCCTGCTTCCCTGTCATTAGCTTGAAAATGGAATGCGGCAGCCGTGTCACTCGCTGCCCAGCATTCGGAAACGCGTCACTTGCTTGGTGACGTCATCACCCATCGCCAAAATGTGAGTGTTTTTTAATCTTTGGCTATTGTAAAATAAAAACTGTTTTAAAGTATTGCACCCAGAGGCGCCTCTCTCCTTGCTTGTCCTCCTAGATCTGGAACATGGTCTCTGTTCCCCACTGACGGCAGCCCTGAGAGCATACCCCCATCAAAGCATACCTGCACATTTCCCAACCACCACAACAACAGCCTGAACTTTCTCTGTCTCCTGACATTTGTTCTATGTGCTGTTAACACTGACTATGCTGCTGTGATATTAATATTCTGAGCTCTTGCGCATAATTTACTTGTTGTACTTAAAGGCTGTGTGTTGTCGTGCACCCTGAGGTGTAAGGGTACAGCGTAATACACAGAGCGCTGGGTTCAGGACACCATAATACAAAGAGCGCTGGGTTCAGAAGAGCGTAATACACAGAGATCTGGGTTCAGAAGAACATAATACACAAAGCGCTGGGTTCAGAAGAGCGTAATACACAAAGCGCTGGGTTCAGAAGAGCGTAATACACAGAGCGCTGGGTTCAGAAGAGCATAATACACAGAACGCTGGGGTCAGGGGACCATAATACATACATTGCTGAGTTCAGGAGACCGTAATACACAGAGAGCTGGGTTCAGAAGAGCCTAATACACAGAGCACTGGGTTCAGGACAGCGTGATACACAGAGCACTGGGTTCAGGACAGGACGGTTAACTTTTCCTTGACCATCGGTTACTTCGGTATTAATGAGCCGTTCTCTAATACCCTTTCTGCCATTTTCAAGCCGTACTGAAATGCAGACAGTAACATGCTCTCTGGAGCATACATTTCCTTCCATGACACCACACAGTTTCTCTTCGATTGCAATCCCACAATCCACACAGCAAAACATGGCAAGTTCTTAAGCCGCGTACACACGACCATTTTCAATGTTCTAAAAAAACGAAGTGCCCAGTGCACACCATGCAGCCTTGTGCCCACCAAATGCAGCCTTGTGCCCACCAAATGCAGCCTTGTGCCCACCAATGCAGCCTTGTGTCCAGTGCCCACCAAATGCAGCCTTGTGCCCACCAAATTCAGCCTATCTGTGCAGGGGAGGAAAGGAGAGGAACAGGAGAGGCGACCAGATGATCGGTGCACAGCGCAGGGAACACAGTGATAAAAGCTTTCATTTCAATTGCCGTGTTCCTGCCGCTAAACGTCATATACAGCCATTGACAGATCACCCGTCACCAGAATTGGACGGGTGATCTGTCTATCAAAGTCCCGGGACCAGGAGGAGGGGCTGTATCTGACAATGACGTGATTCTTGTCAAGCCTGCCTTGCATACACACAATCGTGAAAAAAAAATGCTTGAGCAAAGTGCGGTGACGTACGACGGCACTATAAAGGGAAAGTTCAATTCGGATGGTGCCACCCTTGGGGCTGCTTTTGCTGATTTTGTGTAAGTAAAAGTTTGGTGAGAGACGATTCGCACTTTTCAGTCTTCGTGCTTTTCAGTCTGTTACAGCGTGACGAATGTGCTATCTCTACTACGAACGCTAGTT
Source organism: Rana temporaria (assembly GCF_905171775.1). Taxonomy (NCBI): domain Eukaryota; kingdom Metazoa; phylum Chordata; class Amphibia; order Anura; family Ranidae; genus Rana; species Rana temporaria. Next base: position 34,535,396 of record NC_053498.1, on the reverse strand, counting down.
TGACCAGAACAAGCACTCCTGTCTCATAACTTGCTTCTGAGCATGTGCGTTTTTTTCACGTCGTTAAAGTGGAGGTTCACCCGAAAACTTAATTTTTAACATTAGATTGATGCTCATTTTGTCAAGGGGAATCTGGTAGTTTTTTAAAAATAGAAGCAGTACTTACCGTTTTAGAGAGCGATCTTCTCCGCCGCTTACGGGTATGGGCTGCGGGACTGGGCGTTCCTATTTGATTGACGGGCTTCTGACGGTTGCATACATCGCGTCACGATTTTCCGAAAGTAGCCGAACGTCTGTGCTTAGGCGCCGTATAGAGCAGCACCGACGTTCGGCTTCTTTCGGCTACTCGTGACGCGATGTATGCGACCGTCGGAAGCCTGTCTATCAAATAGGAACGCCCAGTCCCGAAGACCATATCCGGAAGCGGCAGGGAAGATCTATCTCTAAAACGGTAAGTACTGCTTCTATTTTAAAAAAAACACCCGATTCCCCTAGACAAAATGAGCATCAATCTAATGTTAAAAAAAAAATTTCGGGTGAACTCCCGCTTTAAAGCCTACACACGATCGTTTTTCACAAAGTGAAAAATTACTAAATGTTCTAAATTTTTTATGCCCATTTTTCACATCATGAAAAATGCTCTGGAGCCTACACACAATAGTTTTTAATGACCATTTTAAAAAATTGCAATTTTCATGTCATGAAAACCGGTTGTGTGTACGCGGCATTAGACACTTTACTTGACTGTTGGCGATAGCAACCAGTTCTGCGATATTTAAGGGGATTTTATCCCAGGTGTAGCACTGCTCCCGCAGGAATTGCTGGAATACTTGTCCCCTGGGCTTCCCACTGATTATCCTGTAGCCAGTTACACATTATTTCACACAGCCAGATGCACACACTCTTCCGCTCATTGTCTCCAATGACTAATCTAGAGGATTTGTTCTTATGTTTTATTTGGAGAACTTGTATAGGAGAAGGGAATTAGTAGGATACTCCAAATGAGCTATGCACAGGTGAGGACAACTCCCTGTAAAACTGTGGCAGCAGATGATCTACTGAACCATACAGGGTCTGTACGGAAGAATACGTCCCTCTATAGCAGGCGAGACTCAGTGGACTTTGTTATTAGATTAAAGTCTTGAAGACACTAGCCAGTGCATCTAGGAGGGTGCTACATTGGTATCAGTGGTGTCCCTAGAATAGGGTGACCAGACATCCCCAGTTTCAGGGGACAGTCCCCTAATTGAGGACACTGTCCCTGGTTTTGTCCCCAGATTGGATTTAATAGGGGACAGGGGCAATTTCAAAGACAGTCAGTGCCGAATTAAAATAAAAAAATTAGAATTACACACCCACGCTCCGCCGTGCCTACTAGCATAGGGGGGTTGTATTTTTCCCATTATCTGTGCCCCTTTCTGATGATCATGTGCTGGTCGGAGTGGAGGGAATATTCAGTTCGGGCACATGCCCATTCAGCTTCGCTCGCATGTTCTTCTGCCTTGGCTCAAATCCTGGCCAGCCATCTGCCTATCTCCTTGCCTTCCCTGGCGGAGTGATCTTCCTCTGCTCCCCATCCAGTAGTAGCCGGTGATCTGACAATATGGTTCCGGCTATCGAGATGGTTCCTGTAAGGACTGCGCAGGCGCAATCCTTGCCGACGGAAATCACCGAACCTCCAGGGCGACGTGGAATTTGAGGTAAGTGGCCAGTCGGCCTCTTGTCCTTGCTTCGCTCGGACGGCTCGCTACGCTCGCTCGGCCTCCTGGCTCTTTTTTTAACATCCTCCAATCCACAGAGAGGTTAAAGAATGAGCCTGGATGCTGGCCGAGGTTCGGAGATTTCCGTCGGCAAGGATTGCGCCTGCGCAGTCCTTACAGGAACCATCTTGATAGCCGAAACCATACCGACAAGTCACCTGGGCCCAAAGAGTAAGACTTGAGAGGCTGTGAAGCGGGCGGCGACGGGCAGAGAGTCGCTGATTGTTGCCATTACTAGTAAAGAAAAAATATGTCCCCGGATTTAATTTTAAAAATCTGGTCACCTTACCCTAGAAACTGCCCTTAGCTGACTTGATAAATATAGCCCTGTCTGGCATCATATTGTACAGGACACCAATGAAATGCCATTAGAAAATATCTTACAGCATTGGTTACAGTATTTATGGTCATTTAGTTGCGATTGTTCAGGATGTCTGCGGTTTCTTGTTCCTCTAAACTTAACTTACTCACTTTCTACTACAAATTAAGTTTGAGGTTTCTGGTTACTTATTTCCTTCCCTAATTTTATAGTGAACTTTCCTGTCAAAGATTTATTGTTCTATAAAGCGGAATTTACTACAGTACTGTAAATTAGGCACAAAAAGGGTAGACACAGGAATTTGACAATAAACTGTTCTCTTCCCCTACAGAATTAACTCTCCATGGCCAACGTAAGCTTTGGCTAATAGGGGTGCATGTTAAAACTGAATAGTTTTTTGAAAACGACATGTTTTTTTTCTCAACAAAAGTGGAATTACACTTTAAGATTTCAGCTATTAAACCACAACTTACATAGTTACATAGTAGTGAGGTTGAAAAAAAGACAAAGGTCCATCAAGTCCAACCTATGTGTGTGATTATATGTCAGGATTACATTGTAAATTCCTGTATGTTGTGGTCGTTCAGGTGCTTATCTAATAGTTTTTTTAAACTATCGATGCCCCCCGCTAAAACCACTGCCTGTGGAAGGGAATTCCACATCCTTGCTGCTCGTACATTAAGAACTCTCTACATAGTTTAAGGGTAAACCTCTTTTCCTCTAATTTTAATGAGTGGCCACGTGTCTTGTTAAACTCCCTTCCGCAAAAAAGTTTTAGCCCTATTGTGAGGTCACCAGTACTGTTTTTGTAAATTGAAATCATATCCCCTCTCAAGTATCTCTTCTCCAGAGAGAATAAGTTCAGTGCTTGCAACCTTTCTTCATAACTAACATTCTCCAGACCCTTTATTAGCGTTGTTGCCCTTCTTTGTACTCTCTCTGTTTCTATCTAGTGCATCCTTCCGGAGGACTGGTGCCCAGAACTGGACAGCATACTTTAGGTGCGGCTGGACCAGAGTCTTGTAGAGCTGGAGAATTATTGTTTTATCTCTGGAGTTGATGCTCTTTTTAATGCATGCCAATATTCTGTTGCTTTGTTAGCAGCAGCTTGGCATTGCTTGCCATTGCTGAGCCTATCATCTACTAGGACCCCCAGGTCCTTTTCCATCCTAGATTCCCCCAGAGGTTCTCCCCCTAGTGTATAGATTTCATTCATATTTTTGCCACCCAAATGCATTATTTTCAATTTGTATACATTAAACCTCAGTTGCCTGGCGGTATTTATGGGCGGTACTGAACAAATTTGGCTTCGGCCCTAGGTTCCAGGGATGGGTCCGGCTTCTGTATGCTACACCTCAGGCGGCCATACGTATGGCGGATAGGATGTCCCATGCCTTTGCTCTGGGCAGGGGGACTAGGCAGGGCTGTCCCCTGTCCCCCCTGCTCTTTGCTCTGGCCATCGAGCCCCTTGCGGTCCTGGTGAGGAGCTGCGAGGCGATTCGGGGGTTCAGGTATGGAGACATGCATGAGAAAATCATGTTATACGCAGATGACATGCTCCTCTTTTTGGAGGATACGGAGGGATCTCTGCAGCGGACCATGGCCATTGTTACTGACTTTGGCCGCTTTTCGGGGCTTACCATTAATTGGACCAAGTCAGCACTGATGTTTCTGGATGGGGCACCCGCGCAGGGGGGTGGCCCAGCGTGCTCAGTGCCCGTAGTGTCATCTTTTAAATATCTGGGGGTCTGGATATCCCCCACGATTACTGACTTCTGTAAATTAAATATATACCCCCTGTTATCCAAATTTAGAGACAAAATTCAAGTGTGGAACAAACTAAAAATGTCCCTGGCGGGCAAAACTAATCTCATCAAAATGATACTAATGCCCCAGTTGCTGTATTTCTTGCACAATGCTCCTATGGTGATCACCCTGAAAGTATTCAGAGTGGTCAACTCTCTCTTTAGGCAGCTGCTGTGGGGCACCAAAACCCCTAGGATCAAACTTGAGCAGTTGCAGCGTCCGAAGGAGGGGGGTGGGTTGGCACTACCAAATCCCTGGATATATTACTTAGCGGCCCAACTCCAACATTTGATAGGAACCACGGGGGTGCAACCCGATGCCTCGGCGGCTCTACTTATGCTGCGGGGATCGGGGGCAGCCTCGATACCAGAGGGGCTGGAGGCGTGTAAATTTCAAAAACCCAATAGGAGAATGCCCACATATGCGCTTGTCCAGAAGATATGGAACAAGGCTAGACAGCTCCAGGGAGTAACCGGGTTCACAGAGTTCAGTCCCATTTGGGGGAATGACACCTATGGGGAGCTGGCCAAGCTCGAGCAGGGTAGCAGGTGGAGCTCCTGTGGGGTCACGCACCTCAAACATATCTTTAGAGGGGGGGCCCTACTTCCCTTCAGTGAACTACAAAGTAGATTTAACCTGTCGCACAATATGCACTTTTATTACATACAGCTACAGCATGCAGTGAGAGCGCAGGGGACAGCGGTTGAGTGGGTTCAGTCCCCCACTCCGGTTTTCCGAACGGTGTTTCAAGCGCAGGATACCAAAGGCATGATTTCGCAATGCTATAATATGCTCCTGTCGTCATTGTTAGAGGGGCATCCTATGAAGGTGGCAGAGCAATGGGAGACAGACTTGGGGCCGATTGAGGGGGAGGTATGGGAGGAGGCCCTGCTGGCGGTGAACGCGTGCTCGCTGAATGTGTCGCAAAGGGTGTCTCAGCTCTACATCCTACTCAGGGTACATTACACTCCTGTCAAACTCTTTAGAATGGGCTGTGCCCCAGACCCACTGTGTGGTCGATGTAGGGCAACCCAGGGAGACTTGGTGCACTTGCTATGGCGGTGTCCAAAGCTCCACAGGTACTGGTCGGAGGTTCTGGCGACCCTGAACTCGGTATTTCAGACTAGTGTCCCATTAGACCCACTTTGCTGCCTCTTGGGCGTGTTGGAAGGGGCGATAGCGGAAGAAACCACTAGAGTGGCGTTTGCCAGGGCCCTATTCCAGGCGAGAAAGCTTATCCTTATACATTGGAAGTCAAGGGAGCCCCCGTCTGTTAGGGTATGGGTACAACATGTGGGCAAGACTTTACTGATGGAGAAATACATCTACCAGCACAGGGGCAATGCAGGTAAATTTTTCAGACTGTGGGACCCATGGCTCGCAACGCCGGGGCTGAGCCCCGTTGAACTAGTTCAAGAGCGGTTACTTGGGGGGATGTAGAGACGGGGAATGATTCGCGGAGCCCCGGGCCTGCGTACATGTGCGGATATATGAAGGGGGGAGAATGGGGAGAGAGGGTGGGGGTGGAGTGGAAGGGTTGGTGCCCAGATGGGTCTGTTGTCAAAATGATCGCGCATAAGTGACCTTACAAAATGCATCTGATGGTTGAACTGTATTCTTGAAGATATACTCTTTTGCAATTGGAAATGTACAATGTCATCTGTACTATGTTTATTTGTCATGTGAGCAATAAAAACCTTTTTGATCAAAAAAAAAAAAAACCTCAGTTGCCATGTAATTACCCATCCCATTAGTCTGTTAAGATCTTTTTGCAAGGTTTCCACATCCTGTGGAGAAGTTTTTACTCTTCTTAGTTTAGTATCGTCCACAAATACAGGGATTGAACTGTTTACCCCATCTTCCAGGTCGTTTATGAACAAATTAAATAGGATTGGTCCCAGCACAGAACCCTGGTGGACCCCACTACCCACCCCTGACCATTTCGAGTACTCCCCATTTATCACCACCCTCTGAACTCGCCCTTGTAGCCAGTTTTTGATCCATGTACTCACCCTATGGTCCATGCCAACGGACCTTATTTTGTACACTAAACCTTTATGGGGAACTTTCTTTATCTATAGGCCTTTCTTTATCTAGGTGGCAACTCACCTCCTCATAGAAGGTTAATAGATTGGTTTGTAAGAACTATTCTTCATGAATCCATGCTGATTACTGCTAATACCGTTCTCATTAGTAAAATCATGTATATCATCCCCTCGAAGAGCTTGCATACTATTGATGTGAGGCTAACTGGTCTTTAATTTCCAGGGATGTATCTTGGGCCCTTTTTAAATATTGGTGCTACATTTGCTTTTCTCCAATGAGCTGGCACCATTCCAGTAGACTGTCCATAAAACTTATGAACAATGGTCTGGCCATTACTGAGTTCCCTAAGTCCCGGTGATTTATTAATGTTAAGTTTCCCAAGTCTAATTTTAATTCTGTCTTCTGTTAACTTGATTTTATCCTTATTATAACTTATTTAATTTTCAGAACATTGTGGCATTTCACTTCTTTATTAATCTCAGTCAGTAGTTTATCTTATAAATCTACAGCTGCTTCAGTACAAGGTTTAATCTCGCAGTGCGCTATCATAAATATTCTACAGCCAAGGATGAAATTAGGCTGAAAAAGCATTTAAATGTTAAACTCGTGTGTCAGGTCCTTTCTGTTCTATTCAGAGGGACAAAGACTGGACATAATTTCATCAAGGACACTGCGAATATTACCACCCACTGTGTGTTTAATTACTTAATAAAACAATGAAAACTTAAAGAACTGTTCTGACAGCAAATTATTAAAAAGACCCTGTCGCCAGAACATTTCAACAACAATCTTCTCATAAGATTATACAGTATGTGTATTTTACATATTTAATGCATGCTATGTACCTGTAAAAGTCTCCCTTGTGTAGACATTCAAAAGCCCTGTGATTGCTCCTGGGCACCCCAATCTTGGTTGTGATGTCAGTAACCCCAAAAGATGAGCTGTTTTCATTCAGTTGATATTCTGTAGTTTTCCCCTTCACTCTCCCCTGGCAGATACATAAAACGTTATATAGGGAGATGAGGGGAGAGGCAGAGGAGCCTCAGACAGCAATTAGTTACTTCCAGAATAGGAGAGGGCTGTTATGTAGCAGGAGGTAGAGAGTACTATGGCTGTACTAAGCTGGAATTCCATAGAAAGTTCAAAGTCAAATTACAAATTAAACAAAAAGGAAAATGCAAGTAATTAAAAGTTATTGAGCTTTTTTTAAGAATGTATGTGCTTTGTGCTACAATTTTGTAAGTTAGTGACAGGGTTTCTTTAAATGTAATGTAGAACTTTCTGCAGAAAAAGTTACTTCAGAACTTTTATTCCTCCTATTCTGTTTACCTTCCATGGCTAATAGGGGTTTACTTGTGGTCACTAAATCACTGGCCATCTACTGATACATGGAAAGGTGGTATCTGTGTTGGGCTGCTTAGCACCAACATTGAATCCAGCCCTGCTGCCATGGATGCCAATAACCTGGAAGGTGCATGGATTCAGCTTTTCTGAAGTCAACCTCATTTGTAAACATGTAGCCACCCTCCCAAGGGCACATGATCCAGGGGGAGGCATGTCACCAAAATGTTGCAAAAGTAGGTATAATTGTAAAACATGGTCTATATGTTTAAATTGTACTTAGTACGTAATCATGCTACACAATGTTTGCACCTTGCTGATCATTATATCTCACTGGATCTCTACCAGACAGGATTCATTTAACTGAAAGCAATAGTCTTCCTGCAGTTCAATGACATAAAAAACCTTCAATGTTCCTGATAACTATAGACCATGTGTCTTAAACCAACGTGATAAGGCCACTCTTGCACCTCTATACACGACAGCTGGCACAAGGCAGTTCAGTGGCATGGTTGCCTATCCCAAAACTCTGACTTGCTGGAGCTTGAGAACATAGATTTAGGCAGCAAAAGGCAAAATGAGGACGTCAGGGGGTCAGCAACAGATGGGCAGGGGTACCCAAACAGCAGACAAGAGCGTTGTCCAATAACAGGTGTAAGGGGTTAGCTCGGTAGCAGGGTGTGTGACCCCCTAGATGGGTTCACTACACACTGAATTTATACAGACAGGCAGTCGAAGATGGTTGAAAACAAAGATTTTGGTATATTCTTCCATCTTGCTGGAAACAATTGCAAGCATCCAAACAGCATAAACAAAATCAAACATAAAATAAACTCTGGCCACTTGGGGCGTCTATCTTTACCACACAGGAACCTATCTATTGAGTCTGGCACAGCCTAGTGCTGGGCAGACACTGCTGGTCATACAGCAGAAAAACAATAGTCTTTTGATTTTTATCACACAGAAAAATCAATCCTATCCTCACCTCCTCAGAAGACTTTCAGTACACTGCTCTCCTTACTCACAAAGCCTCAGGATACATCAATTCAGTGGTAATCCTCTGGATTACTTATAGAGGCCTTAATTGCCTCATTCTGAACAGCTGACGTTTTCCAACACCCTTAGACCTTTTCTGGCTACTTTGCAGCCGACGCCTAATAACAATTGGTGTATTGTCTAAACAAGGCAGAAATGTATGTCCCGTCTGTGACAAAACCCACAGATTTACCTGACTTCCTGTCACACAGGCCAGGATCAGCAAATGCGATACAGAAAGGGTAAGCAGCTGCAGGCTGTAGTCAGAAACAGGTAGCATATAAGGTACAGCATTGTTAGGCAGTGGCACTGATAGAAAACCAGGTTGACATCAGAAACAAACAGAAACAAGGGCAGGGAAGACATTGCAAAGCATGCATGTTTCCATTCACCAACACATGTGCATCTTTCCCTAGGCTCTAGGTTACGTAAGGGAGCACCATTATATTCATGGCAAGAAGGAGGCACATTTTTCGTTAAAAAAATGTTTTTTCTGGTAAAGCCAACAAATTGTCCCCCCAAAGTCTTTTCAGAAACTGTCACTGCTAGAAGTGCCAATTTCCTGTTCCTCCGCTGCACATAGATGTTCCTCTTACTGAATCCTACATCCCCAACTGCCTTGAAATCCTAATTTAAATATTTACTGATTCTGGCACATTTTTTATTGCTTTCTATATCCCCATTGGGTATATTCTATTTATACTGGTGACCATTGTTCACGAGAATTAAAGTGAAAGGAAATCCAAAACTTTGGAGTTGTCATCAAAACTTTTCAATAGGGACATCTGTTCCAAGGACAACTGTCAAAAGCCTCATACACACGATCAGTTTTCCTGATGGAAAAAACTGTGAGGAGAGCTTTTGGCCGGGAACCCCGGCCGTGTTTATGCTCCTTGCATTTTTTCCGTCAGAAAAACTGCCCAAAATCCGCCAGACAAAAAAAGAAAACAAGTTTTCTTTTTTTCCCATCGTGAAATCCGGCGGACTTCTGCCCGGCGGTTTTTGGCAGTTTTCCTATGGGGCAAAACTGCAATGGAGCATACACACATGCAGGATTCCCGGCCAAAGCTCCATCGCAGTTTTCCTGTCGTGAAAACCAGCCGTATGTAAGGGGAAGACTGAGCCGAACAGGTTCTCGGCTTTTCCCTCTGGATTTTCGACAGGAACTTTTCTCGTCAGAAATCCCGTACGTGTGTACGAGACATCAGAGAGCAATTGCCCTTACTTTGGGAGATTTTCTCTAACTTACTGTTGCATCATCTTTGAGACAGGAAGAATGGAAAAATTCCTCAAAGGTACACAAAGTAAAAAAAAAAAAGGCTTGTAATTGCCTAACATACCCAAAACAATAAAATACAGTGTATATATATATATATATATATATATATATATATATATATATATATACTGTAGTATGTACAGTATACACTTTAGGACACTTAGAAGCCATACTAACATTCTCAGTGTCATTTTTAGCCACTAAGTGGCAGTGTTTCATTTACTTTGTCTCAATGGCGTGCGATTAACTCTATCCACAATTTTCATCACTTTTAGTATCAAATTATATAGCATGCTATAAAAATGAACACATTTTACAATGGCAAGTAATATTTAATGATTTACCAGAAAATTTTAATTCCCCTGAACTCAGACAGCTTTTATCTATGAAGGACTTGCATGACAGAGAAGGCATGCACTGTGTATATAGCTGGTAGATCCAGATCGTTCACTTGCCTGGATTTGCTTGTATACACCAGCTATTTGGTATATTTCACCATATTATAAATTTAGTAAATGTCCTAAACAGGATAGGATCTGGCGAATGTGAATGCAGATGATCCACCTTTGGTTTGATGGAGATAAAGTGTGGAAGGATTAAAACCACTGTCAGGTTATCAGGTATGCTGTTGCTGACAGAACAAGCTGCTGTGGAACATTCAAACAAATAAAAAATATATCCATTTTATAGTCTTTATAATGAATCTTTTCAAATTTGAATCTGGCCCTTATCCTCATTAAAGCTGAAGTTTAGGTATGGCAATTTCTCCATAGTTACATTGGTCCAACTTGGACCAATGTACTGTAAGTATGTATGTGCCATACCTGTAGGATTCATGTGGAAGCTGGAAATCACTGTGGTAGGCACAGCTATTCCAGGGATCTCCACTAGCTTGCAGATCTGCTACCAAGTGGCTGTCCTGCTGCTTACTGACCATAGTAGGTCACCTGCTCAGCATGAGTGCCATTTAGAGAACACCATACATTTTCCCAATGAATGCAAAGAATCTGGCAAGATGGAGATTATGACATCAATTCCCACTTCTCCGTCTCGTCCAATCATAGAACATGCCAAGCGAGCAACCTCCTGTTTTTACAATGCAGCAGAGTAGCTGCTCGGACCTGGAAACTAGTGAAAATCACTGTAGTAGTGTTTGAGGATTCCACAGGTATGGCACATACATGTAGGCAGGTGAAGTTAGCTAGTCTGCCACTATGTGGCTTTGTTCCAGAATAGCGTCTGGTTGCAGAAAGCAGTGTTTCAGGTGTTAGGCCCCTTTTAGTTTGAGCCCTGTCATTAGTGAGTCAGGCAATAACAGAGTGGGCATATGAGAGAGAGTACAGCTTCAGCAGGAGGGTCACTTTTCCAACAAGAGAGGATCGGGGCAGGAAATTGTACCTTTGGCACCAATATCTAGGCAATCGCAAGCCCCTTCTTACATACATATTTACATTGGTCTATGCTTGACTAATGTAACTATGGAAAAATTGCCACACCTGAACTTCAGCTTTAACATATACCAAGGCCTGATGAAAGGGCCATCCACTAACACCCAAAATGCGCTGTCTATTTATGCGTATCGCTTCAAATTATTTTATTGGAATAAAATCCTATATTTAGACTCTTGTTTTGGTTCTGGCACTTTTTATTTTACAATAGTAATAAAAAACTAACAGGGGTTCTTGCCTTGATCCACTCTACTAAAAAGAAAATATTTTGTCTGTGCTGCTGTTGGAGATCGTTCCTTATTTCCTTTCACCCAACAGCGGTTCCAATCCTTCCCCACGCTTTCTGAATCAAAATGTTTTGGCTGGACACCTACTCTTGTATCACCTTGGGCAGAAGTCAAGGCCCTTTGGATGGCCTGGGCAAAGGATTCAAGGGACTCCACTGGGACACACTGATTGAATTAAAAGCTAAAATAGGTGTTTGTAGGCTAAGGTATCTGCATTTCAGTACTGTTGTTATCTTAGACATGTTTCAGGCCTGGCCACATTAGTCTGACTTTTTCCATCAGAAGTTCCAAACGTGTGTATGGGGCATTGGAGTCAGAGGCACTTTCCACCACCCAAAGTTGGGCAGCATTTCCTTATTTATGTTCAATGTTCCTTGGTCTATCATCTTCTAAAGTGTCCCCTACTCATTAGATGACCCTGGGAAGTGATGGCCATGACAATCTGCAGCTAAGCACATGCTCATGCTACAACCATCATTCTCTAAGGCCAGGACCAGTACTGGCGTGACCTTTCAGATATCTCCGTCCAGGAGGCACCATTTCAGGAGGCACCAGGGAAATAAACAATTCCCAGACCTGGAGAGGCTGAGCAATAGAAAGCATTATTTATCTACCTCTGTGATGTCCACTTATATTAATGATATTGATTGGTAGGTTGATTTGTGTTTTACATGAATCTATATCAGTCCCTTCCTTGGGCCACTGGATTGATGGGCTTGGGACACATATACATTTTGTTCCCTGACATCAGCTGGATCAGATAAAAAGAGAACACACCGAAAATAAACACAAATGACAAGACCTGCCTAAAATACACTTGGCAGGAGAGGAGGCCCCTGGGTGCCAGCTGTTGCACCCTGAAAAAACAAATATGTGTAATTGGAATGTTTACCTAGTATGTACATAACTTCATCTTTGTAAAGATGGCAGAATACACAATATAATCTCTCTCAGATAAGAGCGGCATTTTCAGAAGGCTTGTGACTTTATTTTGGCAGCAGAACACTTTTACTGCCTTGTTTAATGATATATTATTGACCGTTTCTGTGCTGCCTGTCTGTCTATAAAACTTCCTTAAATAACAATTTAGCTCCCGAGATTCGATGCACCAAGGACAATAATCATCAGTCATAAAAAGTCTTCCCAGCAGCACTTGGGGTTTAGGTATATTTGGTGTATTACTCAGCAGTTGTTGAAGGAAAATGTATTCTGGTTTTAGCCTTCTTTGTAATATGGAGTTGTAAGCTTGACACATAAGAGCACCTTTCTGGTGGACTTTTAATGAAAATGTTGGCAAGCTGTAGCAAGGTCATGGTCGTGTTTATAGTTGTGATTAGTAATGAGTCGAATGCCCAGAGTATGGGTTTGAGTAATGTTCTTCCGGTGCCAAATCCAAACCCCACTAAAGTCAATAGGAGCCGAATGTTAAAAAAATAGAAATGGCCATTTTCTAGGCTAATAGACAAGGGAATGTGAAACAAATGGCACAGGAGCTGAGCACTGCCCTAGGGAACATGTACCAAAGCAATAAAAAAGGGAGCAGTGATCCTAATAATGCTTAATAAGGGAAACCTTAAAAATGCAAAATTTTAGGTTTGATAACTGGACGATGCTTTAAACCTGTCTGTGAAGTGGCACATCCATCTAAACCAACTACAGAAAAAAAAAAAAAATTCCTGTCATTGACAGCAACCAGCTGCTTCTATCTGTTTGTAAACACATGGATGGGGACAGTGCCGGCCCAAGACATTGTGCTGCCTGGGACCAAGAATGAAATGCTGCCCCCCCCCGAAAAAAAATTATGCCAACCAAAAGGCCCCCACATTCATTATTTTATATCATGATAACTAAAGGGGACCCATCATGGCTCTATACATGTATAAAGGAGTATAAAGAGGACCTGTCATTGCTCTATACATGTATATAGAGGACCTGTCATTACTCTTTACATGTAAAGGAATATCAAGAGGACCTGTCATGGCTCTATAAATGTATATAGGACTATAAAGAGTACTTGACATGGCTCTATACATGTATAAAGGAGTATAACGAGGGCTTGTCATGGCTCTATAGATGTATAAAGAGAACCTGTCGTCATGGCTCTATACATGTATAAAGAAATATAAAGAGGACCTGTCATGGCTCTATACATGTATATAGAGGACCTGTCGAGACTCTTTACATGTAAAGGAATATAAAGAAGACCTGCCATGGCTCTATAAATGTATATAGGAGTATAAAGAGGACCTGTCATGGCTCTATACATGTATAAAGGAGTATAACAAGGGCCTGTCATGGCTCTATAGATGTATAAAGAGGGCCTGTCATGGCTCTATACATGCATATAGGCGTATAAAAGGACCTGCCATGGCGCTATACATGTATCCAGAAGTATAAAGGGACCTGTGAATAGCCGGCGGCCACAATGTCTTTTGCGCAAACTAATCAATGTACGCTAATTGAGGTTTTTTTTTTGGTACCAAAAATATGTAGAAGAATACATATTGGCCTAAACTGAAGAAAATAGTTTATTTTTCTAAATTTTGGGGATATTTATTATAGCAAAAAGTTAAAAAATATATATATTTATCGCACAAAAAATAAAAACCGCAGAGGTGATCAAATATCACCAAAAGAAAGCTCTATTTGTGGGGAAAAAAAAGAACATCAATTTTATTTGGGTAGCGGAGCTGGTGGAACGGTACCACCTGGTCCCATCATAGGGCCAGCCCTGGATGGGGATTCCTTATGCCAAATGAGGGTCTGGGTCCCCTCATGAAAAAAAAAAAAAGGCACAGGGTTCCTCCTAAAAATACACATAGCCAATCATCCTCACCACCATTGACGTCGTCCATTCCACGAGCAGTTCAAGCCTTGATTTCAGTCACGATTGCAGACTGACAGCGGTGAGAGCCGTAGGTGAGGAGGACGGTCTGTGGATCGTTTTACCCCGGATGCCTGCATACTTGGATGTGCCCATTTAATCATCAGCCATGTGAGTTGCTAAATGTTGTACCTCCATTAAATGTAACCATATTGCTACACTTATGCCGCGTACACACGATCGGTTTGTCTGATGAGAACGGTCTGATGGACCGTTTTCATCAGACTAAACCGCTCGTGTGTAGGCCCCATCGGTTATTTATCCATCGGTTAAAAAAAAAGAAACTTGTTTTAAAATTATCTGATGGATACCTAACCGATAGAAAAAAAGACGATCGTCTGTAGGCACGTCCATTGGTTAAAAATCCACGCATGCTCAGACTAAATTAGGGGACGGAAGCGCTCGTTCTGGTAAAACTAGCGTTCGTTATGGAGATAGCACATTCATTACGCTGTAACAGACAGAAAAGCACTAATCGTCTTTTACTAACACAAAATCAGCTAAAGCAGCCCCAAGGGTGGCGCCATTGGATTTGAACTTCCCCTTTATAGTGCCGTCGTACGTGGTTTACGTGACCGCATTCTGACACGATCGTTTTTTTAACCAATGGTGTGTAGGCACGACTGACCATCAGTCAGCTTCATCGGATAACTGATGGAAAAATCCATCAGACCGTTTTCATCGAATTGACCGATCGTGTGTACAGGGCATTAGAGGTGCCTCTCTTCTCTTTTATACTCTGTAGCTCCTGCTGGATTTTGCTTCTAATCCCCTTGGGGAGGCTTCCATTTATGGATTGACATTTTATGGTTACACAACTTATTACATTGCCATAATCTTTTTATATGGACTATAAACTGAAAGACCTATGTCGCCTTGACAGGATAGTGCCTGCTCACATAAATGTATGGCTTGGAGATATGTACTGTACCCTCCTCCTCAGAGTTGCAGATGGGAAATATGCAAAAAATATAGGACATAGCATAATACTGTTTATTAAAATACGTGTTTAAAAAGATTTAGTCAAATTGCTCCTTACATTTGTGGGTGCGTACCCGGCACTGGGGCTGCTGGCTTGTCACAATGGATCAGCTGCATCAGGTTTCTGTCCACCTCCGTGGATAGCGTGTGCTCCACCATCCACAGGGGAGAACCAGAGGACCGGATATGGAATAAGACAGCGTGACCAGGTACCTCCTCGACGTAAGTTTTGTTAATTATGTCTTCAGGGGGCGTACCTGGTCACAGATGGTCACGTTATTTATAGTCGTAAAGCCTAATTGCTAAATAAGAAAAATGTGTGTGTACACCTGCAGTGCTGGTTTACAAATGCACCAAAGATACAAATAAAAACCGTACCACAGCGCCACTCCTGGTGGCCCAAATAGCACAACAAATTAAAAAACATTTTAGTATAGTTTGGTGCTAATTGTATCATATGCCTTTGCACCACGTAGTACCCCTTGCACAATAAACGTATTACCTTTTTATTTATTAAAATAAGTAAAAATTAAAACTTGATTTGTAGTATTAAATTTATTAATTTCAATTTTCATGCTATGCGCTTATCTGTGTATTCAGCACCAACTTTTTAGGCTGTGCGTTTTTTTACTAGATATGCATAGAAAAAAGTTCATGAGGACACCTTGTGCTATATAAATTGTTAAATGTACCACAATAATGTATATATAAATATATACAATATTCCACTCTCCTAAACGTTATTGTAATCTATGCAACGTGAAAATTATGACCAATGAGGGGCAGCATAGGTCATCAATCGTTGGATTGAAAACAATTGAGATCAAGCTCAATGTTCATACCATATGGCTGCATAGTGCTTAATTTATATAGCCATTTCGTCTCATTCTGTGAGATTGCTCTCTTCATATGTGTACCCCTCCAATGTTTTGAAACCTTATCAATACCATAGAAAGTACATAGGGTGGGATCACTATTATGAAAGAGTTTAAAGTGTCTGGATACACTGGGCCAGATTCATGTAGATCAGCGGATCTTTAGATCCACCAGATCTACCTGTTTTACGATCCGCCGGTGCAATTTAGCGAGGCTAGTGCATGATTCATAAAGCACTTACCTCGCAAATTGCACCGTCGGATCCTAACTCCCCCCGGCGGAATGCAAATTCCGCGGCTAGGGGGAGTGTACAATTTAAATCAGGCGCGTTCCCGCGCCGATTTAACTGCGCATGCGCCGCCGGCGAAAAAGCCCAGTGTGCATGCTTCAAATGACGTCGCTAGGACATCATTGTTTTCGGCGGCTAGGTTACTTACGGCCATCCGCAAACGACGTAACAAATTTAAAACTCGGCGCGGGAACGTCGGCCATACTTAACATTAGCTACCCCTCATATTAGCAGGGGTAGCTATCCGCCGGAAAAAGCCGAACGCAAACAACGTTGAAAAAGAGCGACGGGCGGGCGTACGGATGTGAATCGGCGGTTTTCCCCATTTGCATATGCGACGTGTAAAAAAAAAGCGACGACACCTAGCGGCCGGCGGGAGATTACAGCCTAAGATTCGACTGGTGTAAGTCACTTACACCAGTCGGATCTAAGGGAGATCTATGCGGAACTGATTCTTATGAATCAGTCGCATAGCTCCGACCGTGGGATCTCACAGATCCGACCGTCGGCTCTCACAGATACGACGGCGTATCAGGAGATCCGCCGTCGTATCTCTTGATGAATCTGCCCCACTGTGATTTGGGTATTCCTTCTTAATATTTGCCAGATGCTAATTTATTATTATTATTATTATACAGGATTTATATAGCGCCAACAGTTTGCGCAGCGCTTTACATCAGGGAAGACAGTACAGTCACAATACAAATCAATACAGGAGGGATCAGAGGGCCCTGCTCGTTAGAGCTTACAATCTAGAAGGGAGGGTCAAGTGGAATAAAGTGTGGTTAGCTGTAGGGGATGATCATATGGACTCAAATGAAAATACAGTTGTTAGGTGTGGGTAGGATAGGCTTCTCTGAATAGAAGGGTTTTCAGGGATCCTCTAAAAGCTAATAGAGAAGGAGATAGATGGAGAGGTTGGCGTAAGGAATTCCATAGGCTTGGAGAGGCTCTGGAAAAGTCCTGGAGACGAGCATGGGAGCTGGTGATGAGAGAGCTAGAGAGTAGGAGGTCTTGAGACGAACAAAGAGAAGGATTAGGTTGGTATTTAGAAACTAGGTCATTTATGTAGCTGGGGGCAGAGTTGTGGATGGCTTTGTAGGTAATGCTTAGTAGTTTGAATTTAATTTGTTGGGTGAGCGGAAGCCAGTGGAGGGACTGACAGAGGGGAGTAGCAGAGACAGAATGGTTGGTAAGATGGATGAGTCTGGCAGCAGCATTCATGATGGACTGAAGGGGGGTCAGAGTGTAGTAATCGAGGCGAGAGATGACCAGGGAGTGAATTAAGAGTTTTGTGGTGTCATTGGTTAGAAATGGGCGTATTTTGGAGATGTTGCAAAGGTTGAGGCGGCAGGATTTGGACAGTGATTGAACGTGAGGCTTAAAGGACAGTTCAGAGTCCAGGACTACTCCTAGGATCTTGACATGTGGGGATGGGCTGATAGTTATGCCATTAATTTTGACAGAGAGATCAGGGGAAGAGGCACGTGGGGGAGGGAAAATGATAAGTTCCGTTTTGGATAGATTGAGTTTGAGGAAGTGGTGCGACATCCAAACTGATATATCTGATAGTAAATTAGTGATACGTGAGGAGAATGAAGGAGTGGGTTGAGGGGTAGAGAAATAGATTTGAGTGTCATCAGCGTAAATATGGTATTGGAAGCCGTGGGAGGCTATCAGCTGACCCAGGGAGGAGGTGTAGATAGAAAATAGGAGAGGTCCAAGAACAGAACCTTGGGGGACCCCAACAGAGAATGGAAGAGGAGAGGAGGAAGTAGAGTTGTTAGCAACGCTGAAGGTGCAGTTGGATAAGTAGGTAGAAAACCAGCGAAGAGTCCAGTCGCGGAGACCAAAATTGTGGAGTTTTCTTGAGGAGGAATCGTGGTCAACCGTATCGAAGGTGGCAGAGAGGTCCAGGAGTAGGAGCACAGAATAGTGTCCCTTAGTTTTGGCCGTTAGTATATCGTTTGTTAGTTTTAGGAGAGCAGTTTCTGTGGAATGTTGAGGACGAATGTATTCAAATTTTAAGCTGACATGTAGTTCGGCCCACATACTGAAGTGAACCTGGGCACTCCAATACGTGCGTAATGAAGTAGGGAAGTGAAAGCTCAGGGTTCGCAAGTTCCTTGGACATCTTCCTGTTTTGATACAAGACAACCAGGCTGCATTGTGCCTCTCCAGACAGATGCTATCTGTTCAGCTTATACCTGCTTTGCTACACTCTGTTGAATTTGTGAGTGCTCCTGGTTGGGTCCTCTCCCACCATGTTTGGCGTGAACTATTCTGCCTTTACTGAAAGACAAGTTCTGCCTTTACTGCAATACAAGATCCACTAATTTCACCCACACTGTGTGTGAGTTAATACCGCCACACCACATTGCACCCATCCACATGTTTATAACTTCTCAGTTTTCTTTTTTTTTTGTTAGGTTTTTGTTTTTTTCTTTTTACTTGAAAAAAAATATCCTTTAGACTGACTTCTAGTAGTTTTACAATATATATTTTCCTGCGCTGTCCATACTTATTCTCTTTCCATGTGTTTTCGCTGATAATTTATGATTGATCAGACTGAAAGAAATATCAAATGAGGCACAAGGAATTTTTAAGGGGTCTGTGGGAAGCACAAATTAAATCAATCATTTGTAAAGGGCTTGTCTTGGTGGACAGGATCTGATGCCAATGGATTTATGTAACTCACTTTTCTTACCTTTTACACAGCAACATATAATATAGTGTCGAATAAAGCAAAGCAGTAAAATAGGTTAATACAATTTTGAGTTCTGAGAGAATTAATAAAGTGTCAGTATGATACTGTATATATTAGACCGTCACAGTACTTTTTATAAATTGTTCACAATATAGTTGTTCTGTAACATTATTGCAACCCAATTAAAATTAGATTTCTTTTGGTTTCTGTGTGATCGCTTTAGTTATTTCCTTGTTGGAGTCAGTATATGTGCTCGTGCTAGCGCCTTAAATGTTTAATTTAAATTAAAAGGACAGAGAAACAAAGAAATCTATCTCGTAGGAAAGTCGAAAGAAAAGATTCAAACCTTTCCAGGATAGCCATATTCTGACCCTATTGGCATATAGATGGTTGTGCCTTGTTTCAAACTTTCAATGCTGCCGTGAGAATATTTGCCAACTGTTTTTTCGCTGGTTTGGAAAAGCCTCTTGGGGAAGGCCTAAAATGTTTTAGGGGTATCAGGAGTCCGAATACAAATTACTTGGTGAATTAAAGAATTTACTTCCTTACAGGATGGTTCAATGAGCAGACAATACCAGTCGCCAACATCATCTACAGTATTTGGAGCTGTTGAATACTGTATGTTATGTAAGATTTTAAAGTATCATACTAAAAAAAGTATTTGATATTGACTTGCTCTGTAAAGTGTGGAGTTTGAATTATTGGACACTTTTCTGGATAAGGGTTCATTCCTTAATTCCCTTAGTCACTATGGTTAACATTATCAAGGATCCCAGAATAGCTTTGCTTAACGAACTTTGCTTAACGAGCTTTGCTTAACGAACGAATCCCAAGATCCATACAGACTCTACTTTATGTTTTTGGTGGCTAAGATAGCTAGACCTAGCTTTAATAAAACAAAAACGTACCCGGATTATGCTTCATGAAAAAATGGTTAGTGTCCTATGAGATGAACAACCCCTATTTGAAAAAGTTTGGACCCCCTGGCTTTGCTATCTACAGGTGCCGAACACTCAGAATTAACATTGGATTACTGCTAGATGGACTCTTGGATGGGTGTGATCTCACTTTTCTACTCTTTTCTGACTTTCTTATATTTCTTTTCCTAATTGCCTTATTTCTATCCCTATATTCCATGCAGGTCCTTTAGTTGGATCCTTTGTTTTGACCCTTAGGGTTTCGTCTAGGCTTTACAAGTGGTAATATACAGTTGTGTTCATAAATTTAGCTATATAGGACAATATAGTTGATAGTGGACAATATTATTGCTGGATGTTCATGCATTGGTCAAACGATAGGTGGTAGAGGGGGTCTGCATGCTCCCATAAACACAAAAACCAATTCCCCATGTTGGCACCCCCAGCAATATCATGGTAAAGGTTGATGATCACTTGATAATCACTTCACATTCCTGGGGATCCTGTCTAGTATTGTGAAGAGAAGGCGAGGGAGGAGAGTGGTATATAATACAACAGTTTAGATGAATGCTTCAGTTATAAACTGCATTTAAAAAAGGGCAGTGAATCCATAAACATCTAAAAAATCTAAATCTGGCTAAATGTTAATCACAAGCAGCAGAACACGTCATTTAATCCTGGAGGAGTAGTGTCAGAGGGTTTATGGATCCATTTTAATTCACATTGGGATAGCCTTATATTCCATTCACCCCCGTGGGTGTCTTGGTGGATCCTATCCAAAGCAACAAATTTTACTTTGGGAACAATATACTTATGTATTTCTGCAACATATCTGCCTATGGGGGGGAATAGATGTCTCCATTTTCCATGGCACGTACATGATCAGAAGTACGCCTCCTCCAGATCTTAAATACATAAAATGCCCTACAAGGGCACAGACGTAGATGTATAACTCCCTTGGTATCGCAATTAAAGAAGTGTCGGGGGCATATCTATGACCATTTAGTAAACTCAAGTCATCTGTACAGTATGTAAGAGTTCACAGTATCAACAATTGTCACAGCTGTAGATCCCTTTTGTTTTATATAGATCTACTCTTGCCTCTCCCTTGTGTACACTTTGTGTCAATGCATCTCTTAAAGATGGAGTTCTTCTTAAAGAAATTAGTGGGACACCTGCCATGAATTTACCTACTCTGGGATCAACTATGAGGAGGTGCCAATACTTGGACCACATATTACAGATCTTGATATGTTGATCTGTGTATCTTGTAATAATCCTAGCTGCTTGTTTGACTTTATCAGATCTTTTTGTGTGGTATAATAATTTTGAGAGCTTGCTCCTCTTTTTGTAGAGGGGATTGGGGGCCATATGAGAGCCACAATCAAAGCCAGGTAAAGTGTGCAGGTTATACTGACGCCCACCTCTGGCTCCTTTTCACCAGCCTCTCTGTGGATGAACCCCTGTCTCCCTCAATTTTCAACCATACCTGACCATATTATCTGGACTACCCCACTGAGAAAGTTCGTGGAAACGTAACGCATACAGACGTCGCCCGCTGTCGTCCTTTCGTAAAAAAACAAACCTGTCGTTTGTTTGTTTTATGCTACTGATCGTTCAGATCTTTGTGAGTAGTTTTATGCTTATCCAATACATTTTAGTAATTTTGAAACGGAGAGCACTTAGATCTTTCTTTCTTCCATACATGGTTCATTATCCTGCTGCAGATTACTGAGGGACCTGATAAGACTACTTGCCATCGGGTGTATCTGAATTTCTGCTTGCATGACTACCTGGTAACACAGGAGTCCATGCCTTAAGGTGAGAGTGGCCAATCCTATAGTGGTGGAGGGATCACTTATTCTTTTTGAATCTACGTCACTGATGAATTTTCAGCGGACTCTGGAATTTGTTCGTCACACATTTTCTTGAACTCTTATTTACGTTGAATTTTGATTTTTATTGACTTTTTGGCCCAGGTTTTTTTGCTGTTTTTTTTCACTTTTATTGCATCATTTGAATTTTATGCGCTGCACTAATCTGTATAATATCTATTATCTGGACTACCAAAGGGGTTAAAACGTTAGGAAACATCACTAGTAGAGTTGAGCGGACACCTGGATGTTCGGGTTCGAACCCGAACCCGAACTCCGAACCCCATTGAAGTCAATGGGACACGGACTTTTAGTAAAAAAAAAAAAAAATGCGCGGAGGTCCCCCCAAATTCAATAACCAGACCCTTTAGGTCTGGTATGGATATTAAGGGGAACCCCGCCGTCAATTTAAAAAAAAAATGACGTGGGGTTCCCCCTAAATATCCATAACCAGACCCGTTATCCGAGCACGTTGACCTGGCCGGCCGCAGAAAAGAGGGGGGACAGAGTGCGGCCCCCCCTTCTCCTGAACCGCACCAGGCCACATGCCCTCAACATTGGGAGGGTGCTTTGGGGTGCCCCCCAAAGCACCTTGTCCCCATGTTGATGGGGACAAGGGTCTTATCCCCACAACCCTTGCTCGGTGGTTGTGGGGGTATGCGGGCAGGGGGCTTATCAGAATCTGGAAGACCCCTTTAACAAAGGGGACCCCCAGATCCTGACCCCCCCGTGTGAAATGGTAATGGGGTACACTGTACCCCTACTGTAACGGCTACCCATGTAGTGAGAGGGTCTCAGCCGTTGGAGACGTCCTTTTCCCGGTATATCCCATCGAACGCCCTTTCAAGAAACGAGACGGGCTACGTTTGCAGAGTCAAGCAGGACTGACTTTTAATGCCACATTTTTCTTCCTTATATCTGGTTACAAACTGTACAGAAACAAATGACACTCCCCCCCCCCCCCACCCAGGGGGGGCTTCAATACACATACTTTGAAATAATGACATTCCCTTGAGCCAATCAGTCGCTAGCCGTTTTGGCTCCTAAACTTAACTTGATCAGACAATAGAATTCAATTAACCTTTAAAACAATTATCACTCACACATAATCCCCATCAGCATACACCTCACAGGAGGCTGTTACCTACACAAAAGAGAGTTCTCATTAGCTATGCAAAGGGAACATTAGCATTCAGCAGTGGAAGAATCCCTTCTATAATTAACCCTTTGAGCTCAGAATACAATGTGGTACATCCAATTGTGACAAGCCATGCAGTTCCTTGTAGTCCTCCCTGCATGAAGATTATCGATGTCCCGGCAGCATGCATAGGTCCGTTACACCTACCATTTCACGAAGGAAGTGTAAATTCTTGTAAAAAAAAAACACACACACACCGTAGAAAAAAGTCCTTTATTAATAACAAAAAAAGAAAAAAACTCCAGTGGTGATAATCCACTCGTTCCCGGCTTCCTGCTCCAACGTTGTCCTGATCCAGTGACGGGTGCGGGTGATACCCAGCGATGAGAAGATCCAGCCATCCAGAGCGCAGCATCGCTGACCTGTGTCCAGCGGTGAGTGGAGGTCGGCGATGCTGCGCTCTGGATGGATGGATCTTCTCATCGCTGGAGATCACCCGCACCCGTCGCTGGATCACCCGCACCCGTCGCTGGATCTTCTCATTGCTGGAGATCACCCGCACCCGTCGCTGGATCAGGACAACGTTGGAACAGAAAGCCGGGAACAAGTGGATTATCACCGCTGGAGTTATTTTTCTTTTTTTTTTATTAATAAAGGACTTTTTTCTACGGTGTGTGTGTTTTTTTTTTTTTTTTTTACAAGAATTTACACTTCCTTCGTGAAATGAGTGAGTAACTTGTATAGCGCAACAAATGCGAACTAAATCGCCTCAACGCGCTTCCTGTCCAGAGTCGTGCCGGTCCTTCAGAAGAGGTGGGTCTTTAGTTTTTTCCTAAAGGCCTGATGGTTTTCCTCCAAGCGGATTGTAGAGGGTAGAGCATTCCAGAGCCGTGGTCCTTGGACCGAAAATCTAAGTTTTCCCTTCGATTTGTAGCGGGATTTAGGAATTTGGAGAAGGTTTTGGTCAGTTGACCGGAGAACGCGCTTGGTGACGTAGGGTTTTATTTTCTCGCTTAAGTATTGAGGAGCGTTCCCCTGTATACATTTGTGGGTGAGGCAGAGTGTCTTGAATGTCACCCGATCCTGTACGGGCAGCCAGTGGAGGGATCTCAAGGCCGGGGAGACTGATTCCCACGGCTTTTTACCTGTTACCAGTCTGGCTGCCGTGTTCTGGAAAACTTTTAGTCGTGAAATCTGGTATTTTGGTAGTCCTAAATAGAGGGAACTTGCGTAGTCGAGTCGTGAGTTGATGATCGTTCCCACCACTACTGCCGTGTCCTCTTCTGGGATGAAGGGGATGAGTCTACGTAGCATTCGGAGCAGATGATAAGAACCGCTGACAACTGATCCTATTTGTGCATCCAACGTCATGTCAGAGTCTAAGGTGACTCCGAGACTTTTGGCTTTATTGCTTGGTGCGATGGTTTGTCCGAGGATGGTGGGCGGTGTCCCTGTGGTCCTAGAAATGGATTTCCTATTTGCGTGAAGGGTGAGTAGTTCTGTTTTGGATCCGTTAAGTTTGAGGGAGCTTTCGGTCATCCAATTGTCAATCAGCGTAAGGCACTTTCCAAGTTCATGAAATTGGTCTTTTTTGTTGGTGATTCGAAGGTAAAGCTGCGTGTCATCCGCATAGGAGTGGTAGCACAGGTCCTGTTTGCTGATGATTTTGAGGAGCGGGCGGATGTAGATGTTGAAGAGTACAGGTGAGAGGGGCGATCCTTGCGGGTCTCCGCATGTAGTGGTCCGTGTTTCTGATGTAAACCCTCCAAGTTTCACGGTCTGAGTGCGATTTTCAAGGAAAGATGCGAACCACGGTAGGGCCGCGTCGGAGACTCCTGCTACTTCTTTGAGTCGTGCGATCAGTATGTTGTGGTCTACCGTGTCGAAGGCTGCAC
Source organism: Rana temporaria (assembly GCF_905171775.1). Taxonomy (NCBI): domain Eukaryota; kingdom Metazoa; phylum Chordata; class Amphibia; order Anura; family Ranidae; genus Rana; species Rana temporaria. The sequence continues at coordinate 34,510,514 of NC_053498.1, read as the reverse complement.
TAAGGTCCAGCAGCACTAGGAGACAGGATTCTCCGTCATCTGCTGCTTCGAGGGCGTCATCCCATATTTTAAGAAGAGCCGTTTCTGTGCCGTGGCCTGGCGAAAACCTGATTGTAGAGGATCTAGGAGTTTGTGCTCGTCCAGGTGGGGCTGAAGCTGTTGTACTACTGCTTTCTCCATGATCTTGGAGATAGTGTTGAGGCTTGTTATTGGTCTGCGCTGGTTTGGGTCTTTCGGATCGAGGTTGGGTTTCTTTAAGAGGGGTTTTATTATGCCTTGCTTGAGGTTGTTCGGAACAATCCCTTCCCTGAATGATTGGTTTATGATGTGCGTTATGATGGGTGCCAAGATGTCCGTGCATTCTTTCAAAAGTTTTGTAGGAATGATGTCATTAGATGATGTGTTGTCTCGGAGGCTTCTGATGATGTTTTTTGTGGTGTCGATGGTAATTGGGACCAGCTCGAAATTCGTCGATCGTATACTATTTGTGTTGATTGCTTCTTCTTGCTGTATCTGGGTGGGGTTGGTGTTTTTTTTCTGTTGAACTGATGCCCGAATCTTTTCGATTTTGTCGATAAAAAAGTCAGATAGTTCATTACAGAATTCCTGTGTCTCACTTGCAGGGGGCTCCAAGCAGGAGGGGTTCTTGGCCTTAGCGACTAGCTTAAAAAGTTCCCGTGGACGGTTTAAGGCTTTGGAGATGATGTTTGCGAAATGGTCTTTTTTGGCTTTAAAGATCGCTTTGTGGTAATTTTTGGTGAAGGTTTTGTACTTTGTGAGGTTTTCTTTTGATGGGTTCCTCCTCCAGGCTCCTTCCGCTCTTCTGCGATCCTGTTTCAGTAGGGTGAGGGTGTCGTTGAACCAGCCTTATTTAGTTATTAGTTATTTTTCGGGCTGAGAGCTCTGCGTTTCGAAGCAACTGTGTGTCTGCTGTTTGTAGTAACGCTTTGTTTAGAGCGTTGAGTGTTTGTTCCGTTGAGTGGTTCAGATTTGGTACTTCTATTTTTGTCGCTAGTGTGGTTTTGAAGAGCTCAGAGTGTAATTTCTTCTGTGATCTTGTCCAGTGTATAGTTGTAGGGGGTTTAGGTTTTTGAAGAACGGTATCGGTGGTTAATATAAATTTGATGGCGTGGTGGTCCGTCCATGGTAAAGGTCCAATTTGTTGATATTCACGTTTTGCTTGAAGATGAGGTCCAAAGTGTGACCTGACGTGTGCGTAGAAGTCTTTATCAGTTGCTGCAGACCGCGTTCTTCGAGTTAGTCGATGCAGGCGGTAGCGATGGGATCCTGAGTTGAGTTAGCCCAGAGGTTGAAATCCCCAAGTAACAGCAGGTTTTTGGTTTTTAGGGTGTATGTAGAGAAGAATTCGGTGAAGGGTGTGAGGAGATGCGTCTTTGGTCCGGGTGGTCTGTAGCATAGTAGTATGTGGACGGTTTCCTCGGGTGTAGCTTGAAGTTGCAGGGTGAGTGTTTCCATAAAGGGCAGTGCGTTCTGTAGAGTTGGTTTGGTGAGAGCGAGGTGGGATTTGTAGATCACTGCAAGGCCTCCTCCTCTTTGACCTGTTCTATGCTCGGTTAGGATGCGATAGTTCTCGGGCACCAATTCTGCTAGGATGGGATTACAGCCGGGTGTAAGCCAACTTTTTGTGATAAAGAGGCAATCTGTGTTGTGTTGGACGATGAAGTCGTGGATTTCCTTTCTGTGCTTGACTGCAGATCTCGTGTTGATCAGGGCGCATTCTAAGTGTTGTAGTGGCTGCGATGGCTTCTCGTTTTTTGGGTTTGGTTGGCGGTAGATTCTTAGTAGTTGTTCTTTCCGTAGTGTTTTTTGAATGGAGGTTGGTAGCGGTGCGGCCGCCTTCCTTAAGTTGCGGAGGGTGTCTGCTGCGTACTTGAAGATGAGCATGGTGGGAGATGACTTGTTGGTCATGTGCTGATACAGTGATCCTGTTGATCCAGCGATGATGAGGATGGTGATCATGGGGGGGGTGATGTTCCCGGAAGGTTCAGTTGAAATCGCTCAGTGCCAGTGATGTGGATCGGTGAAGTTGCTGCAAAAAAGGTGGTGACCCGGCCTAAAACCGCCCCCCTCAGTTGATCCAGAGGAAGGCAAAAAACCCTAGCCTAGCGGCCAACTGCTACAGCAAGGGGAAAAATTCCTTCCTGACCCCAGAGGCGATCGGAGAACCCTGGATCAAGGAGCTAAATGGGTCCCGGATTGGACTTACTTGGCCGATGTAGGCTGAGCTATAATGGGTGAGCTAGGGAAGGAAGGTGGAAAGAGGGTGGAAAAAAAAAGGAGAGGGGGCCAAGGATGGCCCTTACTTACCGGGTTGTAGCCCTGTGCTACTCTTCCAGCTGTCTGTAGTACGTGGTCCCCGTGACTGATTGGTCAGTGCCTGAGGGTGGTGAGGAGTGCTTGGTCAGACGAATGGGTGTACCAAGATGGCCGCCGGAGCCGAGCTAGGCCCGAGCTGGGGCCTCTCCTACACTCTCCAGCCGAGATGCGGCTTCAAGGGCGTCAGTACCAGCCTCTGGGTGTTCCTGGGTCGGGGAGAACCCTGTTTGGCTGGAGGCGATGCTGTGGAGGAAGGAGACCAAGAGATCTAGTGCGGATGGTGGGGGCTGGGCCGCAGCCGCTGTCTTTCCTGCAGCTCTGCGCCCGAGGACGCTTGGGAGACCACAGGCGGAAGGCGGCGGCTGCGGAGGGGCAGGAGAGAGAGGAGAGGGGGAGAAGCAATGGACAGGGGGGATGGGTGTGCCGCTTGGAGTGCTCAGCGGCAGATGACAGCTGGTTTAGCCGAGGAGGGGGGGCTCCGTGGAGGGGGGGAGCGGGTGCTGGACGGGGGAACGCCGGTCCTGGTCCCACGGAGCTCGGCTGGAGGGGGGGTGCTCGGCGGGGAGAGGGGGCGAAATGTGGTCCCCGGGGGGTGGTGGATGGGTGCCGCTAAGGACGGGGACCCGGAGCGGGGGAAGGGGGAGAGAGAACCGGGATTCGGCACAGGAATCTACTCAGACAATGTCTGGGTGACAGGAGCTGCTGCAACACACCTGCTGTACAGTGTACCCCATTACCATTTCACACGGGGGGTCAGGATCTGGGGGTCCCCTTTGTTAAAGGGGTCTTCCAGATTCTGATAAGCCCCCCGCCCGCATACCCCCACAACCACCGGGCAAGGGTTGTGGGGATGAGACCCTTGTCCCCATCAACATGGGGACAAGGTGCTTTGGGGGGCACCCCAAAGCACCCTCCCAATGTTGGGGGCATGTGGCCTGGTGTGGTTCAGGAGAGGGGGGGCCGCACTCTGTCCCCCCTCTTTTCTGCGGCCGGCCAGGTCAACGTGCTTGGATAACGGGTCTGGTTATGGATATTTAGGGGGAACCCCACGTAATTTTTTTTTAAATTGACGGCGGGGTTCCCCTTAATATCCATACCAGACCTAAAGGGTCTGGTTATTGAATTTGGGGGGACCTCCGCGCATTTTTTTTCCCGAACTCCAAACCCGGACCCAAACTTTCAGCAATTATTCAGGTTCGGGTCCGGGTTCGGGAAAAACCCAAAGTCTGTACCGAACCCGAACTTTACAGTTTGGGTTCGCTCAACTCTAATCACTAGATCAGGTGAACTGTCATTATTTGCTGATTTAAAACAGAGGTTTAATCTGCCCAACCCCTTCCCAATACCTTCATCTATGGCATGCTTTTGTCTCCCAGTTCAGCTCCACTGAAGTAGAGGTCCAGTCCTCAACTTTGGAGAACATACTACTTGATGATACTTTTAAAAAGCCTCTTTTCGAATTATACAAAGAATTCTTCCCTGTCCTTCCTCCTTCAGTAACTAAATGTAGGGAGAAATGGGGCAGAGAAGGTCCCTAGACTTGAATGGAAAGGACTGGGATGATATTTGGAGTTTCCCCTTTACTCACTTGGTATCAGCAAGAGATGGGTTAATTCAATTCAAGTTCCTACACAGGATCTATTATACCCCAGCAAAATTGGGCAAGGTTTGTTGTGGTTTAAATAAGTGGGGGTTAAGACAAGCTTACGCTTCTCAGCAGTCATACTAATTATCTCTGAGAGTCTGAGACATGTTTAGTATTTCCAACATAGGCTTACGGTTGAACTTTTTTATATTTTATGCTGGGGACTACCTCTACTTTTGTTGATGTGCTGCTCTATATTTATTGCCTCATACCTCTGTGTGGCGGAGTCTGTCACGGGTAGTAATGCCTAGAAATGGAGGGGGGGGGGGCGGAGTGTTTCTTACTTGTGGTTGTGTAGTTTTTTTTCTTGAGCCCTGTGTGTCTGACGGTGTCTTTAGTACTTTTTTATTTTCTTTTATGCAAAATCAAAAAACAATAAATATATACAGTACCTTCCTAAGGCATGTACTGACTATAAGGGTATTGTCTATACGGGATTGAATCAGTGTGGAAGATACAAAGTATCCACTCTTAAAATTGTGTTGCCAGTAATAGACTTGCGATAAAAAGTACTCTCTAGTCGCCTAGATCGTGCGACCATTATCTCCACATACAAAAGTGATTTGTTTTTGGTGACAAGTCATTGTGGAGTTAACATTGTAGGTATTCTGGTTCATGCCTCTCAAAAATTCCTGCAGTAATGTTTCTGATGCATCCCAAATCCTGTATGTCATCTATTAATTTATACAATATTAAAACATGGCATGCATATCTTAAACTCATCACCACAAAGGAGGTTTTGTTCACACTCTTCCAGTTACAGATTGACATAGGATGGCGCACAACATGTCCCCAGCTACACCCTGCACCTGGAGATAGTGGGAGCCATCAAAATCTTTGATGTCATGTGATACAAGAATTTGTTGGTATCTTTGGTGTCATGTGGAATATAGAGTGTTGATATTGTCAGCTTTTAAATGTTTTAATTTATTTCACATAAGTTGCTGTATAATAAAATCAGATAATCTTAGAAAATATCTTGTGTGATGGATACTAGTTTATGGTGGTCTACAACTTTAAAAATCCCTCCACACTTTAGAATGAATTTATTTATATGATTTATGGGATGTTGGCACAGGATTAAGGTTTCTTCTGCAAATAACCTTCAAGTCTGCTTACCATTTACATGTAGCTGACGAAGGGAACAAAACAAGGTTTGAACTCCGTGGGAGATGCAGAGATTTGCAACCAGGTGAGTCTTACTATGGACCTTGGGAGCATCTTTAAATCATAGGCTGGCTGATAGATGGTGGAAGGAGATTTTTACAGTGGGGAACAAATTGCCTGGAATCCCAGTATACATGATAAAGGGACCTGGAGGTAGGATCAAAGCCTGGCATAGAAATTATTTGATGCCTATTCCTTAAGTTAGTGATGAAGATAGCTCAGATGACACTTCAAAGTGTGAGGCAGACCTCTCAGCTGATTTTCCTCATACACATAAGAGTGATTGGACTGTAGATCCTCATGCCTCTATCTCCACAGTACTATCTCTTCCACAAAAGCCACTGGACCCTGAATTTCCTGAATTTGTGTCTCATTCAGTGAGCGCCTCTAGTTAGAGACTCTGTCCTTCCTCTGTCCTTAATTTTTTGCACTATAAACAAAAGAATAGTGACAATTTTGAAAAAAAAACACTATTTTTTACTTTTTGATTTAATAAATATCAATTTATTTCCTCAGTTTAGGCCGATACGTATTCTTCTACATATTTTTGGTAAAACAAAATCGCAGTAAGCGTATATTGATTGGTTTGCGCAAAGGTTATAGCATCTACAAAATAGGGGATAGTTTTATTGCATTTTTATTTTTTACTAGTAATGGCGGAGATCTGCGATTGTGACCGTGACATTGCAACGGAAATATCGGACACATTTGACACATTTTTGGGACATTCACATTTATACAGCAATTATTGCTATAAAACTGCACTGATTACTGTGTAAATGTGACTGGCAGGGAAGGGGTTAACACTAGGGGGAGCTGAAGGGGTTAATATGTTCCCTAAAGTGTGTTCTAACTGTAGAGGGGAGGGGACTCACAAGGGAAGGAGACCAATCTGTGTTCCTTTGTACTAGGAACACAGATCGGTCTCCTCACCTCTGACAGGAGGTGGATCTGTGTGTGTACTCCTGCCGTGATCACGGGCAATCGCGGGTGCCCGGCGGCCATCGCACAATGGGTCCTGAGCGATGCCCCCTAGTGGCCGGGAAGCCCAGGACGTCCTATGATGTCCACACTGGAGGGAGGCAAGGTTCCTGCCGACGTCATATTACTATGGCTCGGTAGGGAACTGGTTAAACAAATACGAAATAAGAAAAAATTTCCAAATACAATAAAATATAATAGAAAATAAAGAAATAGAATACAAAAGAATATAATAGAGTAGAAAATAATATAATAGAAAATAAAGAAATAGAACAGAAAATAAAGGAATAGAAAATAAGAGTAAAACAGAACAAAATGGAATAGTAAATAAAAGGACAGAATAAAATAGAATAGAAAATAAAGGAATATAAAAAAAAAAGAATGGAATAGAAAATAATAAAGCCCTCTTCTGAAATTTGAATTACAAATAGAACAAATCTGAATTGGAATAGATTAAAAAAATAATAGATTAGAATTGAATAGAAAATAAAAAGCATAGATTAGAATAGAAAAAAATAGAATAGATTTTTTTTTTTTTTATAAATATTACTAATACTGTACAAAAACATCTGTACGACTAGTTTCCCATCAACATCTGTCTCAGTGTACCAGCGCACACCAAAACATCTGTAATGCCTTGTACACACGATCGGAATTTCCGATGAAAAATGTTCGACAGAATTTTTTCATTGGATATTCCGACCGTGTGTGGGCCCCATCTGACTATTTTTAGTCGGAGTTTAGAAATAGAACATGTTTTATTGTTTTCCGATGGAAAAAATCCTATTGGAAATTCGGATCGTCTGTAGGGAACTCCGACGGAGAAAAAAACATGCATGATCAGAATCAGGTCAACGCATGCTCAGAAGCATTGAACTTAATTTTTCTAGGCTCGTCGTAGTGTTTTATGTCACCGCATTTTGGACGGTTGGAATTTGGTAAGACAGCTTGAACGAAATTCAGACGGAAAATTCCATTGGATTTTATCCCTTCGGAAATTCCGATCGTGTGTACAGGGCATAACAGTGTACCATTGCACAAAACCTCTATAATACTAGCGTCCCGGCAATATCCGATGTGCATCCTGAAAAATGGCCCGGGCAGGAAAGAATTGTCCAGTATTCAAGTGCTTAACCACTTGCCGCCCGCCAATGACAAATTGACGTTGGCAAAGTGGTTGTAGAATCCTGACTGGACGTCATATGACGTCCTCAGGATTTTGAGCCGCTGCGCGCCCCCGGGGGCGTGCATCGCGGCGATCGTTGTTGCAGGGTGTCAGTCTGACACCTCGCAACACCGATCAAGGTAAAGAGTCTCTCACGGCTGATCACGGCTGATCATGATGTAAATAGGAAAAGCCGGTAATCGGCTTTTCCTCATTCGCGTCTGTCAGACGCGAGTAGAGGAGAGCTGATCGGCTGCTCCTGTGACAGGGGGGGGGGTTTGTGCTGATCGATTATCAGCACAGCCCCCCTGAGTATGCCCACTGGACCACCAGGGATGCCAACTGGACCACCAGGGATGGCCACTAGACCACCAGGGATTAAAAAAAAAAAGTATGCCACCCTAGACCACCAGTGATGAGAAGGACACAAAAAATGGATGCCAATCAGTGCCCACAATGGGCATCACTGATTGGCAGGCATTTTTTGGCACTGATTGGCATCCATTAGTACAACACATACGATAGTGCCCATCTATGCCCATCCGTGGCACCTATCAGTGCCCATCCATGCCGCCTATCAGTGCCCATCCATGCCGCCTATCAGTGCCCATCCATGCCGCCTATCAGTGCCCATCCATGCCGCCTATCAGTGCCCATCCATGCCGCCTATCAGTGCCCATCCATGCCGCCTATCAGTGCCCATCCATGCCGCCTATCAGTGCCCATCCATGCCGCCTATCAGTGCCCATCCGTGCCGCCTATCCGTGTCCAGCCGTGCCGCCTATCTGTGCCCATCTGTGCCACCTATCAGTGCCCATCCGTGCCGCCCATCAGTGCTGCATATTAGTGCCCATCAATGCCACCACATCAGTGCCACCTCATCAGTGCCCATCAGTGCCGCCTTATCAGTGCCCGTCAGTGCAGTACCATCAGTGCCCATCAGTGAAGGAGAAAACGTACTTATTTACAATGTTTTATAACAGAAACAAAAAAAAAATTCTAAATTTTTGTCTTTTTTTATTTTTTTTGCAGAAAATAAAATATCCCAGAGGTGATCAAATACCACCAAAAGAAAGCTCTATTTGTGGGTACAAAATAATACAAATTGTGTTTGGGTACAGTGTAGCATGACCGCGCAATTGTCATTCAAAGTGCAACAGCGCTGAAAGCTAAAAATTGGTCTGGGCGGGAAGGTGTATAAGTGCCCGGTATGGAAGTGGTTAAATCAAACATATTTGTGCACTGTACAAAGGCTACCTGAGCTGCATAATTAAAATTGTTACTAATTCCAATCGATTCAAATAAAAAAAAAATATTGAAATTAGTAAATTATATTCCTGCTAATGAAAAAAATGATGGTCATTTCTTTTTTTTAAATGTTGTCTCTAGGTCAGGTGTACTACTAGTGCCCCATTAACATCTGTCAGTGTGCCTGTGGCCAAAAACATATGTAGTAGTAGTAGTGTGTGTCCAATCAAGATCTGTCAGAGCTTACCAGTGCCACCCAGCAGTTGTGAGAGCAGGCATGTTCCAGTGTTCAAAAACATATATACGACTAGTGTCCTATCAATGCCTGTCTCAGTATACCAGCACACACCAAAACATCCGTCACAATGTACCATTGCACAAAACCTCTAATACCAGTGTCCCAACAACATCCGATGTAAACACTGAAAAATGTCCCGGGCAGGAAAGAATTGTTCAGTATTCAGGTGCTTAAATTAAATATATATGTGCATTGTACAAGGGTTACCTGAGCTGACAGAAAAAATAATCCAATATAATATGCCAGAGGAGGCATGTTGCAGTGTTCGAAAACATCTTTAACCACTTAAAGCGGGGGTTCACCCTTAGAGGGCACTTTTCCCCCTTAGATTCCTGCTCGTTTTGTCTAGGGGAATCGGCTATTTGTTTTAAAATATGTGCAGTACTTACCCGTTTACGAGATGCATCCTCTCCGTCGCTTCCGGGTATGGGCTGCGGGAATGGGCGTTCCTTCTTGATTGACAGTCTTCCGAGAGGCTTCCGACGGTCGCATCCATCGCGTCACGATTTTCCGAAAGAAGCCGAACGTCGGTGCGCAGGCGCAGTATAGAGCCGCACCGACGTTCGGCTTCTTTTGGCTACGAGTGACGCGATGGATGCGACCGTCGGAAGCCTGACCCATACCCGGAAGCGACGGAAGAAGATGCAGCTCGAAAACGGGTAAGTACGGATCATATTTTAAAACAAATAGCCGATTCCCCTAGACCGAACGAGCAGGAAGCTAAGGGGAGAAAAAAAAAAAATTAATAAATGGGTGAACTCCCGCTTTAAGCCCCGGACCAATATGCTGCTAAATGCCCAAAGGTGTTTTTACAATTCGGCACTGCGTCACTCTAACAGACAATTGCGCAGTCGTGCGACGTGGCTCCCAAACAAAATTGGCATCCTTTTTTCCCCCCACAAATAGAGCTTTCTTTTGGTGGTATTTGATCACCTCTGCGGTTTTTATTTTTTGCGCTATAAACAAAAATAGAGCGACAATTTTGAAAAAAATGCAATATTTTTTACTTTTTGCTATAATAAATATCCCCCAAAAACATATATAAAAAAATAATTTTTCCTCAGTTTAGGCCGATACGTATTCTTCTACCTATTTTTGGTAAAAAAAAACGCAATAAGCGTTTATCGATTGGTTTGCGCAAAATTTATAGCGTTTACAAAATAGGAGATGGTTTTATTTATTTTTTTTACTACTAATGGTGGCGATCAGCGATTTTTTTCGTGACTGCGGCATTATGGCGGACCCTTCGGAGCAATTTTGACACATTTTTGGGACCATTGTCATTTTCACAGCAAAAAATGCATTTAAATTGCATTGTTTATTGTGAAAATGACAGTTGCAGTTTGGGAGTTAACCACAGGGGGCGCTGTAGGAGTTAGGGTTCACCTAGTGTGTGTTTACAACTGTAGGGGGGTGTGGCTGTAGGTCTGACGTCATCGATCGAGTCTCCCTTATAAAAGGGATCACTCGATCGATGCAGCCGCCACAGTGAAGCACGGGGAAGCCGTGTTTACATACGGCTCTCCCCGTTCTTCAGCTCCGGGGAGCGATCGCGATGGAGCGGCTATAAACGAATAGCCGCGCCGTCGTCCCGGATCGCTCCCGGCGGGAATCCGACCGCCGCATGTAGCGGGGGGGTCCCGATCGGACCCCCGACCCGCGGAAAGGCAAGGACGTACCTGTACGCCCATTTGCCTGTACGTGCCATTCTGTGGACGTACATATACATGCGGCGGTCGGGAAGTGGTTAAAGGGACACTAAAGGCAAGATTATACTTACCTCCGCTGTGCAGTTCGTTTTGCACAAAGTGGACGCGAACCGTGTCTTCTAGGGTCCCTCGTCGGCTGTCTCTGCTCCTCCTTGCAAAAGCTTTCCACGTTCATGCGAGCTCCCTGGCATGGTGGAAAGCTTTTGTGAGCGCGCTCCCGTGATACAGCGGCGGCCATAGCCGCCGACTGTATCACTCAGCCCCGCCCCCCGGCGCGGCGCGTCATCCGCTGTGATTGACAGCAGCGCCAGCCAATGGCTGCGCTGCTATCAATTCGCCCAGCCTAGCCAATCAACGGCCAGGCTTGGAACCGAACAGGATGGCGAGAACGCGCCCGGGACTTTCGAGGGGTGAGGTAAGTAAAACGGGGGCTCGGGGGGGGGGGGGGGCGGTAGCTGTCAGATGTTTTTTTACCTTAATGCATAGGATGCATTAAGGTAAAAAAACGTTTACCTTTACAACCCCTTTAAGACTAGTGTCCCATCAACATCTGTCTCGGTGTGTACATTCTATACTTTAAGATAAAAATCCTTCTGTGTGCAGCAGCCCACCCTAATACTTACCTGAGGTCCCTCTCTGTCCAGCGATGTCCATACAGCAGCAGCGCCATTGGCTCCTGCTGCTTTCAATCAAAGTCAGCTAACCAATCAGGGGCGAGAGGGGGCCGGGCCGGGTTGGGGCTCCATGAATGAATGGACACAGGGAGCTGTGACTCTGCTTGAGTGCCCCCATAGCAAGCTACTTGCTATGGGGGCGCTGAACAGGAGGGAGGGGCCAGGAGCAGAGAAGAGGAGGATCCGGGCTGCTCTGTGCAAATCCACTGCACAGAGGTAAGTGTGAGATTTTTGTTATTTTCATAGGAAAAAAATTTAGCCTTTCACTTTAAAAAGGTAAACCTAGGTTTTGGAAAGAATTTACAAATGAACAGATAACCTATGCTGTATATTGTTATTACTGATCGCACTGGATTCAATTCCACGGTCTCGGAGTTTAAAAATCGAGTTTTATGCCTTCATGGTACATTGGGCTTTGAATTCTCATCCTTATAATTGATTGTTAAGGTTGCAATAAAGCAATTTTTTTCCTTCATAGTTTGTTTTTTAATGGAAACAGCTTTACTGTACTGAGCATGTAGTTTTTAAAGCCGCATTAAACCCAAAGGAAAATGTTTATTATATTGCAGCTTACCAGTTCTTAGATGTGATAGCTGCATGAGTTTTTTTTTTTTTATGCTTTCTTTCTTCTATTTTTATCTGGTGATCTAGCCAAACAAGCTCTCTCGCAGATATATTAGTTACAGGGATTAGCCAAACCATTTACCAATGACAAGATTTCTTACAATGATCAGCATTTATTTATGTAAAGCTTTTATCCCAAAAGGAAAATAAAAACAGTTTGCTGTAACTGCTTATAAAGTGTGAGCTGGAGTTTGGCTTTAATTTGCTGGTGTATCTAATTCTGCTAGTCTGGGCCGTCTTTACCACATGACAAAAGGGGCAGCTGCCTTGGACCCAGTTATTGTTCTGGGGCCCAAGGCAGCTTCCCCTTGAGCCTGCACTGCCCTGCAAATAGTTGATAAGTGGATTCGGGAGGGCCCAAAAATTTTTTGCCCAGGGTCCAATCAATTTTAAAGATGGCCCTGCTGCTATTATGTCTAACACTCCCCTCCACCCAGACTGACAATGCTGTTTGGTAAGCTGCAAGATATTAAATTATTGGCTTTTGGTTTAAAACCACTTTAAGCTTGGTTCGAAAAACAGCAAAGATATCAGTTTTTTTTGTAAGTAAATATTAAATATTTCTTATTTCATGTTAACTATAAGAGCCAGAAGGTGAAGCTCTTGACTTCTTTGCACATGTTCTGTTGCTGCTGCACTGCATATGAAATGCTTGTTGGTAGAACAGACATAAATTGACATAAATTGTAAAAACATTGGCTTTCTAATACAGCGTTTGTCAACCTTTTCTTAGTCAAGGCACCATTTAAAAGTATGCAAAGCATACCAAAGCGCCTCAAAGCAAAGCATTTCAAAGCACCCCAGTCTAAAATAGGGGTCCCTCTCTTCACATCAGGATCCCCCCCCCTCCTCCTTTTACATCAGAGTCCTCAGCACCTCTCCTCTTACATTGGAGTCCTCAGTCCCAACCCTTTTTACATCCGAGGCCTCAGGCCAAGTACACACGGTCGATCCAAACCAATGAGAATGGTCCGACGGGCCATTTCCATCGGTTCACCGCTGAAGTGGCCTGATGGTCTGATGTGCGTACATTCCATCGTTCCAAAATCCGATCGGGTCAGAATGCGGTGACGTAAAACACACGACGTGCTGAAAAAAACGAAGTTCAATGCTTCCAAGCATGCGTCGACTTGATTCTGAGCATGCGCGGGTTTTGAACTGATGCTTTTCTGTACTAACCATCGGTTTGGCCCGATCGGTCAGCGGTCCATCGGTTTTAAAGCATGTTTGGAAATTTTGGATCGAAGGACAACAGAGCGATGGGCTATACACACGGTCGGTTTAGACCGATGAAACTGAACTTCGGTCCATTCTCATCAGTTTGGAACGACCGTGTGTACGCGGCCTTAGTCCCGTCCCCCCACCTCATCCTCCCTTTACATCAGAGTCCTCAACCTCTCACTTTCACATATCTGCCCAACACATGTGCACTAGGGATGAGCTTCGAGTTCGACTCGAACATTGACTGTTCGCCTGTTCGGTGAACAACGAACAATTTGGGGTGTTCGCGGCAAATTCGAAAAGCCGCGGAACACCGTGTTAAAGTCTATGGGAGAAATCTAAAGTGTTATTTTAAAGGCTAATATGCAATTTATTGTCCTAAAAAGTGTTTGGGGACCTGGGTCCTGTCCCAGGAAACATATATCAATGGAAAAAAAAGTTTTAAAAACGGCCCTTTTTTCAGGAGCAGTGAATTTAATAATGCTAAAGGTGAAACAATAAAAGTGTAATATTACTTTAAATTTCGTACCTAGGGGGGGGTGTAAAGTCAGCATGTGAAATAGCGCATGTTTCCCGTACATAGAACTGTCCCTGCACAAAGTGTAATTTCTGAAAGAAAAAAAAGCCATTTAAAACCGGCTTTGCGGCTCTAATGAATTGTCGGCTCTTTCAATTACAGAGATGATTCATTCATAAAGGAAAAAAAAATGTGTGGGGGTCCCCCAAATTAAATTACCAGGCCCTTCAGGTCTGGAATGGATATTAAGGGGAACCCCGCCGTAAAAAAAAAAAAATTACGTAGGGTTCCCCGCAAATATCCATACCAGGCCCTTCAGGTCTGGTATGGATGAATGAATGAACGAAAGACTCTTTGACGAATGCCTACAAAAACGAATTGTCAGAACGAAAGACGAAAAACGATTCAACGATTTAATGAATCTATTACATTTGGATCATTTTGTTTTTCGTATTTTCCTACTTTCCAACTATTCGTTATCGCTGAATATTAAGATATAATGAATGCATTTTTTTTTTCTTTAAATACATGTGCTAGTTGCTGCTTGAGGCCCACTAATTTAATCCTAGCGCCGCTCACATTTCCGAAATAACAAATAAAAAAAAAAATCTGAACTAACGAAGGTTACGAATACAGCCAATGTCCGAATGAATGAATGGTCCGAGTCCAAAGTAATGAAGGCCGTAACTAAACGAATGTAATGAAACAAATACGAATGCATCTGAAGTTACAAATGATCCGAAGTAATGAATGCCAATCATAATGAATGATCCGATAAACGAAAAAAAAAAAAAAAACAACAGGGCAGGAACGTGGATCAGTGTGTGTAAACACACAGATCCGCATCCTGTCAGGGGAGAGGAGAGACAGATCGTGTGTTCCCAGTATATAGGAAAACCGATCGGTCTCCTTAGCTAGTCAGTCCCATCCTCCCACCGTTAGGCTGGATTCACACCGATGCATTTTTAGTGCTTTTTGCATTTTGCAGTTTGCACTACAGAACGTGTTCCATAGGAAACCATGTTAAATGGACTGTAGTGCAAATCTGCAAAATGCAAAAAGCACTAAAAATGCATTGATGTGAATCCAGGCTTAAGCCCTGTACACACGTCCTGAGTCTCGTCAGGATTTTTTTTCGTTTTTCCTGATGAGATTCTTGGCCAGATTCTCTTGCCGGCCGAGTGTACACACAGACTATTCAAAAGAACCGCCGTTCTTTGGAATGGCACAAACGTGGTGACGTCATCGACTACATCGAGCATGCGCTCGTCACATTCGATGACATCGCCGCCATCTTGCTTCACCCTACCTATGCCTTGGAAGCTACCGTGCATGCGTCTAAGTCATTTCGAGCATGCACGGGTTTCCATGGAGAGGACGCGCTCGGGTTTCTCGGCAGGAAAACACAGAGAGTCTCACAACGAGAAAATAGAGAGCAGGTTCTCTATTTTTCTCATCGAGATTCTGGGCAGTTTTCTTGACGAGAAACTTCAAAGCCTCGTACACGCGCACGGTTTACTCAGCAAGAAAGCTCTGCCAGCAGATTTCTTGCCAAGAAAACCGTGCATGTGTATGAGGCTTAGGAATCACTCCCTAGGTAATACATTTAACCACTCGATCGCCCCCTAGTGTTAACTCCTTCCCTGCCAGTAACATTTACACAGTAATCAGTGCATATTTATAGATCTCTGTATAAATGTCAATGGTCCCAAAATAGTGTCAAAAGTGGGCGATCTGTCCGCTGCAATGTCAGTCACGATAAAAGATGCCATACATTTTTTTCCCCCATTATAACTTTTGCACAAACCAATTAATATATGATTATGTAGAATAATACATATCAGCCTAAACTGAGGGGGAAAAAAATAAAAATGTTATTTGGATATTTATTATAGCAAAAAGTAAAAAATATTGGGGTTTTTTTTCAAAATTTACGCTCTTTTTTTGTTAAAAAATTAAAACTGCAGCGGTGATCAAATACCACCAAAATAGAGCTTTATTTGTGGGAAAAAAAAGGAAGTCAATTTTGTTTGGGAGCCACGTCGCACGTTGTCAGTTAAAGCTACGCAGTGCCGAATCGCAAAAAATGGACCGGTCATTGGGCAGCCAAATCCTCTGGGGCTGAAGTGGTTAAAGATTAACTTTATATTTATATTTTTTTCCTACTGTGTAAGAGAGAAGGGGGGGGGGGTCAGACTCCTGGGTAAAGGTCCGCATTAAAGAGCACCTGTATTTTTCTTGTAATGTACATTGTAATGATACATTAGGGTGAAGCACTTAACCTCCAATTCCCAATCTGACGCTGAAGCCCTGAGAAAATATAGTTCTTCTGTGTATGGAGTACACATGACACTTTCCCACCAACACAGTGGCTTGTCTGCTTTGCAGCACTGTGGTTCTTGATTTATATCCCAATCAGGAAACTATCTGCATGCTCTCTCTATGCTTGCAAGGGTTTACTCCAGGTACTCTGGTTTCCTCCCACATTCAAAAAGACATGCTGGCAGGTTAATTGCCCCTTATCAAAAATTGCCTCTAGTAAGATATTCTGCTGAGCTTGCCCAAGATGTCTACGTTACCATCTACCCAGTAGCCAGGGCCACCATCAGGGGGGTACAGACAGTACACATGTAAGGGGCCCAGAGTTCCCCAGGGGCCCACATGGCCATCCCCCTTTTTTTTTTTCAATTTTTTTTTTTGTAAGGGGCCAGAGGTTGTTTTTTTTTTATATATTTTTTTAAATATATTTTCTTATTTCTTTTTTACATTTTTATTAAAGGGCCCAGAGGTCCCCAGGGCCCCGGATGACAACCCCCCTTTTTTTTAAAAAAATTCAAAAAAACATTTTTTTATATTTTTTTTCCTTGTTTTTATTAAAGGGCCCCGAGGTCCCCAGGGCCCCTTATGGTAACCCCCCCCCCTTTTTTTTTATTTATATAAAAAAAAATGATATTTTTTTCAATTTGTTTTTATTAACCACTTAAGCCCCGGACCTTTAGGCAGCTAAATGCCCAGGCCAGGTTTTGCGATTCAGCACTGCGTCACTTTAACAGACAATTGCGCAGTCGTGCGACGTGGCTCCCAAACAAAATTGACGTCCTTTTTTTCCCACAAATAGAGCTTTCTTTTGGTGGTATTTGCGGTTTATATTTTTTGCGTTATAAACAAAAATAGAGTGACAATTTTGAAAAAAAATCAATATTTTTTTACTTTTTGCTATAATAAATATCCCCCCATACCCCTTCTACCTATTTTTGGTTAAAAAAATCACAATAAGCGTTTATCGATTGGTTTGCGCAAAAATTATAGCATTTACAAAATAGGGGATAGTTTTATTGCATTTTTATTATTTATTTATTTTTTACTACTAATGGTGGCGATCAGCGATTTTTTTTCGTGACTGCGACATTATGGCGGACACTTCGGACAATTTTGACACATTTTTGGGACCCTTGTCATTTTCACAGCAAAAAATGCATTTAAATTGCATTGTTTATTGTGAAAATGACAGTTGCAGGGGGCGCTGAAGGAGTTATGTTTCACCTAGTGTGTGTTTACAACTGTAGGGGGGTGTGGCTGTAGGACTGACGTCATCGATCGAGTCTCCCTATAAAAGGGATCACACGATCGATGCAGCCGCTACAGTGAAGCACGGGGAAGCCGTGTTTACATACAGCTCTCCCCGTTCCTCAGCTCCGGGGAGCGATCGCGAGGGGGCGGCTAGAAACTAATAGCCACGCCCTCATCCTGGATTGCTCTCTGAGGCTTACCGACCGCCGCATGTACCGGGGGGGGTCCCGATCAGACCCCCGACCCGCGGAAAGGCAGCGACGTGCGGGCACGTCGTTCTGCCTGCCCGTGCCATTTTGCCGACGTATATGTACATGCGGCGGTCGTTAAGCGGTTAAAGGTCCCAGAGGTCCCCAGTGACCCCGATGGCAACCCTGCTTTTTTTAATTTTTTTTTTATAAAAAAATGTTTTACATTTTTTTTCTATATATTTTTTGTTTGTTTTTATTAAAGGCCCCGGAGGTCCCCCGGGCCCTGGATGGCTCTACCCCCCCCCCCCTCCTTTTTTTATATATATATTTTTTGTAAGGGGCTCAGAGGTCCCCAGGGCAACCCCCCCCAATTCGTGGCACCCCCCGCTTCTCAATTCACGCCCCCCGCTTCTCAATTAGTGGCGGCACCACCCCCCTCTGCTCTAGGTGGCCCATGCCTGAAGCTGTGTAAGGGGCCCCATAATTCCTGATGGCGGCCCTGCCATTAGCAGTTAAAACGCTTTGAAGCCCACTATATTTACTTCAATGATTATAATGCAGAAGTAGGTGCTTAAGCAGCCATTCCCAGGTGATGTTGTCATATGCTGTGGTCCTTAACTGCTTAGCGACCGCCGCATGTACATATACGTCAACAAAATGTCACGGACAGGCAGAACGACGTGCCCGCACGTCGCTGCCTTTCCTCGGGTCGGGGGTCCGATCGGGACCCCCCCCCGGTACATGCGGCGGTCGGTAAGCCTCAGGGAGCGATCCGGGATGAGGGCGCGGCTATTCGTTTCTAGCCACATCCTCGCGATCGCTCCCCGGAGCTGAAGAACGGGGAGAGCCGTATGTAAACACAGCTTCCCCGTGCTTCACTGTGGCGGCTGCATCGATCGTGTCATCCCTTTTTATAGGGAGACACGATCGATGATGTCAGACCTACAGCCACACCCCCCTACAGTTGTAAACACACACTAGGTGAAGCTGAACTCCTTCAGCGCCCCCTGTGGTTAACTCCAAAACTGCAACTGTCATTTTCACAGTAAACAATGCAATTTAAATGCATTTTTTGCTGTGAAAATTACAATGGTCCCAAAAATGTGTCAAAATTGTCCAAAGTGTCCGCCATAATGTCGCAGTCACGAAAAAAAATCGCTGATCGCTGCCATTAGTAGAAAAAAATAAAAAATAAAAATGCAATAAAACTATCCCCTATTTTGTAAACACTATAAATTTTGCGCAAACCAATCGATAAACACTTATTGCGATTTTTTTTACCAAAAATAGGTAGAAGAATACGTATCAGCCTAAACTTTATATATGTTTTTGGTGGATATTTATTATTGCAAAAAGTACAAATTTTGCATTTTTTTCAAAATTGTCACTCTATTTTTGTTTATAGCGCAAAAAATAAAAACCGCAGAGGTGATCAAATACCACCAAAAGAAAGCTCTATTTGTGGGAAAAAAAGGACGTCAATTTTGTTTGAGAGCCACGTCGCACGACCGCGCAATTGTCTGTTAAAGCGACGCAGTGCCGAATCGCAAAACCTGGCCTGGGCATTTAGCTGCCTAAAGGTCCGGGGCTTAAGTGGTTAAAGATAAACTTTTTACGGAGCATTGTAAGCCATGTGCAGATTCCAATTTTCAGAAAATGGGACCTTTCACTGTCAAGGTGCTTTGGGGGATGATTGATTTGAAGTGGGGGCACCTTATGGGGCCTGCAGTCAGGGTAAGAATTTGAAATAAATGTTCCACCCTGCTAACCTGTCCACCAGGGCCATTTCTTGATTTCAAGGGACTGTCCCTGATTTGTAAGAATGTCCCTATTTCCTCCTTATTTGTCCCTCGTTTTGGTCTAAACTACATAGTTGTATATAAAATGCACTTTTTATCTTTCAAAAAGTGTTTCCCAGAGTCAAGCCTTTCATCTGATTTTCTAAATTGCCGTTTTTGTGACAACCTAAAATGTTGGATTTTCCCCACACTTTTAGTACCAGCTGCTGACATGCCTGTGCTTGTAATCACACTGAAAGAAATACCATTAAAGGTCCATTCACATTGTTTTCAATCTCAAGCCCTGAACTGGACCCCCAAAATGTGTTAAATACTCCATGGATCGTCCCCCTGACTTTTATCAAAATAAAGTCATATGTAGACCTTTTAGCCGTGGTGTGGCGCTTCAATTTAAATTTTTGTAACAGTAAAAAACTGATGGGAGCTCTAACCCATCGCCACTTGTTTTAAATAGAAAAAAAAAATATTTTGCCTAAGATACACTCTACATTACAGGCTGCCATTGCTAAACTGTATCTGAAAATTGTTTCCAATTTCAATACAGTGGAACCTCGGTTTACGAGTAACTCGGTTAACAAGCTTTTTGAAAGACAAGCAACTTTTTTTAAATAATTCTGACTCAGTCTGCGAGTGTTGTCTCGCAAAACCAGCAGAATTCAAGCTAATGGGGCCTGCAGTACCGCATATGGCCTGAGGTGGGGGGGGCACCGGAGCCGAGCAGAGTCGAATGTCGCCGATCTGCGCCGTTCGGAATAGGATGAAAAAGCCGAGCTGTGCTCACCAAATCTCGGCAACAAAGTCTTTCCGAGGTTTGCAGAGGTCAGCCGAAGTATCCTTGGGCCTTTTCGACCGTTTCCAAGGCTCTCCGGCGCCCTCCGCCTCTGGCCGCATGCGGTATTGCATACCATTGAAGTCCATGTGGAACAAATTATTTTCATTTCCATTGACTTCAATGGGGAAACTCGCTTTGATATGTGAGTACTTTGGATTACGAGCATACTCCTGGAATAGATTATGCTCGTAATCCAAGGTTCCACTGTATTTTCTTCAGTACTGCCCAGACAAGCAAGCAACACTTAAATTCAATACTTGAAGGCAATAAAGGGCCACTCAACGATGACCTTACAGTATTAAAATGTTTTATTATGATGACAAAGTGATCTCCCGCCTGTCATGCCACTAGCTCCAATGCATTTCGCCCAAAAGGGCTTAATAATGGAGTACCCTTTTGGTCGAAAACCCTGTGTGGCCCTTTACTTCCTTCCAGTCGCATAGCTTTAGAGAGAGGACGTTCTCTGGGGTGGGCACCCAACATAGATCAGAGTACCGAAGAGGAGGTGAAGGTCTTTGGAGCAACATGATTTCTTGCCAAGCAAATAGCATTTTCAGAAGCCATGATCATGAATGGGAACCTATGTACCCAAAGTTTTTTTTTGGACTACAGCACCATCTTCTGGTGAAGTACAGAATTGTGACACAACCAATGAGAAAACACGGTGCTCTGTGAGAGTCCTAATTAGTAAAGGGTCAAGTGTCACTCTATGAAAGGTCTGTGGAAACACAGGATCATTTCTGATATTACTTGTCAAAAGAAGAGGACAAATGTGCTGCGTTTTGAAAAACCTATAGAGAACCATTGAGAACCGGGTCGATAAGGTTCTGTGGATGTTATTGCCAGGCTGAGATACAACTGTGTTTATAGCTATAAAGATCCCATAATTGTTTGCCATTGGTTTGCATTAGACAGAGCAGCTTACCTCGTATTTTCTGACATCCTGTGTTAGCTAGTGGAATTTTTTTATATACGGTACTTCCTTTAAAAGCTCCACAGCCTGTTACTGTAAATTGTCCTGTTTAAAGGAGTGTAAGTTACACTGATGTCTATGAAATTCAAAGGTATTTATACCCCACTTACCTTGCTGGAAATGGTTTAATGTGTTGTTGAAGGTAAAGCCTGCAGAAACGCTGGGCCATATTCACAGAAAAAGTACGTCGGAGTATCTGCTGATACTCCGGCGTACTTTCAAATTTGCCGCGTCCTATCTTTATTTGTAATTCACAAACAAAGATACGACAGCATTTGGCTAAGATCCGACAGGCGTACGGCTTCGTACGCCTTCGGATCTTAGGATGCAATACTTCGGCGCACGCTGGGTGGAGTTTGCGTCGTTTTCCACGTCGGGTATGCTAATTGGCTGTTTACGGCGATCCACGAAGGTACGCGCGTTCGTCGCATTCTCTTACGTCGTCGCTAGGCGGCTTTTCCTGTCGTAAAGTTGCGATTGCTATTTAGGTGGTGTAAAAATAGACATCCCATGTTAAACTATGGCCGTCGTTCCCGCGTCGAATTTAAAAAATTGTTTTGCGTAAGACGTTCGGGAATAGGAAAGGACGTACCGCACGTCGCCGTTCAAAAAATTACGTCGGTGCGACGTCATTTCGCGCAAAGCACGGTGGGAAATTTCAAAACGGGGCATGCGCAGTACGTTCGGCGCGGGAACGCGCCTAATTTAAATGATACTCGCCCCATTTGAATTAGGCGGGCTTGCGCCGGACGGCTGTACGCTACGCCACTGCAAGTTTACAAGCAAATGCTTTGTGAATCAAGCACTTGCGCTGAAAACTTGCGGCGGTGTAACGTAAATGACATACGTTAAGCCGCCGCATTTGTACCTGAATCTGGCCCGCTGTGTCTAAAAGGAAACCTCCGGATGAAGGTCCTAATGTAAAATGTTCAGAGATAAAGCTGCTTCTATACATGATTCATTTTTAAAGAAAAATTCCAGGTATAGATATTTTTACATAGTTACATTGATACAGCTAGGACCTATGTTTATATCAGCCCTCAAATTTTCCACTTGCACACTCGCATTTTGCGAGTGGAAAATGGCTGTTGGCGAGCGTGGATCTGCCTCAGAGTGGGGGGGGGGGGGGGGGCGAGCATGGTCTTCCAGCAAGGGGAAGAGAGAGGAGAGGAAGAGGCAAGCTGTCCGTATAGGCAGAGAGCGGGATTTCCCGCTGTAATAGCATTCATTTGAATTTTCCATGTTCCCGGGGGTTAACCCTCACATAGCCCCACCTCTTGTCTCTGCGCCTTTAATAGAACACTGGTTCAATGCGGGATGTGTGACATCATCAAAGGTGAAGAGGTGGGGCTATGTGACGGTGAGCCCCGGGAACATGGGAAATTCTAAAGGAATGCTATTACAGTGGGCAATCCTGCTCTCTGATGATCCAGAGAGCTTGCCTCTTCCTCTGCACAGGTGAGGTTGCATTGTGCACGGGCCACGCTGCACTGGGCACAGGCAGGCCACGCTGCATTGGGCACAAGCAGGCCACATTGGGCACAGGTGAGGCTCTATTGTGCACGGGCCACGCTGCATTGGGTACAGGCAGGCCACGCTGCATTGGGCACAGGTCGGTCATGCTGTATTGGGAACAGGTGGGGCTGCACTGATAAAGTTGTTGTTAATATTTATTTTTGTAACTTAATTCTGCATAAAACATTTAATGAGATCATGAGATCATTTATCAGGGTCATTTCATCAGATCATTTATCAGGGCGTATTTAGGGGCAGGATTAGGGGCGGGACATGGTAGGGGTTGGGTGGGCAAACTGGTGGCGAGTAACCCTTAGGGCCTGATAATAACAATGGGTGATCTATAGAATGCGCCCTAACAGAACCGCCCACCGTTGCGCCTGTGGAGGAGTGGATAATGCCTAGCTGCTGTTTAGAAGATAATAAGTGAACAAAAAAAGTGTAAGATGATGAAACTCTCTAAAGAGTGTCAACAAATTAAAACAGCGCTATCAAATAACTGTGCATATTTGACTATATAAAATACATTACTACAACCCATATGTAATGATATACAGTGATAATAAACAAAATATATCCAGTTTAAGAAATAAACACTAAACTGTGACTGTAATAATGAACACCCGTGATTGACTTAAACGTGAAGTGAACCCACTAAAAGTGCAAGAGACAGTCTTTAAAATAATTTAGAACGTGGCCAAACAAAGCAAAGTTCATGTGTATAAGGATCCTGCGATCTTCAAATATTTCCAAAAACTTCCACCACACCCGACAGTGCTCAGTGACTCCTCCCCCATCAAATGGACACTCACCGGATAGGTTTGCCTCACACTCTCGTGTTTTGGCACAAAAAACCTTATCAGATGTAGTTGTTCCCGTCAGTATAGATGTAATCCAAATATGACATCCAATCAGTTCCACATATATGTCAGAATGAGACAAAAGAAGTGCAAATAGTGTGATACCATCAAAGGTTTAATAGCACACCAAAATAAAACTTCAAACAGTGCACTCACAAACAAAATCTTGTAAAACAGCAGAATATCACATCAAGAAACTCCTTCAAACGTCAAAATGGTGAGAAGCGGTCACGGCGGACCCCCGATCAGCGAGAAAAAGTGAAACCAATTCTCCTACTCACGGTGCCATGGACTTCTGTCAGAAGCGGCTGCACATCCACTTAAATAAAAAACTTCACACACACTCTGCATCCAAAAACGCAGCATTCACTGGTAAAATTAGACTGTATGGCAATACCCCGACATGTTTCGTTATAAAAACTTATTCATGGGACTAACCACACAGTCACAAATGGTTACCTTATATCTGATGTAGTCAGATCAATCAACCTATCAGTCCTGGGCGTTTTCCCACTTCCTCCACAACTGTGGGCGGAAGTAAACGATGTTCCCAAACTACTGTGGGCAAACAGCATCATCCATCACCACTGGCTGGTGTATGAATCAATCAGCCAGTACGATAGGCGTGGCGCCAGTTCCCAGATTCCGATAGGTGAGAGAGGATGTCAGTCGTATCCCCCAACTGCAGCAGTCTGAGCCAATCACGTGCTGCACAGCGCGTCCCGCTCCGCCCACAGCGATGGGCGGGCATAGAGTGCTTATGCAGCCCAAAGCTAGGAGGAAGTCAGCACCTCCTCCATTGGCTGGCTGTCTTACCCAGCAGCCACAGCGACAAGCCGACCTGATAGGTCGAGCAGACGCTGCTCATGATAGGAGTCATTCCCCGCGGTGAGCCTATCATGAGCAGCACGTGATTGGCTCAGACTGCTGCAGTTGGGGGATACGACTGACATCCTCTCTCACCTATCGGAATCTGGGAACTGGCGCCACGCCTATCGTACTGGCTGATTGATTCATACACCAGCCAGTGGTGATGGATGATGCTGTTTGCCCACAGTAGTTTGGGAACATCGTTTACTTCCGCCCACAGTTGTGGAGGAAGTGGGAAAACGCCCAGGACTGATAGGTTGATTGATCTGACTACATCAGATATAAGGTAACCATTTGTGACTGTGTGGTTAGTCCCATGAATAAGTTTTTATAACGAAACATGTCGGGGTATTGCCATACAGTCTAATTTTACCAGTGAATGCTGCGTTTTTGGATGCAGAGTGTGTGTGAAGTTTTTTATTTAAGTGGATGTGCAGCCGCTTCTGACAGAAGTCCATGGCACCGTGAGTAGGAGAATTGGTTTCACTTTTTCTCGCTGATCGGGGGTCCGCCGTGACCGCTTCTCACCATTTTGACGTTTGAAGGAGTTTCTTGATGTGATATTCTGCTGTTTTACAAGATTTTGTTTGTGAGTGCACTGTTTGAAGTTTTATTTTGGTGTGCTATTAAACCTTTGATGGTATCACACTATTTGCACTTCTTTTGTCTCTCTCTGACATATATGTGGAACTGATTGGATGTCATATTTGGATTACATCTATACTGACGGGAACAACTACATCTGATAAGGTTTTTTGTGCCAAAACACGAGAGTGTGAGGCAAACCTATCCGGTGAGTGTCCATTTGATGGGGGAGGAGTCACTGAGCACTGTCGGGTGTGGTGGAAGTTTTTGGAAATATTTGAAGATCGCAGGATCCTTATACACATGAACTTTGCTTTGTTTGGCCACGTTCTAAATTATTTTAAAGACTGTCTCTTGCACTTTTAGTGCGTTCACTTCACGTTTAAGTCAATCACGGGTGTTCATTATTACAGTCACAGTTTAGTGTTTATTTCTTAAACTGGATATATTTTGTTTATTATCACTGTATATCATTACATATGGGTTGTAGTAATGTATTTTATATAGTCAAATATGCACAGTTATTTGATAGCGCTGTTTTAATTTGTTGACACTCTTTAGAGAGTTTCATCATCTTAAACCCTTAGGGCCTGGCTAGTAGCTCAGGACATAAAAATTTGAGCCCTGTTTATATCATACCTGTAGGATCTCTCTAGATCAGTGGTTCTCAACCCTCCTAGTGCTGTGACCCCTTGATAAAATTTCCCAAGTTGTGGGGACCCCTAACGGTAAAATAATTTTCCTATCGTAATTTGAGCCCCTAACCCACAGACATTTAGCGCTCCCTGAGTCCCTTCCACTCGTACAGTATTAAAACCCCTTATAGTACATTTTAGGATGTACCACTCTTTGTTCTCCTTTCTTTCCCTTTTATCTCTCTCTATCCTCATTTCTTGTTTGTTTTCACCATCCCTCTCTGGCCGTCTTTTTTGTTCTTTCTCTTATTCTTTCTCTCCCTTTTTTTGTTCCTCCCCCTCTTTTCGTCTCCCTTCCATGTATCCTCTATTTTTATTCCTTCTCTTACTCCCTGGCGGGGAGTTGGGATCAGTGCCAATGCTGGGGGGAGTTCTGATCAGCCAACATAGGTGCTCTTGATCAAGGTCATCTGCTGATCTGAGAACTGTAGTGACTTTTAAAGGCAACTCTAATCACAGGTAGTGTTACTCACTGTCTCTCCGACCTTGTGGTGTCTCGTAGCAGTGACACCTATGCTGAAATCAGCAGATAGGGTCTCCTCCAGCCCCTCCCACTTCACATTCCTCACCAGTCAGCTGACCTCTAGTCCCTGCCCCCCAGCTATGCTGTGAACTGAATGGGCAGCTGTGAAGAGGCTGAGTGGGCGGCTGCGGGCTTCAGGAACAGCCCAGGTTTTGGTGACCCATGGCAAATCCTCATTTGACCCCCAAGTTGAGAACTACTGTTCTAGAAGGTAGAAATCACTGTAGTGGATACCACTGCTCCAGTGATGTCCACTAGCTTTCAGGTCCAATGCTGAGCGGCTGTCCTGCTGCATTCTGTACACAGGAGGTTGGCCACTCAGGACAGACACCATTGAGAGGATGCTTTGCTTTTCTAAACGTGTGCAAATTATTTTCTGAATCACGCACCACACTGCCCCCTAGTGTAGCAATGCAGAGCGACCGGAGTGGTAAATGGCTCCTGCAGCTGTGCGTTTTAGTGTGAACTGGCCCTATATGGCAATGCAGGAGGACAGCCCAAATGAGCCATGACTAAGCACTGACCCAGAGTGTGAAACGCGTTGGCTGCTATCCCCACTTTTGCTGCATTGTTGTAGTGCATTTTCTGTTTTGTTTTTACAATAAAGACAACCGAAAGGTCTGTTGGAGTGGGGCTGTCCATTTTCTTAGCCTCTATCATTAGCCCAAATGCTGGTGGAGATCACAGGTGTAGCGATATCTACAAAAGTGATTTACAGTTTCTTGAGGGAACCCATAGCTATGGTATATGCATAGTTGCATTAGTCCAAGCAGGGCTATGTAATCATGTAAACCTATCCATACCTGAAATTCCTTAGACCTTTTTTGTTATTGAGGACATACTATAAACTGCAAATTAGGAAGAGCAATTTGTGTCTGTGTGTGGTTGTCATGTATATCATTTACTGCCCCATTGTAAAGGCAACATAGTTACATAGGGCCATATTCTCATAGAAGTTACGATGGAGTATCTCAGGATACTCCATCGTATCTCCCTTTTTTGGCCCGTGTATCTATGCGACTGATTCTTAGAATCATTTTCGCATTGATACACTTAAGATCCGCCATCTGTAAGTCACTTACACTGGCGGATCTTAAATGTAATGACGCCGGCCGCCGCTAGATGGCATTTACGTGAAGGACTCATTTGCGTATGCAAATGATCCTTCTACGCCGATTCCCGAATGAGTTTGCGTCGCGTAACCGTCGCTAACGTCGTTTGCGTAAGCGGAAATTTAGTCCTGCTATTATGAGGAGTAAATTTCCGCAAGTCCCACGTAGGCCATGTTACGGATGGCGTCGGGTCTGCGTCATGTTTTTTCGTCGGGTACGTTGTTTCCGTAAGTCGTTCTTGAATACGACTTTACGTCAATGACGCACACGTCGGCGTCATTGACGTTTTCCGCCGAGAACTGGAGCATGCGCACTGGGCTTTTTGAAGCCCGGCGCATGCGCAGTTCATTAGAATCGGGGGCGCGCTTAATTTGAATACAAGCCGCCCCCTTGGAGATCCGCCAGGCTACGCCGGGGCATTTACACTCCGCCGTCCCAACTTATGGAGCAAGTGTTTGGGGAATACAACACTTGCTCCTGTAAGTTGGGACAGCGGAGTGTAAGTGCCTTAAGCGCAGCCCGCGGATTTTTAGAGAGAATATGGCCCATAGTTAGTCAGGTTGAAAAAAGACACATGTCCATCTAGTTCAACCAAAAAAAAATAATACAATCCCATATACACAATCCTTCACCCACAGTTGATCAATCGGAAGGTAAAAAACCCTAGCAAAGCAATTTGCTACAGCAGGGGAAAAAATTCCTTCCTGATCCCCCGAGAGGCAATCAAATTTTCCTTTGATCTACTTTACCTATAAATGTCAGTACCCAGTTATATTATGTACATTAAGGAAAGAATCCAGGTCTTTTTTTAATGCAATCTACTGAGATTGCCAGAACCACCTCTGGAGGGAGTCTATTCTACATGTTCACAGCTCTTACTGTGAAGAAACCTTTCCGTATGAAATATCTTTTCCTCTAGACGTAAAGACTGCCCCCTTGTCCTCTATGATGACCTTAAAGTGAATAACTCAAAACCAGGTTACCTACATATATGTATATGGACCCCTTATATATTTGTACATGTGGATCATATCCCCCCTTAATCTCCTCCTCAATAGGGAATGAATTCAGTTCCTCTAATCGTTCCTCATAGCTGAGCTCCTCCATGCCTCTTATCAGTTTGGTTGCCCTTCTCTACACTTTCTCCAGTTCCCCGATATCCTTTTTGAGAATTGGTGACCAAAATTGAACTGCATATTCCAAATTAGGTTTTACTAATGATTTGTACAGGCATTAGGAAAATATCTGTTGATCTTGCCAGAAATCCAATGTCCTTGTAATTTCCTGTGCACTGAACTGAAATTTTAAGGGGGGCACACCGTATGAGAAAATCTGAAGATAAATTCTGCACGAGGCACAATCGTTCGATTTTCATACAGTGTGTACGCAACTTTCGACATCCAATTCAGATTTTGCAAACAAAGATTTCCTAAGGGACACACTTAAGTTTTCCTCTAATGTGAACAGAACAAACCATTTTCGTTTAATGTGTATCGTATTTGTACGATTTTCGTACGAGAAAAATCAGAAAAGGCTGCACGTGATCAGAAACAATAAACAACAAAATAATAGCCTTTGTCGTACGAGAATTTTCACACACTATTTCCTTCCTCGCTTCCGACTTGCTGTGAAACTTCGAGGAAAATCAGACGATCGTTCGCCCGATTTTCTCATATTGTGTACCAGCCTTTAAACCCGTGCAGTGTAAAAATGATCCCTTCTAGTGGGGCTGTTCTCATAAGGCTCTTTAGGTCTAGGAAACATAGATCTCCTTTTCTACTTACCCAATCCTCTGTTGCCCCACACTGCTAGTCCGTTCCCCGGAGTATAATCTTTCCCAAGCTCCACCAGTCCAAGGGCCTGAAATCATCAAGACCAATGCAGTTTCCATTGCCCTGTATTGAACAAGATGAGGCGGAGGGCAGTCCAATGTTAGAGAGTGGAGGAGCCACATCTGCCGGATGAGCTGAGGATCGGGTAAGGTAAAGTTTTTCCCCCTCTCCATTAGAATAAACAAGCGATTAAAGCTTGCATTGCAGGCACAGCCACAGGACAGTGTGTGAGCGCTTCCACACCAGGACAGAAAGTGTATTACTGACAGGATTACCAGATAAAAAAAAAAAGGAAAAAAGAGCTAAATAAAACAAAAACCTAATCCACCTCCCCTCTCCACAGATCCCAGATAGCAAGTAATTGTGTTGCAAGTTTGAAAATTACTTGCTAAGCTACTGCTAGACTTGCCAGACTTCACAAGTTTGTTACACAATTACAGCAAGTCTGCATTGCATTACTCCAGATCAACTTTCTTTGCAAATATTTTGCAAGTCTGCTGCAAGTTATGCTTTAGTTGTGTTGTGCAATAGTCATCCCACCACAGGGGTCACTGTGGCTGAATTGTAATGCTGTAGACTTGCAGAGCTCTTGCTGTAGACTCACCACTGCAACTTTGCTCTTGCTACAGACTTGCCACGCAAATGTGCTACAAATTGGAAAAGTGTCAACTAGAACGTGTGCTTCAGCAAGTCTACTACTTGCCAGTGAAAATGTGCAGCAAGTTAACAGACTTACAACTCAATACTGCCACAAATGTTTGGCAAGTTATCTTTGCTATCTGGGATGCATATTAAAAGAGTTAGTTCACATTTAATATATTTTGCCACTTTTGCCCAAAATATGTCTATGCATTAGAGTACATTAATATGCAGTACTCCATTTAGTAAAACAATGCATAGTTCTTCAGCTGTTCATTCCATTGCCCGCCCCTCTTCAATCCCGTCTGTGATTGTCTCTGGCCTTGGAACACAGCCCAATAGAAGTCTATGGGGCACCAATGCACAGGTGCAGCCAGGACAGTGAAGACTGGTGGCGCTGGATATAAACAAATATCAAAACCATGGCAATCATATCAAGGTAGTGTAGCACTACCCCCGAACGAGCTGCTGGTTTGTTTTGGGTGGCACCTTACCTCTATTTCCTCGCTGTCTAGGGTATCAGATGAGAGTTGAGAAAAAGTTCAATGTCCACACTTTAGACCTCTTTTTCTTTGATTTATTTGCGGAACTTGGTAAAAGAATAAATTAAGTAGTTGAAGAGGTGGAAGGGTAATAGGTTCAGGTGCACATTTCTTTCCGGAAACACTCCTGCTTCCAGCAACACAGCTTTCGTCGTCACTCTAGCCAAAGTGGGTATTGCGCATCCGGATAGGCCTCTCTCACTAGCCTAGCAGCCAGGATGGCGCACGGAAATTGGTAAAGTCTCTGCCACAGACCTTCCCACAGATGGAGGTATGTTCGGTCCAAAATCCTCTCAACACAGGATTCAGCACCCGGATCTCTCCCAATTAACTTCTTGCAAACTTAGAACTGACAGACGACCATCATTCAACCTTTCAGTAATGGTGCGTCCTTTGATGAAGTTCAAGGCCTCTCCTGAGATACCAGCCTCGTGCTCGTGCTCTCCAAGACAGGTTCTTCATCGAGTTGCTTCCTCCCTCCAGGACGGACAGCACAGGACCACTCTGCAAATGTAGACCCAGTCTGACTACCGGGCCTACTAAGTAGATCACAACCCTGGACCAACATGGTCCCAGAGCCATGAACATGCACCCCCGGCCAGGAGGGCCACTCAAGGGGGGTGGTGGGACAACAGACCAGCGATTGACGACCCCGGTCCAATGGCATCTGTCCCTTAAGTACTCCTCCCCAGAATGCACAGCGGGACGATCAACCCCCACTAATTGGCTGCCGAGGGGTAACACCCAAAACACCTTGACCTGACTGCTGCCACCCTTGGCCTGGGGTGGCAGCGGCACCCTAGACAACAATAGCGGTCACTCACAGTACAGCCATGGCTGGAACAGAGGCCCAAAATTTGGAAAAATCATACGGTCTGTAGAGGGGAGGGGAGTGTGGGTTAGGTCAGGATAAGGACTCTTAAATGGGTGGTTGGGGTGGGGGTTTTACCATCCCCGGCTGCCCACATCAATTGGCACAATACAGCTGCACGAGGCTGTACACATGCCATGGCTTCAATGTGGGGTGCAGAGTTTGAAAGGTGGTACCCCCTGTCAAACTTGCCTATTGAGTTCTATGTTGGAACTGGATGGGCTTGTATCTTTGAACTTGATGGACTATATTCTATCAACTAGATTAACTATTTACCCAGTGGCGGCTGGTGTTATATTCTTTTGAGAAGGTGCAAATAGTGCACAGCCATCCCACCCCCCCGGTTGGTCGGTCGGTCACCCGCAACACTTACCTCGGGCAGCGATTCAAGACTTGAAGAGAAAATATGGACGGCCGCACACCACAAAATCCTTAAAAAGGTAGCTTTTAATGGTAAAAGGAATAAAGCACTACAAAGCACAGCAAGCAGTGGGGCAGCGATTCCCTCTGGGCGGCCAGGCGGCCTCTCCTGCGTCGCCTCCTCGGGACCACGGAGGTCTCCTCCTTGGCATCACACCGGTGTCCTTGCAGTGCTTCTCCTCGGCATCACAGCAGTGTCCTCGCCGTGCGTCTCCTCCCTCGGCCAATCGGGAAATGGGTCTCAGGACCCGCTTTCTGATTGGCCAGGAGGCAGAATTAGTGTGACAATAGTGATTATTCATTTGCTATTTTCACACAACTGGGTGGGCTTTGGCCGCAGTGCTCTGAGCCCTGAGCCCACCCTTTTTTGAAGCTTCAGGCTCTAATCACGTGCTTCAAAAAAGAACAAAATCCCCCATTGGAATCCATGCATCCGGCACCCTGCATGTAGATCATGTGAATGGTGGGAGGTGGATGTGCGCCCCCTATGGACAGGCCGCCACTGTATTTAACAATGTATGTAATAGGGCCATGGCAAAACCGTGTGCAATGGTCCCAAATGCAATGCAGTGGAGCGGCATTACAGGGTTAAATCAGGCAGTGAGGAAGCAATATAATGCATCCTCAATGCCTGTCAAATGCTCTCTGAAAAGTAATTTGAATGCAGATCGCTCTTCAGAGGACAGCACAGTCCACAATGAGTGTGAAAGAGCTCTAAGGGAGCATAAAAGATAAATAGACTTAGTTTTAAAGTGCATCTACCCTTTAATACTCAGTGGCATCAACACTTTCATTCACTGTCCCTGTTCTGGCTCAGTGAATCAAAGTATTAATGTGAAAACTAGACAAGTAGCATCTTCAGTATGAGAGCCCAGATATGGCTACATACATATTTCTCTCGCCAAGTAACCCTCCAAGTGCATTCATAGAATACAATCTGATGTCATAAGGCGCCACATTGTACTCGCACTGTGCGAACCTGCCCACCCCAGGCATCAGACCTCCATAGACCCCATGAACATTCAATCTCTCTGAAATCTCTCATTTCCGTAGCTCCTGGAGAACACATCCCAGATATCACATACATAACCCAAACGCCATAACGTCTTGTCCGTTCTGATTCATTAAGTCAACAGAGGCGAGAAAACTCTATTATCTTTCTGCATTCGGGGGTTTAACAGCTACACATCATCTTGCAGTGCGAGATAACCTGCGTGTCTGCGTGTCAGAGAAATGTGGGTAATGCAAATTTAATGATCGATCAATTTCCTTGCCGTCACTTGAGTGCAGGTAGCAGATCGCTCGGTCCTATTAGGGAGATATATCATGTAGCGCCTCATGTTCGCGAAAGCTTCTGTTTGCCTGGAATTTTGCGCTGCTTGCATTTATGAATTATTTGTATGCGTAGAGAGAGGTTGCGAAAGCAAAGCGCAGTTAATGATCATAAATGAAACACTTAAGCAGCATGTACTTCTCTAATTAAGGCTTTAGCAAGAAGATATTAAGTCTCATCCTTCTCTGTACCTGGAGGATATCTAAATTAGGACAGAACTATGCATGTTTAATTAGTATAACAAAGTAACCGCATATGTTTAGAGGGAGATTACCAAATGTGTACTGTGTATCTTCTAGTAGAATTATGGAAAGAACGATTTTGTTTTTTTCGTATTCTATTTCCCTTCCAGGGTCAATGAATGGCCTATTGTAAAACAGAACTCCAGTCAGAAAATAACAAGATAAAAATAAATAGCCAATTAAAACATTAAATTGCAAAAACAGCTTTCCTGGTGCCTCCATGGCAGCATATACATGGTTTAAATACAAAAAACAACAGTCACTGCCCCTACCTATGACTGGTCTTCACAGCAAGGAGCACTGGAAGGGGCAAACTCATGTCAAAAAACACACAGGGCCAGATTCAGATAGGAGATACGATGGCGTATCTCCTGATATGCCGTCGTATCTCTAAGGCCGGCCGGTCGTATCGTATCTATCTATTACACATAGATCTTCCTAAGATCCGCCAGGTGTAAGTGACTTACACCGTCGGATCTTAGGCTGCAATTCCAGGCCAGCCGCTAGGTGGCGCTTCCGTGTCTTTTACGCGTCGAATATGCAAGTGAGCATTTACGCCGATTCAGAAACGAACGAGCGCCCGGCGCTTTTTTTTTACGTCGTTTGCGTTCGGCTTTTTCCAGCGGAAAGTTACCCCTGCAATAGGGGTAAGTGCGGCGTATCCTATGTTAGGTATGGCCGTCGTTCCCGCGCCGAGTTTTGAATTTTTTACGTCGTTTACGTAAGTTGTTCGCGAATACGGCCGGACGTAATTTACGTTAACGTCGAAACCAATGACGTCCTTGCAACGTCATTTGGAGCAACGCACGCTGGGAAAATTTCCGGACGGTGCAAGCGCTGTTCGATCGGCGCGGGGACGTGCCTGATTTGAATAGTACACGCCTCCTAGCCGCGGAATTTGAATTCCGCCGGGGGATTTACGATACGCCGCCGCAACTTTAGAGGCAAGTGATTTCTGAATAAAGCACTTGCTTCAAAAAATAGCGGCGGCGTAACGTAAATCAGATAGGTTGCGCGGATCGAAAGATCCGCTAACCTATCTGAATCTAGCCCACAGAATTTCCTAACTCAACTTACCAACCAATCAGCAACCAACCAAATTCACCTGTGCGTTAAAAACAGGGGTTTAGTTGCATGCATTTGCAAATAATACCATGGATAGGCACTAAAAAAGAAAAATGATGGAAAGGTAAGTATTACATTTTTTGTTTTCCTGGTGCCTCCATGGCAGCATACACAGTATTAAAGTGGTTGTAAACCCACTTTTGAAAAAAAAAACGAACTTCAGACAAAGCATAACGAGTTAGTATGCATAGCATACTAGCTCATTATGTAATACTCACCTAGGATCTAAGCCCCCACTGCAGTGTCCGACACGTTCCACAGTTACTTCCGGGTATCATGGC
This sequence comes from Rana temporaria, assembly GCF_905171775.1. NCBI lineage: Eukaryota > Metazoa > Chordata > Amphibia > Anura > Ranidae > Rana > Rana temporaria. The sequence goes on along the minus strand of NC_053498.1, from coordinate 34,476,118 downwards.
CTCTGTGATTGGCCGGAACCGCAATGACGTCACTCCCGTGCATGCGTGTGGGAGCTGGCAGTCACGGCATGACCTCCTTTAGAAAAGGTACGATCGCCGTTTCTAACGTGCGCCCGTGCCGTTGTCTACGCCGTAGAAATCGCTGCACATCTCTATTGTAAATATCTCCTTAACCGCGGAGGTTTAGGGGATATTTCCAGCACCTATGGGTAAGCCTTAAAGGGTCACTAAAGAAATTTTTTTTTTTTGCTGAAATGACTGTTTACAGGGTATAGAGACATAGGGGCAGATCCACAAAAGAATTACGCCGGCGTATCTATTGATACGCCGCATAATTTTAAATTTCCCAGGTCGTATCTTTGTTTTGTATCTACAAAACAAGATACGACTGCATCTCGGATCGATCCGACAGGTGTACGTATTAGTACGCCGTCGGATCGTAGATGCATTTTTCCGCCAGCCGCTAGGTGGCATTTCCGTTGAATTCCGCGTCGAGTATACAAATTAGCTAGTTACGGCGATCCACGAACGTACGTCCGGCGCATTTTTTTTACGTCGTTTGCGTTCGGCTTTTTCCGGCGTATAATTACCCCTGCTATTATGAGGTGTACTCAATGTTAAGTATGGCCGTCGTTCCCGCGTAGAATTTTGAATTTTTTACGTCGTTTGCACAAGTCTTTCGCGAATAGGGATTTGCGTAGAATGACATCACCGTCTTAGCATTGGCTTGTTCCGCTTTCATTTCGAGCATGCGCACTGGGATACCCCCACGGACGGCGCATGCGCCGTTAAAAAAAAACGTTGTTTACATCGGGTCACAACGTATTTACATAAAACACGCCCCCATCACATCCATTTGAATTCCGCGCCCAAAGATACACTACGCCGCCGTAACTTACGGTGCAAATTCTTCGAGGATTTTGAAGAAAAAAAAAGTTACGGCGGCGTAGTGTATCTTAGATACGCCCAGCGGATATATGCGCCAATGTACGTGGATCTGCCCCATAATAGTTAACTGATTCCTTTTAGAAATGATTAAAAATAGATAAAAACCAATCATATAATGTACCTGCAGTTTAGTTTCGTTTTTGCTGTTGTTTCCTGGTTCTCTGATGTACAGAGACAAAGAGCCAATAGAGGGCAGTGAAGGTTTTGCAAAACGAAACTGGATTGGTGCTGAGGGGTTATAGACACACAGTAATCACACCTCCTTGATTAGTCACCACAGTGAGAAATCTCCCAGTACTGTGGTGATCAGGAAACAGACAACCAGGAAGTGTGGAGAACAGAGAGGAATTACAGCAACATCAAAGCAAAAACGAACAATAGGGACATGAAACTAGGACTGCAGTAAGGTAAAGGAAGCTATTTAGCTAAAAAAAAAAAAATCCTTTAGTGACCCTTTAATCTAGGCTTACCTGTAGGCAAACGTAATTGTACAGGGTGTACAACCACTTTAAGCCATATGTATGCTGCCATGGATAGGCACCAGAAAGGGAAAATTACAGAAAGATAAGTATTCAATTTTCAGTTTCTGCTGCAATATTCAACTTCAATGCAGAAATTTTCCCTTCGTACTTTTTTCAGCCTCTAGATCCATCTAAGCGTGGCCTGCTTTCTGTCTGTGCTGGAAGCACAGTCTGCCTGTCCTCCAACTTGTGCGGACACCACCCCCTGCACAGATGCTGAATGGGAAAATCAGTGTATTGCTGTTTCTCTGCCACCTGCTGACACGCCCCCCTGCAGTCTCCACACCACCTCTCCACTTCTGTGAGCCCCTTAATCATTTATAAAGAAAAATGGCATATGTGTATATACAGTATTCTGTCAAATCATCTTCTAGACAAAATTGGCAATAAATCCTTTTTCATTAGCTGGGGGTAGGGAAGCACTATTTAAAAGTATTTTAATACGCTTCGGTTTGTGAATAGAGAGGAAGCCACTCAGCACAGAGCACTTCCTATTCAGCCCCTTTCTCTGCAGCTGAGACTGCAGAATCTCTGACTTTAGTCCCTTTTTCTGTCTCAAAAGTGAGACATAATGGGTCTTTTTAGACCCCTGATATTTCACTAAACCCGACACATAATTGTGAAGTGGAAGGAAAATGATAAATGGTTTTCAAAATGTTTTACAAATAAATATCTGAAAAGTGTGGTGTGCATTTGTAAAGCGCAAAACCCCCCCACCGCCCCCCCCCCCCGCGACGTCCGTCCGTGAATACTTTGTAGAATCACCTTTCACTGCAATTAAAGCTGAAAGTCTTTTTGGGGATGTCTCTACCAGCTTTCATCTAGAGATGATGCCCATTCTTCTATTCAAAATAGCTCAAGCTCTGCCAGATTGGATGGAGAGCGTCTGTGAACAGCAATTTTTAAGACTTGCCACAGATTCTCAATTGGATTCAAGTCTGGACTTTGACTGGGCCATTCTAACACATGAATATGCTTTGATCTAAACCATTCCATTGTAGCTCTGGCTGTATTTTTAGGGTCATTGTCCTGCTGGAGGGTGAACCTCCTCCCCAGTCTCAAGTCTTTTGCAGACTCTAAGGCCGCATACACACGGTCGGTCAAAACCGATGAAAACGGACTGAAGGACCGTTTTATCGGTCCAAACCGATGGTGTGTGGGCCCCATCGGTCAGTTATCCTTCGGTCAAAAATGTTAGAACTTGATTTAAAATTTAACCGATGGACGCCTAACCGATAGGTCAAAACCGACGGTTAGTATGCAAAAGCATCGGTTAAAAACCCGCGCATGATCAGAATCAAGTCGACGCATGCTTGGAAGCATTGAACTTCATTTTTCTCAGCACGTCGTTGTGTTTTACGTCACTGCGTTGGACTCGATCGTTTTTTTAACTGATGGTGTGTAGGCACATCAGTCAGCTTCGGACCGTTCTCATCGGATGGACTGATCGTGTGTACGCGGCCTAATAGGTTTTCTTCTAAGATTGCCCTGTATTAGCTCTCCTTGCCTGGCCTGTCAGTTTAGGTGGACGGCCATGTCCTGCCCAGGCAAAATTTTAGCTTTCAGCGCTGTCACGATTTGAATGACAATTTCCCAGTCATGCGACGTGGCTCCCAAACAAAATTGATGTTCTTTTTCCCCAACAAATAGAGCTTTCTTTTGGTGTTATTTGATCATCTCTGCGGGGGTTTTTTTTTTTGCGCTATAAACAAAAAAAGGGCGAAAATTTTGAAAAAAACACAATTTTTTACTGTTTGCTATAATAAATATTCATTTTTTTGGTGAAAAAAATCGCAATAAGCCCATAGTGATTGGTTTGCGCAAAAGTTATAGCGCCTACAAAATAGGGGATAGAATTATAAAATGTTTTTTTTTGTTTGTTTTTTTTACTAGTAATGGCGGTTATCTGCTATTTTTGGCAGGACTGCGATATTACGGTGGACACATCGGACGTTTTGACACATTTTTTGGACCATTCAGATTTATACAGCGAACAGTGCTATAAAATTGCACTGATTACTTTATAGATGTGACTGGCAATGAAGGGGTTAACACTAGGGGGTGATTAAGGGGTTAATGTGTTCCCTGCTAGGTGATTCTTACTGTGGGGGGAGGGGACTGACTGGGGCAGGTGACCGATGGGTGTCCCTATGTATAAGGGACACACCATTGGTCTCCTCTCCCTGATAGGATGTGGATCTCTGTGTTTACACACAGAGATCCACGTGCCTGACTCTGTGACTGCCGATCGCGGGTAACTGGTGGACATCGCGGTCGCCAGGTGCACGCATCGGAGGCCCGAGGACGTCTATTGACTGCCTCCCGGACCTGTAGAGCCACCTTGTGGACGTCATTCGTCTAAGGCTCGGGTCCCAAGTAGTTAACCACTTAAGACCCGGACCATTATGCAGGTAAAGGACCTGGCCAGTTTTTGCGATTCGGCACTGCGTCGCTTTAACTGACAATTGCGCGGTCGTGCGACGTGGCTCCCAAACAAAATTGGCGTCCTTTTTTTCCCACAAATAGAGCTTTCTTTTGGTGGTGTTTGATCACCTCTGCGGTTTTTATTTTTATAAACAAAAATAGAGCGACAATTTTGAAAAAAAACCTATATTTTTTACTTTTTGCTATAATAAATATCCCCAAAAAATATATATATATAAAAAAAATATTTTTCCTCAGTTTAGGATGATACGTATTCTTCTACATATTTTTGGTAAAAAAAATTGCAATAAGCGTTTATTATTATTATTATTATTATTATTATTATACAGGATTTATATAGCGCCAACAGTTTGCACAGCGCTTTACATCAGGGAAGACAGTACAGTCACAATACAATTGAATACAGGGTTTATTGATTGGTTTGCGCAAAAGTTATAGCGTTTACATAGGGGATAGTTTTATGGCATTTTTATTAACAATTTTTTAATGGGATGGGATCACGGAGTTTCGGATCCGGTCATGTGCGCGCGCCCGCGTGACCCAGGGCTGGGCTCTTAAAGGCGACGTACCTGTACGTGCCTTTGCCCAGCCGTGCCATTCTGACGACGTATATAGTCGGTAGGGGTTCCTTAAGTGGTTAAAGGAACACTAAAGGAATTTTTTTTTTTAAATAACAAACATGTTATACTTACCTCCACTGTGCAGCTTGTTTTGCACAGAGCGGCCCCGAACCTGGTCTTTTGGGGTCCCTCAGCAGCTGTCTCGGCTCCTCCTCGCAAGAACTCATCACCTTTATGCGAGCAAGCTCGCATGGTGATGAGTTCTTGCGGGCGTGCTCCCGTGATACAGCCGGCGAATGAAATGGAACGTTGACACATCAGATAATAAAAAGGCGAGAGGGTCTTAAACCCTACAGCAAAGATATTGGAAAGCCTAGGATATGTTATAGAAGTTGTAAGTTAAACTGTTACATATATTCATAAAAGACAATACATCTACTTTCATACTGTATAATTAATTAAGAGCAGTATGTTGATCATAACATTTTGCAATATATATGTACATCTAGAGCTGTGGTTCTCAACCTAGGGGTCAGGACCCCCTTGGGGGTCAAATGATGATTTGCCAGGGGTCACGAAAAGAGAGGGAGGAACAAAGAAAAAAGGAAAAGAAGGAATAAGCAAAAGAATTTAAAAAAAAAACGGCTTAAGAGAAGGATGGGGAGGAAAAAAAAAATCAAGAAATTAGGATAGAGAGAGGGAAAAGGGAAAGAAAGGACAACAAAGAAAGAGCGGTACATCCTAAAAATGTACCATAAGGGGTTTTAATACTGTACAAGTGGAAGGCACTCAGGAAGTGCTAAATGTACATGGGTTAGGGGGCGCAAATCACTTGTCTTGCCTTGGGTGCCTACGAAAATACATTTTACTGTTAGGGGTCCCCACAGCTTGGGAAATTTTATCAAGGGGTCACGGCACTAGAACGGTTGAGAACCACTGATCTAGAGTCTGGTGTGTATATGGCCTTCCTCTAAACTCCGGTGTAATTACACTCTGTTGTACTCTGTCATTCTAACGGTGTTTTCACAGTAACTGTGGCACATTCACACTCCTTTGGGTAAAATAAATGTTCATATTATTGCAATGGTCCTCAGTCATTGCTTGGCTCCCATTCCCACTGACAACATTGCAGTCTTCTCGCATTGATCCAGTTCACAATGTACAGAACACAAAAAATCCTGGCAGCTTGCTAAGTATTAGGTACATGTCCAAACCTGGCAGCTTCTATTGATGTAACATGTAATTTAATGTATCTTATAGGATCTGGGGTTAACACAGAGAGTTGAGCATCTCCTGAGACTTAAATTGCCTGTTTCTGTTCAAATAATATGGCTGCTGCTGGTTATGATTTTTTTTCCCCATACCTTCCCGATGCAATCGTGAAGCTTCGTTTTTTGTTTGTATAATACTTTTGCTGAATGCAAGAAAATCGGGACATATAAATAAAAACTGTCAAATCCATGCCAGCGCATGCAAAACAAAAATTTTATTAAAGATCGTTAATAAAATTAACGATTGGTAGTAAAATCAATTACGCTTGCTGGCTGCCATACGTATGCAAATTAAGACATTGACTTGAATCCTAATTCGATGTTAGAAAAAGGCTTGGAAAATGAAATCATTCAATATATTTAAACGTGATTAGGACCAAGGGATCACTTATTTTATATAAACTGACTTGGAGAATTGTGGAAATAATTTTCAACAATTATGATGGCATTAAAAAGATTCTTCTCATTCCCTGTGGGTCTGTATTTGGGAACATCTCGCTTGTTAATTGGTTTATAGTATTTATTAAACAAAGACGGCAGATACAGTCAATGAGTTTCGAGTGATGGGCCTTCCCCTTATTCAGGGCTTCTAAAAGGACTTGGGGGCTGAACTGGATGGAGTATGGCCTAAAAAGCCTCTCCATCCTCCTAATTGCTTTCAGTTTTCTACTGAGGCTGCAACATCCACCATGACTTCAAGCCACCTGTAGCCAGATTCAGGTAGGGGCGCGTATCTTTAAAGCGGCGTAGCGTATCGTATTTATGCTATGCCGCCTTAAGTCAGAGAGGCAAGTACTGTATTCACAAAGCACTTCCCTCCTAACTTACGGCGGTGTAGCGTAAATGGGGCCGGCGTAAGCGCGCCTAATTCAAATGAGGATGGGGGGCGTGTTTTATGTTAATGTTTGGTGACCTGATTGACGTTTTTTACGAACGGCGCATGCGCCGTCCGTGTACATATCCCAGTGTGCATTGCTCCAAAGTACGCCGCAAGGACGTATTGGTTTCGACGTGAACTTAAATTACATCCAGCCCCATTCACGGACGACTTACGCAAACGATGTAAAATTCTCAAATTTCGAGGTGGGAATGACGGCCATACTTAACATTGGCTACGCCACCTAGGGGGCAGCTTTATCTTTACGCCGATCTCAATGGAAGCGCCACCTAGTGGCCAGCTGAAAAATTGCACACTAAGATACAACGGCGCAGGCTGTCGTATCTTAGCTAGGTTTAAGTGTATCTCAGTTTGAGAATACACTTAAACTTACGACGGCGCAGATTCCGAGTTACGTCGGCGTATCTACTGATACGCCGGCGTAACTCTCTCTGAATCTGGCTAATAGTCACTAAGCGAGAATGTCCTTCATTCAAAGCAAGGCACTTTAACTGAGCAGATGCCCGTTTATGTACCATGGACTTTGGAGGCAGGGCTTACTTTTGACTAGCCAATAGAATTGTGATGGCCTAAACATCATACAATAAAGAAATAAATACCAAAAAAAAAAAACGAAATCATGGGGACAATAGATTAAAACAAAAACAACCACAAAACATAGAAGTACATTAATTCCTCTAATGCCCTGTACACACGATCGGTTCATCCGATGAAAACGGTCTGATGGATTTTTTCATCAGATATCCGATGAAGCTGACTTTCATCAGTCTTGCCTACACACCATCAGTTAAAAAAACTATCCTGTCAGAACGCGGTGACGTAAAACACAACGACGTGCTGAGAAAAATTAAGTTCAATGCTTCCAAGCATGCGTCGACTTGATTCTGAGTATGCAATGATTTTTAACCAATGGATTTCCCCACAGACGATCGTTTTTTTTCTATCGTTTTTTTTAACCATCAGATTATTTTAAAACAAGTTCCTAGTTTTTTCACTGATGGATAAAAAAACGATGGGGCCCACACACGATCGGTTCGTCTGATGAAAACGGTCCATCAGACCGTTTTCATCAGACGAACCGATCGTGTGTACGCGGCATTACTGCTGTGTAATTTCCAATTTATATTCTCGGTCACAAACCTTGGCCTTTTAAATCTTACCAGCAATGAATTGGAAGATTTGTTGACTAAATGCTCCTCTGCTATCTATCTTCCTCTTATTAATTCTGGTATCCATATGAATAGAAGGTAAAAGTTATTTGTGAGTTAGACATCAGAACTAGAGGACAGGGAGCTGTGAGCCAACGCTGTATCCTGGCCTAGGGCAGCACTTTGCAGGGGAGCAGCACGGAAAGAGTCCCCGCCGCCTTGACCTAGTGTAGCGCCAGTCTTATGGGTTGGACTGGGCTGAGAGGCAAAATAGTCTAGCGCTTTCATAAAGCAACCACACTGCTTCCAGTATGCAGCCGGCATTCCGCAATTGTGTGTGTGGGGGGGAGGCGCTGCTTCTAATTTTGACTGTCCTATCATCCTGGACCACAAACCTTCCTCACTGTGCTATATGTTTTCTGCTGTATCATTGGCATGGTTATATCTTCTTAGTCCTCTCCATAAAATTATCAGAAATTTGTGCTTAAAGTATAACTATAGGCAATGCTTTTTTTTTTTTTTTCATTTTGGATAGAGTAACGGAGGGTTATAACCTGTCAGTTTATTTTATACCATCCCTGTCCTATTGCAGAGATTTCCCTTCACTTCCTGCCCCATAGCCAAACAGGAAGTGAGAGGAGATCTATGCAAATTAATAAAATCCATCCCCCCCCCCCCCCCAGGCCCTCAGAAATAGTGTCCCCACTTGAAAATTTTAGGGTGGGTCTTAAACAGAAAGGGGTGTGGCCTTGACAGAAAGGGGTGGGTCATATTTAAATTAGGGGAGCACGAGGTTAGTCAGGCCTAGGGCAGCACAAAACCTAAATACACTACTGCTGCGAGCTCCAATACTGCCCTTCGTTCTAGAACTGGTGCTGGTCCAGTCATCATCTGTGCTCCCAGCCTTAAGGCTATGTTCACCTTTTTTCCCTAAATTCCAGCTTCCCTATGCATTAATTTTCCTATTTTTGCAAAAATTAAACAGCTTTCCATTAATTCTACACCTGCATACATAACTCCCTTCATATCTGTTAAACACACTGCTCCATTACTTCTGCCTTATTTCCTGGTCAGACTTTAGGTCACAACACAGGAAAGAGTTGACCAACTGACCTCATTAGCACACACCCTGCATCATCTACCCTCAGCTGGTCAACTCCATCCTGTGTCATGACCAGGAAATAAGGCAGAAGTAAACGAGCAGTGTGTCTAAACAACTTAGAAGACAGTGAGGTAATCTGGTGTAGAATTAATGGAAAGCTTTCTTATTTTTGCTAAATAAGTACATTAATGCTGTATTGGTACATAGGGGAGCTGGAATTTAGAGAAAAAAAAAGTGAACTTCGCCTTTAGCTGGGTGATGTAAAAGATGCCTTTCAAAAAGTATAGTACATCAGTAATATTAGTAATAGTCTTGTTACATAAGTCTGACCCCCACAATTGGTAAAAAAGCCCAGCTGCCTGCGGGAGTGTTAACATAGAATTGAGAAATCAACTTCTTAGGGTCAGTTCATTTTGTGGCTGCCATTAAGGGGTTATCATTTAAGGAGAGGTCATCCAAGGGGAACTGTGTGTGGAAGGCGTGGCAAAGTTGTATATACCTGAAGAACATTTGATTTGGTAGTGTAAATTCAGATTTTAGGCTATCAAAAGACTTCTGTTTCCCATTATGGGTAATGTGGCACAGGTAGAATATTCCCCTAGAACTCCACACTCCACTGTCCCAGATGAACCTGAATTCAGATAAGGATGCATTATGCCACAGAGAGGTATAGCAATGTGGTGATGTGATGTGCAACCTGTCGGGGGCCATACTCCACACTTTTCTATACTGGTACAATAGAGACCGGCCTGCAATTGGTTACCATATCTGCAGTCGGTTACCATAAGCTCCCATAATGTGACACAGCGGCTGACGCAACTATATACACTCCTAAGAGTATACTACACGCCCCACAGATTGTATGATATGGGCCCACACCGACCTGTGCGAGATGTAAAAGGGACCATGGGGACCTGATTTATTTGCTCTGGCGCTGCCCCAAGTTGCATGCCTATTGGAAGGGGGTGACAGACACGCTAAACACAGTATTCCAGGTTTCAGTCCCAATTGATCCTAAACAATGTCTCCTGAATCTTCTAGATGAGCTGGAATGGGAACCCCATATTAGGGAAGCCCTCACTAGGGCCCTTTTTATGGCCAGAAAACCGATCATGCAGCATTGGAAGTCTGAATTGCCCCCCACAGTCAGGGAAAGGATCACTGCACTTGGTAACACACTGAGAATGGAAAAAGTTATATACCAACATAGGGGATGCTCTGGAAAATTTGAAAAACTATGGGACCTGTGGTTGGGAACACCGGGGCTAGCCCCAGACGACCTAATCATGGACAGACTTTTGAGACTAAATGTGCGTTGAATATGATGCTTAGGTGTGCCAACACTGGTGTATGGGGGGCGGGTTGACCTGGCACGGATAGGGGCCAGGGTGTAGTGTAGTGGTGGGCAGGGGCTGTATGACCTCTCAGAATGATGACCCCTGTTCAATTACAGTGCTTGTATTGTATATGGCCTTGTATGTGCTTGCTATATTTGATAAGATTATGGTACTTTGGACTGTATGTGTTAAATTTTGATTAATAAACTTTATTTTTGGACAAAAAAACAATAGAGATCGGCGGTCAGTCATTTGGCCCTCACCTCCCACTAGGGGATCCAGGGTTGGTTGTATCAACTTTGGGCACAGAAAATAGAGAAATCTCTCTCTGTCCACTTTATCAATATGAAAGATTTGTGACAATTGGGCTGCGAGAGAGTACAGATTTTAATGCATACAGTATGCATTAAAATCAGGCAGCGCCATTCCCACAAGGTCAGTCGGGTTTTTTAACTTGCGCCATGGGATCTTGAGGGTATTGTTGCCCCAGACAAACGGTTTTGGGAGAGTTTCCAGTATTTTGAAATGCCTGAGCACCAAGTACACCGGTGAGTGCCACATCATGTATAGAATTTTTGGCAGCAAAACCATCTTTACAAGATTTATGCGGCCCATCACTCCCGTTTTTACCATAACCACAGACATTGAGGCTGATGCAGATATCTACAAGACATCTTTAGGTTACTGCTCTTTACACAAGTGGCAATTGTTTTGTTCTTGTTCAATTTGTGCCTTTTAAATAAGCCCAGCAGCCATGCATCTAGCATTTCCAGAAGTTTGTCAGCAGTAGCTGCCTCTATTTTTCTCTTAGTATAGGTTTTCTTTCAAGAGTTAATCTGTTTTGATACTATAACAGGATATAGAAATAATCTGCCTGAACTGCAATAGAAAATAAAATGGCAGTTGCAGGTTTTTAATAAGAATCGTAAAGTAGATTTCACATAATTATCTGTGATGCCCACAGGAACAAAGGAGATTTTCCTTTCATGTTTCCACTACCAGTTGGAGAATGAAAGGGGAGATGTGCACAAACGAACACTGCTGGCGCCAGGGGATCGGTTTTGCCTCCACACTCCCTCCTTGCTTCCAACTCACCAGCTTTGCCGAGTGGTACATCAATGCAAGTGCACAACGAGAGCCCAGGAATTGGAGTAGAGCAGGAGAGGACTTTATTCAAATAAGCACCTTATGGCCTCAACATGTTTCGCATTATTGCTGTTAGTACTTTTTCAAATAAATACTTGGGCCCAGATTCAGGTAGATCCGGGCAATATTTGCGTGGGCAAAGAGCAAAGATTTTTCTCTGCGCCCAAGCAAATATTTCGATTTGCCTGCGATTCACGGAGCAGTAGCTCCGTAAATTGCGCGGGCGCTATGCTAATTAGCCCTGCGTAAGGGCGCCTAATGTAAATGATCCCGCCGCGGGCGGGAATCATTTAAATTAGGCGCGCTCCCGCGCCGAGCGAACAGCGCATGCTCCGTCGGGAAACTTTCCCGACGTGCATTGCGGCAAATGACGTCGCAAGGACGTCATTTGCTTCTAAGTGAACGTGAATGGCGTCCAGCGCCATTCACGAATCACTTACGTAAACGACGTGAAATTTAAATTTCACGAGCGGGAAACGCAGCTATACTTTAGCATTGGCTGCCCCTGCTATTAGCAGGAGCAACCTTGCGCTAAAGTTGCCGTACGGAAACTCCGTACCTTGCGTGCGCAGGGCCCGCGCAACTTTTGTGAACCGGTGGTAGTATGCAATTTGCATACTATACGCCGATCACAATGGCCGCGCCCCCTAGCGGCCAACGCAAGAATGCAGCCTGAGATATGAAGGCATAAGGAGGCTTATGTCTGTCATATCTTAGGCTGCAGTCGGTGTAACGAGGTTCCTGAATCAGGAGCACTCGTTACACCGGAGCAAGTAAGCACTTGCGCCGCGCAACCTATGGTTGCGCGGGCGCAAGTGCTTCTTGAATCTACCCCCTTGTTTAAAGAAATCGTCAGTAATCAATGACAGTGCATGACAATGTACATAGAAGTACAAGTAGACTTTTGTTTACTAAGGTAGGGAATATCAAATGCTTAAAGTGGAGGTTCACCCTAAAAAAAAAATCTAACATTACATCCAGCATACTAACGACATGTAAAGTATGCTGGTATTTTTTTGTTTTCTCCGTACATACCGTTTAATTGTTATTTTCGCCCAGGCTTTCGGGTTCTGATTCCCGCGGGACTGGGCGTTCCTATTGAAAGCTTAGATCAGGGGTCCTCAAACTAAGGCCCGCGGGCCGGATCCGGCCCGCCAGTGTGATTTACCCGGCCCGCGGACTGCCCCATTAATATCGCAGCAATCCCCCTCCTTTCTGCTACTTTTTATCACACAAGATGAGAAACAGGACCGGTCCGGACAAAAGGCGGGTCTTTTGAGTTAAGCAGCGGGGCAGTTTCAGCAATCAAACACCTGCCTTTTACTAGTAAAGCCCCACCCTTTGTCCGGATTTGCCATGCTTTGCATCTTGTGTGATTGAGGTAGCAGAGAGGTGGAGTGCTGGGATGTTATAGAAGGGGCAACAGTGTAATATCAATGGGGGGGGATCTGTGATAGGGTGGAAGATTTGTGATGGGGAGGCCTGTTATGGGGGGGCTATGTGAGGAGAGGAGTTTGTGTTGGGTGGGCTTTGTGATGGGGGAAGTCTGTGATGGGGAGGATCTGATATGGGGGCTTTTTGATGGGGGAAATCTGTGATGGAGAGGAGTCTGTGATGGGCATCTGTTATGGGGGGTCTATGATGGGGTGGTCTGTTATTGAGGGCTTTGTGATGGAGAGGAGTTTGTGTTGGGGGCTTTATGATGGGGAGGATCTGTTATGGGTTGTTTTGATGGAGAGGAGTTTGTGGTGGGGGGTCTGTTATTGGGGGCTTTGTGATATAGAGGAGTTTGTGTTGGGGGGCTTTGTGATGGAGAGAAATTTGTGTTGGGAGGGCTTGTGATGGGGGGCCTAATATGGGGGAATCTTTGATGGGGGAGGAATCTGTGATGGGGTGGTTCCGTGATGTGGGGGGTCTGTGAAATACTAATATGTTTATTAAAATTGTTCTTTATTTTAAATATTGTATTGTTTTTTTTCCTGTTTTTTTAAACTATAGTCCGGCCCCCCAACAGTCTGAGGGACCGTGAACTGGCCCCCTGTTTAAAAAGTTTGAGCACCCCTGGCTTAGATGATTGACTTCTGGTGAAAATCTTCCCATGGCGCATAAAGCGCTTCACCAGTTTTCCGTAAATAGCCGACATGCGAGTCGGCGCCCGCCGCGTAGAGCTGACTGCGCAGGCGCCATATAGAGCCGACTCGCAGGTCCACTATTTACGGAAAGCTGGTGACGCGCTTTATGTGCCATGGGAAGATTTTCACCAGACGTCAATCAGCTAAGCTTTCAATAGGAACGCCTAGTCCCGCGGGAATTGGAACCCAGAAGCCTGGGCAAAAATAACAATTAAACGGTATGTACGGAGGAAAAAAAAATACCAGCTTACTTTACCTGTCGTTGGTATGTAATGTTAGAATTTTTTTTTAGGGTGAACCCTAAACATCAATCAGAAAGCTGGTGACAGGATAAGCAGTGATCGCATTTACAGAAAACCAAGCTAAAATTTGACGTCTTTTCAGAACCCAGTCCAGTGCTGTTGCACATTTCCAACAATATTGAACACCATTCCTATTACTCAGTTGTTATTGGATCTACAAGGTATGAAGGGAAAAGAAGAAAAAAGATGAAGGTACAGTAAATGTTCTTTTTCAAATGCCACTTTATGCATTGATATACTTTTTTAGACAGTATGGTCACCTGCTGACTTGACACAATCCACAAGCAGCTTAACTTCTCAATAAGATACAGAAGCTAAATTCAGCCCAATTTTACTTTATATAATTGCAGTATAGAGGATGTTTTTCCAGTTTTAAGAATTATATGATGACTTTACTAAGCCCTGTCTCTGAGAAGTACTAACACTGACAGAGAACATGGAACAAACAGGGACGGTTTAGCTAGGATGGAACTTACTAGCTCTAAATTAATATTTATATTTGATCCAGTGAATATCCAATTGCCTCTTGGGGGACCAGGAAGGAACCCCCCCCCCCCCCCGCTGGAGAAAATGTAATCATGCTTTATTGTTTTTTTTTTTTTTGCCTTCCTCTGGAACAGTTGTGGGTATAGGATAGTTTATTTGGAGGTTTTCAATTTGTGTGTCTGTTTTTTTCTGTGGGTTGAAGTGGATGTGTCTTTTTGTAAACAGGAGGGTAGGACAGAAGGAGATACAAATTCACACAAGTAAACAAAAACCACCACTAAATATCATCATACTACAGAGCAAGAGTAACCTGATGCTCTTCAATACAACACAGAAAAAATACAGTTTATATAGGTGGGACAGAACACCAAGTATGTGGTACAGACCCTTATGAGGTGGTCTGGGCCGCAAGACAAATTGGTCTGGCGCCCCCTTAAGGAAGGCGCACTGCTGCCGGTATGATAGGAATGGCGCAGACACAAGGGACACTGACATGGTCACATATACCTGGCAGGTAGGTAGTAGGACTGTCCTGCAATCCTTTGCTTGTGTCAGTTGTACAGATTAAGGAATCTTAATTTTATTTCTGTTGATTGCTGATGAGAAAAATAAACAGATGGATTTATTTGTTCCTGCCCCCAATCCTTCCTTTGCTCACTGCCTGGACCACATACCCTAATCACTGTGCTAAATGTTTTCTGCTGCACCACTGGCATGGTTATATCCTCTTAGTCCTCCATAAATGTAACAGAAATGTGTGCTTAAATTAGAACTATAGGGGTTTTTGGGTTTATAGCCTCTGTTAACTCTTTTTTTTTTTTTTTTTTGCTATCCGTTCATTTCTCTTCCTTTACTGCTCCATAGCAAAACAGGAAGTGATAGGAAATCTCTGCAGATTAAGGGAATCCCCCCCCCAGAACTAGTTTCCCCACTGTAAAATTACAGGGCAGGTCTTAAACAGGAAGGGGTGTGACCTTGACAGGAAGGGGTGGATCATATTTAAATTAGGGCTTGCTCAAGTTTAGTCAGTCCTAGGGCAGCACAAAACCTAAATACACCACTGTACAGACCATAGCACAAAATGCAACTGTAAGGTGATTTATTATATCTTGGACTATGGGCAACGTAGAGAGAACTACTTTCTTGAATAAACACATCTGTATACAAACACCTTTTTACATGCATCGCAGGAATCCATTAATAATTGACACCAATAAATTTTACGATAGAGATTTTATTGGCATATTACACAAGTATTTCACATATGTTGTGCTCTGATACCACTAATATTTACACTCCAAGCTATCTTCGAATCAGAACCAAAAAATACAAAATACATGATGTGTGGTATATAGTATGTAAGCAGGTTGCACCTGCTAATACACAGGGGCTAATACATGAAATCTGGAGCAAAGGTATAAAAGGGCAGCTGCTCACAGCAACAAATCAGTTGACATCTTTCATTTTTATCCAGCTCCAGAAAAACTACAGAGTGATTCTAATTGATAGCTATGGACAACAAAGACCTTTGGTATTATAGAAGAGTCTCATGGGCGGTTTTAAGGGCTTGTGACCACCTCCTAAGTTGCTTTTACATCCCTTTTGACCTTTGAGAGAAAAGCAGTTTTGACACAAATGCTAAGTACACAAGCCCTGAAAGTTCATACAGACATAAGATCGGCTTCATCCAATATGGTCAGAATTGTCTGTATGCAACCCCTGACCTTCCTTAACTGTGCCTTCTTAGGGTTACATAAGTTTACATTTTCCAACCAATGGCTGTTGATTTCACTTGAGAAAGGCCAGCGTCAGGGTTGTCCGTAGAGTACTCCACCTCTCTCCTCCATAGGCACAAACATGCACATTCAAATGTTTGTAGAACAAATTATTCATCTGAAAGTTATATTAGAGATCTGTAGGTAGCATAAGCTAAATGTAAACTACACTTTGATGAATAATAAAGTGGTAATGGGACTTGTTGTCTGTGCAATATGGCTAATATGCTTCCTTCACAGGTTACATCAATAACATTTTAAGGTTAAAGCTTAAAACGTAGCTTTGGTTTTAATTATTAAGGATAGACAATCAGGGTAAACTTACTTCAACTTTCGATAAAGGCCTACGGTCTTTGCTAAAGCGTAATTATACCTTTCTTGAAATAATATTTAGCCCAACTCATTTTGTTTTAGGTAGGGAATGGTTGGAACCTTTTTTCAAGATTTCTCAATTGCACACAAAACCGAGATTCATTTTCAGGTGTGGGTTGCTCGGACCAACTACTACCACAACTAGTGGATGGTGCCACGGCACTGACAATAACAATATGTTGGCAGCCCATCTTAATCTTCTGCAATCAAATTTATTTTATTGATCATTGTTCCGCATGTCATATAAAAAAAGTGAGTTTTGGAACCGCCAGGAGTCCCTTCACTAGGCGAAGTGACATGCCACTTTGCCTGATAAAGGGACCCCTGGTGGTTCCTTCACAATGGTGTACTTTTTTGTATGACTTGTTGGACAAAAGTTAAGACAATTTTATTGCAGAAGATTAAGGTGTGCTATCAACCTATTTTTATCCCCTCACCTTTGCCAGGAGACAAGGGTCAGAAGGAAGGAAAGGACTTGTAAACTACTTGGTTGAAATTTTGGCTGGTGTATTTCCTATTATTTTTATTACTGCATGAGCTTTTGATGTGTCCAGTATGCCTAGCAAGAAACAGATTATTGTTTCTTCACCTTCATTTGTCAGAGTTACTTTCACACTGACACAGAATTCCATGGTTTTCCCATAGGAGCAAGCAAAATGTGGATGGTTTCTACAGGCCAGAGTGGATACGCCAAGAGCCGGAATGAGCATAAAAGAAAATCAATAAGTATTACATATATTTTCCAGAAATGTATTATATTGATGCCTGCCCTCAAATAATCTCTACATAGATTTATACTTTAGGCATCATACAAATTCCAACTCTTAATTGGCAGAACAACAGGGGGTTCCAATAGATGAGAATGCCCATTGCAGTACTAAACTACTGTAAATTGAAAGAGAATTACCCCTTGAAATTTACACTTCTGTCAATAAAATCAAAAATAAAATATACACTTTAAAAGATCTTAACTCTCCTTAAAGCAAGGTAAACCTAATACAGAATATCATATAGAAATAACTGAAGAAGCATGCTAATGCCCTTATATTTTGCTCTACACTGCCAGGGGGCTTCCAATGAGGCCGCCATCTTTACAATACACCTTTTTTTATTATACACGCATGACAATATAAAAGTATGCATTTTAAAAACATTCAACGTATAACCCAGGGCAACACTAATACTATATAGGCACATAACTGGATTAAAGCTGGACTCCCCCATACAGATTTCTTCGTTTTTTTGGTGAATGCAAAGTTTGAACCATGGTTGGGTATTTGATGCTGTACAATGCCCTAGTGAGAAGGCCTCTTGTCACCAATAATATGGCTGTGATAGGTTAACAGATTACATGACTACTAAGCCACGTGTAGCATACATACACATATCATGAATCTTCTAGTGCAGCCATTCTCAACCAGGGTTCTGTCGAACCCTAGGGTTCCTTCAGAGGTTGCTAGAGGTTCCTTGAATTGTAGCTGATTCAGTTCTGAAGCCAACACAACTTGTTGAAGCCAGCTACAGTAAGCCAATGATCTTTTTAGCTGTCTATAAGGGTGGCCTTCTAACGACCACTGTATACATTCTTTCCCCTGGCCACCAATGTAAGGGGTGTTTTTCCCATTGACCCCCAATTAATCGGTTTAACAGGAGTTCCCAGAGACTTAAAAAGTATTTCAAGAGGTCCTCTAAGGGAAAAAGGTTGAGAAAAGCTAATGTAGTCGATTCTTTATAGAATCATAGGCCAATGACATCTGAAAAAGCATAGCACTCAAACTGTCAAAGTCATGTTAGTGGTGGCAGAAAACGCCCATGACACAGAATCAAACAGTAGTAAAAACCAAGCTGAAATCAAATATTGCCCCACCACATTTCTAGAGGGAGTTACTCTTTGCAGATTGGCACCTTATATACATAGAAAATGCAACTAAAGTACAAAAGGAACTTGAAATATTATCAGCGAACAGTTCAGCTTAAGCTCAAGTTCTCATAATCCGTTGATTTCTCCATCAGATTACAGGAGTCAATATGTCCACACTACTGCAGATCCAATACTTTTGTTAAACCTTTACCAAGATCATCCTCTGGCAAAGATATAGGTTAAATGAAGTACAAATGTGTATTGATGGGTTATAAAAACTTGAATAAATGCATTTTACATCTGTGTTAAGAACATTCTAATACTGAATGGCTATAATGCATGAAAAAATAAAGATGAATTTACGTAGAAGCTCTTATGTGGCAACTGATAAGTGATCACTAGGCCGATTTCCATCACAGATTGGCAAAATCATGTTTTGAGCACACAGTCTTGATAATATTGCAATCTGATTGCAAAAGTGTGTATTATTCTTGGTGGAACAGTGACAAAACCTTATGTCCTTCATAGAGTTGACCCTTGACTTGGGGCTGTGGCAACAAGTAAAATACATGAGTACATTCTGGCATCCAGAAAGCATTGCAGCTCAAATTCCACGCCATGGATTGATTGGTATTCTATAATCCAATGTAGTCTTGTTTGGCATTTTTTCCATGTGTTCAGGGTAGGACTGCATGTTTCTTGATTCTTTGTAACCAGTGTGTGCTTGGTTGAGGTTGGGTTGAGCTCAGAGAGAGGGTGGTGCTGAAACCATGGAAGTCCTGCTTCTACTTTTTTTTGCAGGTTCAGATTTAGCATCATTTAGAAGATGACGATATTGGCAATGATAATGACTATGTTTGGGGGGCAACCATATGCGTAAGATTAAAGCCATAAGAAAATGACAGAAACCTAGACTGTGCCCCGATTAACTCTTAATGCAGAACGTTCACTTTTCACTAGAGTGCAAATTGAATTGTTGTTAATGCTCATGTTGTTGTTTTCCGTATCTCAGATTGGAAGCATTGTGCTTTGTCTAACAAACCTCGTGAGGCATGTGCTTGGCAGAGCTATGCATATCATTCTAGGATGTCTGAGATTGCAATGGTTCCATCTGGCCAAACTTCATTAAATGGCTTTGGTGCTTAAAAAAAAGAACGAAGAAGACTGTTCTTATTCTTCATTGGTGAGCAGAATCAAAAGGCTTTGTATAGATATGGAAGCTGCCTTACAAAAGCTGCTGATACAGTCAGCAATATAAATCTTCTTATACAGGAAATACTTTCACGCTAATGGTTCAGTCAGCAGGTAAGATGAACAGAAACGGACACGGGTCCCTATACAGAGAAGTGCAGCCGAGAACAGCCTTGCATGGCCCGAGAAGCATGAAGAAACAGTCTTTGATCCAGCTGAACAGAGATGTGGAACATCAGCCTCTGGATCATCTTAAGATCTTGCAAACATCTGGGATTACTCATAATACTTTTCTGCCTTGAGGACTTGGCAGTACATCAGCATGGAGAAGATCAGACCGAACACCTAACAAAGGAAAGAACAAACAAAGATTTACTTCTAGTCAGTGATTCCAAGTATGCAATACTTAGGGAGAACTCGAAAGTTACATGCAGAATATTAGATATTCACAATGACTGTCTAATGCACAATAACGATTAAGGGGCAGATCCACAAAAGGATTACGCCGGCGTATCTATTATTTTAAAATTGCCACGTCGTATCTTTGTTTTGTATCTACACAACGGCGTCTCAAAGGGATCCGGCAGACGTACGTCTTAGTATCTTAAGGTGCAATATTTTGGCGGCCGCTAGGTGGCATTTCCGTCGATTTCCGTGTCGAGTATGCAAATTAGCTATTTACGGCGATCCACGAACGTACATCCGGCGCATTTTTTTACGTCGTTTTCGTTCGGCTTTTTCCGGCGTATAGTTAAAGCTGATATATGGTGGCGTAATCAATGTTAAGTATGGCCGTCGTTTCCACGTCCAATTTTGAATTTTTTATGTAGTTTGCGTAAGTCGTTCGCAAATAGGGATTTGCGTAGAATGACGTCACCGTCGTAAGCATTGGCTGGTTCCGGTTAATTTGGAGCATGCGCACTGGGATACCCCCACGGACGGCACATGCGCAGTTAAAAAAAAAAACGTTGTTTACGTGGGGTCACGATGTATTTACATAAAACACGCCCCCATTACATCCATTTGAATTCCGCGCCCTTACGCCGCCAAAGATACACTATGCCGCAGTAAATTATGGCGCGAATTCGTTAAGGATTCAAAATAAAAAAAATAAGTTGCGGCGGCGTAGTGTATCTTAGATACGCTGCGCCCGGTGGATTCTTACACGCAGGTACGTGGATCTGCCCCTATGTTAATTAAAATAGGGCGATCAAGACATTCCCAGTTTCCGGGGACAGTACCAGGATTGAGGACACTGTGCCCAGACCAAGTCTGTCCCCTGTTTTGTCCCCGGATTGGATTTGAACAGGGGCTGAGGCAATTTCAAAAACAGTCAGAATTAATTTAAAAAATCTGAATTACAACCCCCCCCCCCTACTAGCTTAGGGGGGTTGTATTTTTTCCCTTTATCTGTGCCCCTTTCTGATGATCATGTGCTGGTCAGAGCGGAGGGAATATTTCTTCAATTTCGGGTGCATGCCCATTCAGCTCCGCTCGCCTTCACTCAAGTCTCGGCCAACCGCCTGCCTGCTTATCTCCTTGTCTTCCCTGGCGGAGTGACCTTCCTCCGCTCCCCACCCTGTAGTAGCCGGGGGCCCGGAGAGTAAGACTTGACAACCTCTGAGGCGGGCGGTGGCAGTGAGGGGCAGAGATTAGCTGATTGCCGCCATTACTAGTAAAAAAAAAAATCCCCCGGATTTCAATATTCCCTGATTATCAGGGCAGCCCCCCGAGGATGCCCACTCAGGACCACCAGGGATTCCACCAGGACCACCAAGAAATGCCCACCACTGATGACCACCAGATATGCCACCCAGGGCCACCAGGGATGCCAATCTGTGCCCACAAATGATGCCTATTAGTGCCATCCATCAGTGCAGCCTTTCAGTGCCACCTATGCGTACCCATCAGTGCCACCTATCAATGCCCATTAGTGCCCATAATCAGTGCCCATAATCAGTGCCCATCAGTGAAGGAGAAAATGTACTTATTTACAACAGAAATATTTTTTTTTATTTGTTTAGCAAAAAATAAAAACCGCAGAGGTGATCAAATATTACCAAAAGAAAGCTCTATTTGTGGGAAAAAAGTGATAAAAGTTTTGTTTGGATACAGTGTAGCAAACACTTAGGCTGCATTCACACCTGAACGCAGCGTTTTTTACCGCAATTTGCCACGACAAATTGCGGCGTTTTTAAGCCTGTAAAATACGCCGGAGGGGTGATTACATTGTCAGCTATGCCGAACGCCAAAAGCCGCCCAAAAAAAGGGTCCGGGACTTGTTTTGAGCTTCAGGCGTTCGGCATGGAGATGTGAACTATCTCCATAGAGGGCAATGTAAAATCACCCCTCCAGCGTATTAGGGGCTGCTGCGGCGTCGCGCTTCAGGCGTAAATACGCCTAGGTGTGAATGGGCTCTTAAAAGTCATTTAAAAAGCGACAGCGCTGCTCTCCACCTGCTCTGAGACATATAGCTGGACTCAAAATCAGTTTTCTGAATCAGATCAAGCAGTGATTGCGATTTATTGCATTATTACCGCTCAATGACTGGCTGCTAAAGATTTCAGCACACGTAACTGATTATTTGCTAGAGGTTACAATGGATTTTTAGAACAGTGGCTCCTACTTAGCTGTCAGGTTTTTTTTTTGTTCAACCCAGGCTTAAGGCAGGCCATAGATGGTAGAAATTTATTTCCTGCAACCATGGGTTGACAGGGAAATCCCTCCTGCCAGGCCATTGATTAGCACTAGCGATCAACTTGGTACATTCAGCCTACCCACTAGTGGTTCAAATCTCAGCCGGCGGTATCAGGTGAACCAGCTGAGCTTCAAACCATGTAAAACCGGCCTAAGTGATTGGACACTGAAGGAGCAGCACACTATTACGATCAGTACTCTCCTTTCTTTCTCTTAGGAAGTACTCATTGTTACACGCACATCAGTACCCAATGCAGTTGTGTCTGATTGGCTTATAGTGCTGCCCTTCTCACTCTTCCTGTATAGGGGATTACAGAAAGCTGAGTATTCAGAATGTATACCAGCTATATGTAAAAAACATATAAAGATTTTCTATAATTGTTTTGTAACCAAATTAAACTAATGATTGTTTTATTTGCCTGAATACTGGTTGCCTGGCCATCATGCTAATCCAACACTCCAATAAAATAGTTTTTGACTCCGTGAACGGCAACAAGTAGATGGACCAGAAGATTAGACTTCACTACCGCCTCACTTTTTACGTGCTTACTCAAAATCAATGACTTTTAGATGGGGCTTCGCAATGGCAGCTTCCTTATTTTTTGCATGACAGGTTTCCTTGATTAACTTCCATTTTTATTTGACCAGTAAGTAATTTGATGACGGGTATGCGAGTGTCAAGAAGTATCCAGGTACCGGTAGCTATAATATAAGCTGTATTATGTACAGTCTACCAAGGACTAGCAGATCTGAAAGAAGAGATGCAACCCAAGCTTTGTCAGTCTACATGTATTTGTGTGAAATCGGATAGATTAAAGTGGAGGTTCACCCGGAAATTTTTTTTTTTTTACATTAGAGCCAGCATAGTAAGGTAATTTAATTTCGGAATGTTTTTTTTTCTCTGCACTTACCTTTATATCCTGATTTTGTCCAGGGCTTCCGCGTTGTGATGTCCTTGGGACTGGGCGTTCCTATCCCAGCCTCATGGGTTCCGATGCTTGCGCGACTGGGCGTTCCTATCCTTTCGTTGGATGATTGACGGCTTGTGAAACAGGTGACCTGTCGCACAACGCGCGTCACCAGATTTCTGGAAATACCCGAGCTAAGAGTCGGCACTATGCGGCGCCTGCGCCCGCCGTGTAGAGCTCACTGCGCAGGCGCCGAATAGTGCCGACTCGCAGCTCGGGTATTTCCCGACATCTGGTGATGCTCGTTGTGTGACAGGTCACCTGTTTCACAAGCCGTCAATCATCCAACGGAAGCATAGGAACGCCCAGCCCTGAAATCATCGGAACCCGGACGCCCTGGAGAAAAACAGAATCTAAAGGTATGTACAGAAAAACAAAACAAAAAAAAACACCGAATTTAAATGCCCTTACTATTCTGGATCTAATGTGTGTAAAATGAAAATTATTTTTTTTGGGTGAACCCCCGCTTTAAGCAAATTGTACATTTTGCCATCTGGACCCAACAAAGAAACTCATTTAACTCTGGACTTTTGAATTCCTCAATTTTATGACACAATGTATTCTGTATAGGAGAACTCACCTGTACAACAAGAATGCAGATGCCAAAGATCCCCACCGAGGAAATATTACTCTCAACCCACTTCTTCACTTTCTGGTAGCACGGCTGGGAAAATACACAGGAAAACAGATATCAAGGTCAGTGAAAAGAGACTTCTAGTTTTGAAACTTCTCCATACAATTTTTTGATGCTCAGACGATAGCAAGCTGATATTATTCTATTTTTCAATGTCAACGCTGACACTCCTAATGAGTGGTTGCCTGGGTGTACTTGCCACCAATTACTTTTGTTTCCTCATTAAGGGACACCTGCTGGGGGATGCCAGCTCAGTGCACAGGCCAAATCAAATGATACAAACGCACATTAAAACAAAACAATTGAGTAATCATGCATCCTACCATTTCAGTCCTAGTCTCTGACATTTAGTTCTGCACATCCATATATAATCATACAGCAGATTTTGGTGATTAGAAAGGTCATTGAACACATTTAAACCTTTGCAGAAACCCCTATTAGTGTCTCTTGCTGCCTATTGCCTGAGTTGTATTATTTATGATCAGTAACTATTGTTACCCCTAGGATCAGATCTACTGTGGCCATGTCCTTTTGTATATGCTTAAGGCCCATACAAATGATCAGAAAATCGAAAGTAAAATTTCATTCGATAAACTATGTGACTATTTTCGGACGACAAAAACTGTATGTACAGGCTATAACATTTTTGTTGTATGTGTACACAACGTCCAATTTTCATTTATTTAGTACAGTTTTAGTCCGAAAAAAAAATCGTAAACGCCAGACTACGCATGCTCAGAAACAAAAGAACACATAAAAAACAATTTAACACATTACATCACTTCTGAAGTTGAATTTATTCGTACAAGAATTGTTGTATGTTGAGTAACCTCTTCACTGTTGATATGAGACTAGCATGCAAAAAAAAACTGACGAAAATTTGTCCTATAATCTGATCGTGTGTACCCAGCTTTATGCTGTAAATCAGCCCAACGACACTCAGGAACATCTGAATATTTTCCATCATCCTAGGCCAACCTACAACACACCTGTACTGGGAATAGTAAGCAAATGCTATGAAAAAGGAAGGTGGGTGGCTACTGTACTTGGTTCTTGCAATGTTGTCTTTTTACGTGTATTATGTTTAAGTTTATCTCTAGTCATGTGGGAATTCTACCATGCAAGTACAGCAAGTGTACACCGATCAGCCTTATCTTTGTGACCATCGACAGGTTAAGTGAATAACATTGATTTTCTTGCTACAATGGCATCTGAAAGTCAGTGGG
The DNA here is from genome assembly GCF_905171775.1 of Rana temporaria. Lineage (NCBI taxonomy): Eukaryota > Metazoa > Chordata > Amphibia > Anura > Ranidae > Rana > Rana temporaria. Next base: position 34,451,098 of record NC_053498.1, on the reverse strand, counting down.
TTATATTAGCCAGTAAGTGAACATGTTGTCCATGATGATGTTATATTGAAAGCACAAATAATGGACAATTCTCGTTTGTTGTATATGGGGCTACGTAGCTGCAGACCAGACAGGGTGCCCATGTGGACCCGTGTCCACAGCCCAAAGCTCCTACAATGGGCATGTGAGCATCAGAAAGAACTGGACACCAGAGCAATGGAAGGTGGTGGTCTGGTCTGATGAATCACGCTTGCTTTTACATCATGTGGATGGCCGGGTGCATGTGCGGCACTTACCTGGGGAAGAGATAGCACCAGGATGCTGTATAGGAAGAAGGAAAGCCGATGGGGGCAGTGTGATACTTCGGGTAATGTTCTGCTGGGGAACCTTGGTCCTGCCATTCATGTGGATGTTACTTGACACGTATTACCTACCTAAACATTGTTGCTGACTAAGTACCACCCCTTCAAGGAAATGGTATTCCCCGATTGCAGTGGCCTCATTCACCAGGATAATGCGCCTTGCCTCACCACAAAAATAGTTCTAAATTGGTTTGAGATGTTGACTAGGCCTCCAAATTCTCCAGATCTCAATCTAATCAAGCATCAGTGGGATGTCCTGGAAAAACAATGTCTCCGGAAGGTTACTTCCGGGTATCGCCGCTCTGGCGCTGTGATTGGCTGGAGCGGTGAAGAAGTCACTCCTCGCATGCACACGAGAGCCGTCAAAGCCGGCATTAGTCATTCACAAAACCGGCATTCTCAGTGCGCCTGCAACGTTGTGCTCATGAGCTGTAGACATCGGTGCATTCTTTTTGGCAAATATCTCCTAAACCGTGTAGGTTTAGGAGATATTGCAAACACCTACAGGTAAGCCTTAGTCTAGGCTTACCTGTAGGTAAAACACTTTAAAAAAATCTACGACTGATGGCTCAGATACCATAGCATAGCTTCAGAGGTCTAGTGGCATTTATGCCTCTATGGGTCAGGGCTGTTATGAATGCGATAAAGGGGAAACAAATACCCAAAACTGTACAGAACAGAGGAATTATAACAGGCAATCTAGCTTTTGGAGTATCTGGGAAACAAGAAGCCAGACCTGCCTGGCTCAACCGACCAGCTATAATTAAAACATCACCGTTGGCTTTACTGACCCTTTAAAGGGGTTGTAAAGGTTCATGTTTTTTCACCTTGATGCAGCCGAGACAGCTGCCGAGGGACCCCAGAAGATGAGAATCGGGCCACTCTGTGCAAAACGAGCTGCACAGCGGAGGTAAGTATGACATTTTTTGTTTATTTTTTATTCAAACCTTTAGTACCACTTTAAGGGCCCATATAGAATAGCAAGAACAACTGCTGGCAACAGACCCTCTGTGCTTGTCTGAGTCATTGCCTTGCCAGAAGCTGTGGCCACTTTTCTGATATGGCAGTAATTAAATGGAGTGTACGTTGTCTTATCTATAGGAAAAAGGCAATCGGTTCTGAGCTTTTCAGACACATTGCAGAATCTCTGAGAAGGAAAATATGGATTTGTGACATTTGTAACTGCAGTCTATCACTTGGGAGCTACGGGCAAAAAATACTATTTCACTACTATTGCTACATTTTAAATCGGTTGAAAAGAAAACAGAAAAAGTCTAAACATAGAGTTATTAATAGTGCCGACAAGTAGGCATTATTGGTAGTTTGGTCAATGTGGATAACTGTATATATATGAAAATTATAAATTATAGATTGTAGTATTGCGTGGCCACCCGAAAAAGCTATTTTATCATAAAACTAAGATGGTTTATGAAAGTGTTTAATCGACAAGATCTGATGTCCCTTAATAGGCATACACTTGGGAGGATTGAAGAAGAAAACTGAGAAGACTACAGTGGGGATCGGAAGTTTGGGCACCCCAGGTAAAAAATGTTATTAATGTGCATAACGAAGCCAAGGAAAGATGGAAAAATCTCCAAAAGGCATCAAATTACAGATTAGACATTCTTATAATATGTCAAAAAAAAAGTTAGATTTTACTTCCATCATTTACACTTTAAAAATGACAGAAAACAAAAAAAATGGCGTCTGCAAAAGTTTGGGCACCCTGCGGAGTTAATATCTTGTACTGCCCCCTTTGGCAAGTATCACAGCTTGTAAACGCTTTTTGTAGCCAGCCAAGAGTCTTTCAATTATTGTTTGAGGTATCTTTGCCCATTCTTCCTTACAAAAGTCTTCTAGTTCTTTGAGATTTCTGGGCTGTCTGTCACGCACTGCTCTTTTAAGGTCTATCCATAGATTTTCAATTATGTTGAGGTCAGGAGATTGTGAAGGCCATGGCAAAACCTTCAGTTTACGCCTCTTGATGTAATCCCCCGTGGATTTTGAGGTGTGTTTAGGATCATTATCCATTTGTAGAAGCCATGCTCTCTTTAACTTCATCTTTTTCACAGATGGCATCAAGTTACCATCCAAAATTTGCTGAATCCATTTTTCCTTCTACTCGTGAAATGTTCCCTGTGCCACTGGCTGCAATACAACCCCAAAGGATGATTGATCCACCCCCATGCTTAACAGTTGGACAGAGGTTCTTTTCATTAAATTCTGTGCCCTTTCTTCTCCAAACGTACCTTTGCTCATTCCAGCCAAAAAGTTATATTTTAACCTCATCAGTCCACAGAACTTGTTTCCAAAATGCATCAGGCTTGTCTATATGTTCATTTGCAAAGTGCAAACGCTGATTTTTGTGGTGAGGACGTAGAAGAGGTTTTCTTCTGATGACTCTTCCATGAAGACCATATTTGTACAAGTATCTCTTTATAGTGGAATAGTGTACGATCCCTCCAGATCTTTCTGGAGGGATCGTGCAGTCAAACGTGGGTTTTGAATTGCTTTTCTCACAATCCTGCAAGCTGTTCTGTCTGATATTTTTCTTGGTCAGATCTTACTTTAACTTCCACTGTTCCTGATGACTGCCATTTCTTAATTACATTTCGAACAGAGGATATTGACATCTGAAAACGCTTTGCTGTCTTCTTATAGCCTTCTCCAGCTTTGTGAGCGTCAACTATTTTCAGTTTTAGTTTTCTAGACAACTGCTTAGAAGAACCCATGGTGCTAATTGTTGGGGCAAGGTCAGATGAGTCTGGGCATTTAAAACCTTTGAGATTGACATCACCTGGTCTTCCCAGACGATGATTGAGAAAAATCCATGACACTGGCAGGTCTCAGCTTTGCAAAGGGGGCAGTGCATGCTATCAATTCTGCAGGGTGCCCAAACTTTTGCAGACCCCATTTTTTTTGTTTTCTGTAATTTTGAAAGTGTAAATGATGGAAATAAAATCAAACTTTTTTTGACACATTATAAGAATGTCTAATCTGTAATTTGATGCCTTTTGGAGATTTTTCCATCTTTCCTTGGCTTCGTTATGCACATTAATAGTCTGACAGCAAGTCCTGGCTAATGATTCATGGCTGGCACCTGCTGATTGGCTGTGTCTAATCACAGCCCAGAGCCCTGTATTAACAATAAATACAGGGCTCTGTACAGAGAGACTGATCTCTCTGTTTCTTATCACTGCAAGGCAAGGATAAGGAACAAAGAGATGTGTTAGTAAAAGCAGCACTTAATACACACATTATACATTGCTAGACACACATTTAACCCCTTCCCAGCCAGTGTCAAAAGGACAGTGACAGTGTATATTATTAGCACTGATCACTGTATTAGTGTCACTGGTGATGTCAGTGGCAGTTAGTTCCCTCCCCCAGTGTCAGATTACCCGCTGCACTATCGCAGTCCCATTATAAGTCGCTGATCACCTCCATTAGTAGAACATAAAATTAAAAAAAATTGAAAATTCCAATATATATATATATATCATAGTTTGTAGATGCTATAACTTTCACACAAACCAATCAATGTACACTTACTAGGATTTTTTTTAACAAAGTTATGTAACAGAATACAGTTTGGCCAAAATGTATGAAGAAATTCTTTTTTTTATCTTTTATTGGATAGGTTTTATAGCAGTAAGTAAAAAATATAGATTTTTTTTATGTTCAAAATGTTCGGTCTTTTTTAGTTTATATCGCAAAAAAAAATAGTGGTGATATAAAATAGCGTAGTGCTGAATAGCAAAAAATGGCCTGGTCATGGAGGGGGTAAAACCTTCCGGAGCTCAAGTGGTTAAACACTTTAATTGGTTTTCTTTTGCTTTTAGCTAGCCGGTAAGCATGCTGGGAAATACATTTTGGTTTTGTTTGTACCAATACCCATTACCTAATAAAACAGATTTATGAGAACAGAAAAAAGAACAAAGAATTGCCCAAAGTAACCTTAGCTTTTATTTAAAGGAAAAATTCAACAAGAATTCTGACTGATCACTGGAGCAACAGCTACAATTTTGTTATTTGCTTTTCTCTGGTTTATTATTGCATCCGCATTGTATTAATGCCTATGGTGCGTTTGGTAAATAATTTCTCTTTGCACAGCACCGTGGCCTTTGTGAAAAGGTAAAAGCCACAAATTGGTTAAATAAGCAAGCAGGGACAAGAGGCTGTGATACTGACGGGAAGATGAGCGTGGGAGAGAAAGAGCGGCTATAATCAGCAGCAGTCAGACAGAGTACAGACGTGGGTAGCAAACAACTAAACAGGAGGTGGGCTGCACAGCTCCCTACTTCCTTTCTTCCTAAAGCTGCTATTAAGCACATCCCTGGGCTTCTCATTCACCATGTGCAGTCAGCCTGCTCCAATCTCTCTCATTTCAGACTTCTGGGACTAAACTGACCTAAGCAATGCTATGCATGTTGGCCAATCCAAATGGTTCCTTTTTCCTGGGCTGCAAAAATAAATTAGTTGGCATATGAAAGGCAACATATTGTCAGTAGTTTTATAAGCATTGGACTACCAACAACCTCTGCTCTGTTTTCCATTAAGGAGTTATTAGCATATCATAAATATTATGGGGCTTCCATTTATAATTCAGTTCACACAATTTGCACATTTCCCAATTGAATCCAATTATAACAATGTGTCAATGTACAAATAGACCCCTAAATCTAAGTTGTCCTGATCAAAACTTCAGCTCCATTGTTAACCACTTAAGACCCAGACCATTATGCAGGTTAAGGACCTTGCCCCTTTTTGCGAATTCGGCACTGCGTCGCTTTAACTGACAATTGCGCGGTCGTGCGACGTGGCTCCCAAACAAAATTGGCGTCCTTTTTTTCCTACAAATAGAGCTTTCTTTTGGTGGTATTTTATCACCTCTGCGGTTTTTATTTTTTGCGCTATGAACAAACATAGAGCGACAATTTTGAAAAAAATGCAATATTTTTTACTTTTTGCTATAATAAATATCCCCCAGAAATATATATATATAAAAAAAAAATCCTCAGTTTAGGCCGATACGTATTCTACCTATTTTTGGTAAAAAAAATCCCAACAAGTGTTTATCCATTGGTTTGCGCAAAATGTATAGCGTTTACAAAATAGGGGATAGTTTTATTGCATTTTTATCAATTAATTTTTTACTACTAATAACGGCGATCAACGATTTTTTTCGTGACTGTGACAGTATGGCAGACACTTCGGACAATTTTGACACATTTTTGGGACCATTGTCATTTTCACAGCAAAAAGTTCTATAAAAATGCACTGTTCACTGTGAAAATTTCAATTGCAGTTTAGGAGTTAACCCCTAGGGGGCACTGTAGGGGTTAAGTGTGACCTCATATGTGTTTCTATCTGTAGGGGGGCGGGGCTGGACGCGTGATGTCAGTGATCGTCTTTCCCTATATCAGGGAACAGACGATCACTGACACTGACACAATAAAGAACGGTGAAGGTGTGTTTACACACACCTCTCCCAGTTCTTCAGCTCCGGTGACCGATCGCGGGACACCGGCGGCGATCGGGTGCTGCGGGTGCAGTCATGGAGCTTCGGACCGGGTCACGAGCGCGCCGCTGGCAGCACGCTCACGATTCCGCGGCTGGGCTTAAAGAGACACGTACAGGTACGTGATTGTGCCCAGCCGTGCCATTCTGCCGACGTATATCTGCGTGAAGGGGTCCTTAAGTGGTTAAAGAAGAATTCCAGGTATAGGTATTTTATACATACTGTAGTTAAATTTATTCAGCTTGGACCAATGGCTTGGCTTGGTAATTAAAGTGATTGTAAAGTCTAGTTTTTTTGTCCTATAAAAATAACAAACAAATGTTATTCTCCCCTGCTCTGTTGCAGTGTATTTGCACAGGGGCAGCCTGGATCCTCTTCTTCTTGGGTCCCTCTTCGTGGCTCCTGACCCTTCCCTCCTGTTGAGTGCCCCCCACAGCAAGCAGCTTGCTATGGGGGCACCCGAGCCAAGTACCTATTAAGACATTGAGCCCGACCCACCACCTCTCTCACCTGATTGGCTAGCTGACTTTGATTGACAGCAGTGGGAGCCAATGACACTGCTGCTGTCGTCTGGACGGCTGAGACACTCATGGACATCGCTGGACAGAGAGGGACCTCAGGTAAGTGTTAGGGGGGCTGCTGCACATAGAAGGCTTTTTATCTTAATGCATAGAATGCATTTAGAAAAAAAAAACTAACTTTACAATCCCTTTATGTACATAGACTCTGTACAGCCATGTAATATGAAAAATAGAGACATTTATTGTAGAAGATACAAGAAACATTGTACATCTGATAATGACATCTCAAAGTTGGCATCTTGGGATCTCACACAATTCTACCAGCGTCTCTTCCACTGTTTAAAACACTCTGTAAAATCATTTGTTGGGATCGCCATCAACTGCCTTGTTGTATTTTCCTGAATCTCATCGACAGTCTGAAAACTCTTCCCCTTCAAAGGTGATTTTAGTTTTGGGAAAAGCCAGAAGTCGCAGAGCGCCAATCCTGGGCTGTAGGGGAGCTGAGTCACCTGGGTGATTTGATGTTTTGCCAAAAAAACTCTACACAAGACGTGATGAAAGCAGGCACGTTGTCGTGATGAAGCTGCCAATCACTAGTTGCCCATAGCTGCGTCCATTTTCATCGCATTGCATCTGTCAACCGATGAAGAACATTGGTAGTACTCTCTATTATTTTTTTGGCCAGGAGGAGCATACTTGTGATAGCCAACACCTTCGCAATCAAAAAACATGGTTAACATGGTCTCGATCTTTCTGCGTCTTGGCTACACCTTCTTCCGGCATGGAAAACCAGGCAAATTACATCTCAGTCACAGTCGTTTTTGGAATCCAAAGATCAGCTTCTACTTCAAGTTCTCGCACTGTCAGTCATTGATATTTGTTAATTGCAGCCTTGTATATGTTCAACATTTTTGGGTGTTCTGCTTATTGCAGGCCTTCCAAAAACATGTCTGATCACGTTTAACAGATTCTGGACCATCTTCGAAGTGTTTGTGCCACACTAATTTGTGTTGCACTTGACTTATTGCATCGTCCCTGAAAGCCTTTTGAATCATCTGAATTGTTTCTGCAGTGGAATGTTCAAGCATAAAGTGGTTGTAAACCCTCTCCTATACCCAGTGAAGTGAACAGCCTCAGATGATACACAGAGATGAAAAAAATCTGCCTACATAAGTTTTACATGTATATCTGCTGTCTTTCCGTTTCTACGCTCTTTGAAAAGTGCAGATTGTGTTAGAAATCTTGTTTCCTCATTGAGTAGTGGTTTTGGAGTCTGGGCATACACTGTGTGAGAGCCGATTGAAGGAAAGGAACAAACCCCACTCCACATAGGCAGAGGAACGAAGGAACTTGCATAGCTGTACTGTGAATAGACAAGCTCTCTGCTTATCAGCCTCTAAGCCAGGGGTTGACAAATTTGCTTGGCATCTAGGAGCCAGCTAAAAAAGTTAGGCGCCAGAAAACGTGCCCCGTCCCGACAAGCTTGCGCGCAGAAGCGAACACATTACGTGAGCAGCGCCTGCATATGTAAACGGTGTTCAAACCACGCATGTGAGGTATCGCCGCGATTGGTAGAGCGAGAGCAATAATTCTAGCCCTAGACCTCCTCTAACTCAAAACATGCAACCTGTAGAATTTTTTAAACGTCGCCTATGGAGATTTTAAAGGGTAAAAGTTTGTCGCCATTCCACGAGCGGACGTAATTTTGAAGCGTGACATGTTGGGTATCAATTTACTCGGCGTATTATTAGCTTTCATAATATAAAAAAAAAATGGGGATAACTTTACTGTTGTCTTATTTTTTAATTAAAAAAAGTGCGCTTGTAAGACCGCTGCGCAAATACGGCGTGACATAAAGTATTGCAACGATGGCCATTTTATTCTCTAGGGTGTTAGGATAAAAAATATATATAATGTTTGGGGGTTCTAATTAGAGGGAAGAAGATGGCAGTGAAAATAGTGAAAAATTACATTAGAATTGCTGTTTAACTTGTAATGCTTAACTTGTAATACCAACGGCTCACCACCAGATGGCGCCAGCTCCAAAAAAAATTTTTTGCCCCCCCTTCCAAGCCAAGTCGCCAGGACCCTATTTCTAGTCGCCCTGGCGACCGGGATTTGTCGAGCCCTGCTCTAAGCACCCACCCGTCACAAATTTCCAGCTGCTGTTATCTCATGTGTCGGAGAACTAGTCAGACGTGACTGCTGATAAAAGAGGAACGGAGCAGCAGAAAGACACAGCACTTAGAGCTTTGGAGAGAGATAAGTAAACACTAGAGATGTATGTGCCTAGGTCAGATTTCATGAATGGGGTTTACAACTACTTTAATGCAAAATTTGATGCAGATTTGTTGATCTACTTGCTAAGTCATTTTGAATGTAGCAACGCCTACATAGTAAACACATAGCTCCCAACCGTCCCTCATTTCGAGGGACTGTCTCTGATTTGGAGCAATGTCCCTATTTTCTCCTTATTTGTCCCTCAATTTGGTCTGATATATATGTCAATAAAATGCACTTTTTATCTATCAAAAAGTGTTTTCCAGCACTAAACCTTTCTTCCAATTTCTAAATTGCTGCATTTGTAAATTCCAAAAGCCAATATAAAGGAATAGTAGTGGTAAAAAAAATCACTTGTGGGTTTAACCAATCTTGTTTTTTTGTACAATTCTCCTTTAAGGGGGTGTGGCAAGGGGTGTATCCTATGCCTGCATATTTTTGCTGATAGGTGTCCCTCATTCCCATCTCAAAAAGTTGGGAGGTATGTAAACCTGCTCATTCAACTGTTTCAGGCACCCCCACTGACTAGTACAGTGATGTCGTCAATGTTCACACATGTACATTCCAGTCCCCTCTCCTTGGCTGCCAGGTTACATCGATGTCACCCAAACTGTTCTCATTATATTAACAATGGCTGGACTTTTTCCAGACAGACCTCGTATATCATACCTGGCCGATGCCCCTGGAATCTGAAAATCACTGAAGTGGACACTGGCATTTGGAGTATACATTAACATTGGTGACAAACATGGACATTTTCCAAAAAATGTAAAACACTTTCAGCCAGCTTTCAATTTGTAAAAATGACTAAAAGGATTAGGGCGAGCTACAAATATCTCTGTTAAAGAAGCATAAACTTTTGTTCCTATTTTTTTTAAATATGTATGAATGATTTTGCAAACAAAGCTGGTTGATGAGTTTTAAATTTATTCACATATGCCCGGATTCACGTAGCACTTACGCCGACGTATCTACAGATACGCCACGTAAGTGTAAATGTGTGCCGTCGTATCTATGCGCCGTGCCCATAGAACTAGATACGCCTGAAAGTAGGCTTCCTACGACCGACCTAAGTTTCCTACGCCGTCGTATCCTGGGCGCATATTTACGCTGGCCGCAAGGGGCGCTCCCATTGATTTACGATTTGAATATGCAAATGAGTGAGATACGCCGATTCACGAACGTACTTGCGCCCGTCGCCATAATATACGCGGTTTATGCAAGTCGTACGTCCGGCGTAAAGTTAAGCCTCATAAAGCAGGTGTAAGTCATGTTAAGGTATGGACCAGGGAACAGCCGTCGTATTTGACGTCGTTTACGTAGTAGTACGTGAATAGGGCTGGGCGTAGGTTACGTTCACATCGTAGGCAGTGATTCGACGTATCTTAGGTAGTATTTCTGACGTGATTCTGAGCATGCGCACTGGGATGCATCCACGGGAATTTGCATGGGGTCACGGTTCATTTAAATGGATGACGCCCACTTCCACCTACTTTAAATTAGGCCGGCTTACGCCGAAGCATTTACGTTATGCTGGCGCAACGTTGGGAGCAAGTGCTTTGTGAATACTGTGCTCACCGCTCTGCGTGACGTCGGCGTAGCGTATATTCGATACGCTACGCCGGCATAACTATGCACCGAGGTACGAGAATCCGGCCCATAATCTCTAAATATACTATATATTTAAAAAATGTTGGGTTATTTTGGTAGCCTGTAATAAAAATATAGGAAGAACATTATTAGGAAGAACAAATATCCTTAGAAATAAAAATGTAAAATTTATTTTAGATAGGCAAAATTGTCACAGAATTAGTCAGATTTAATGATGCCTACTGCTAAATTTGGCCTGCGCAGCTGAGCTTCAGTGACTTCTGATCACAAAAAGAGGACCTGTATAGTGTTATGACACAATCCTGAGAAGAAGATAGAGGACGTAGCCACTGTACTGGGTTTTTTCCAACTGGTATTCTGTCTGTCCCAGGTAAAGGAGCAGCACCACCATCTTGTTCTTTCTTAAGAGTGTCCTACCAGTTTTTTAAGGAATGTTGAAAGCTATGCAATAGGCACTGGAAGCTAAAAACATCACTCAAATATCCAACAGTGCCTACATTTCAGCTCAGAAAACGACTTTAAAAGTGCAAGGCCACTTCCCTTGACATCAGCTTCTGTGGTGATAATTAAAAGATGAAGGTGGTCCGAAATGGGACACATTAGAATAAATCTTTTGGAGCTGACCCTTTGTTTAGGTCCTTTGGGGTAAGGTTTAAAATCTCATTACCAGCATAAGAATTACACTGGATGCTCATTATTTGTTGTTTTTCCCTCATCCTTCTACCCTAGAGGTATATATCGTAAACTGATCTAATCTATCCTGGAAGATGCGCAGTGGGCTATTGCATATAATTGGAAGTCACGTAATATTTCCTTTGAAAAAGTGGTCACTGAGGTTATTATTATTACTACCGTATTTATCGGCGTATAACACGCACCCTAACTTTAAGAGGGAAGTTTTAGGAAAAAAACTTTCCACAGCCCCCTGCGAATTACACGCAGGCACAGTTTACCCTCCATTTTCAGGGTAAAAAAGTGAGTGTTATACGCCAATAAATACAGTAATATTGAATGAAGGGGTCCTTAAGTGGTTAAAGAAGAATTCCAGGTATAGGTATTTTATACATACTGTAGTTACATTTATTCAGCTTGGACCAATGGCTTGGCTTGGTAATTAAAGTGATTATAAAGTCTAGTTTTTTTGTCCTATAAAAATAACAAACATGTTATACTTACCTGCTCTGTGCAGTGAATTTACACAGAGCAGCCCAGATCCTCCTCTTCTCGGGTCCCTATATGGTGCCCCTGGTCCCTCCCTCCTGTTGAGTGCCCCCACAGCAAGCATCTTGCTATGGGGGCACCCGAGCCAAGCCACAACTCCCTGTGTGCATTCAGACACAGAGCTGCGGCCTGGTTGCACCACCCCCTTTCACTCCTCATTGGCTGACTGACTTTGACAGCAGTGGGAGCCAATGAGGAAGGGAGCCCCGGGCAGCCGAGACACTCCTACAACATCGCTGAAACTAGATGGGCCTCAGGTAAGTATTCGGCTGGACTGAGGGGTCTGCTGCACACAAAAGGCTTATGGCCAGATTCAAGTAGAGCGCCGCATCTTTAAGGCGGCGTAGCGTATCGTATTTACGCCACCTTAAGTCAGAGAGGCAAGTACTGTATTCACAAAGTACTTGCCTCCTAACTTACGGCGGCGTAGCGTAAATGTGGCCGGCGTAAGCGCGCCTAATTCAAATGAGGATGGAGGGCGTGTTTTATGTAAATTACTCATGACCCGACGTGATTGACGTTTTTTACGAATGCCGCATGCGCCGTCCGTGTACATATCCCAGTGTGCATTGCTCCAAAGTACGCCGCAAGGACGTATTGGTTTTGATGTGAAAGTAAATTACGTCCAGCCCTATTCACGGACGACTTACGCAAACAACGTAAAATTTTCACATTTCGACGCGGGAATGACAGCCATACTTAACATCGACTACGCCTCCTAGGGGGCAGCTTTATCTTTATGCAGCGTATCTCTTACGGAAACGGCGTATCTTTACTGCGACGGGCGCACGTACGTTCGTGAATGGGCGTATCTAGTCATTTACATATTCTACGCCGAACTCAACGGAAGCGCCACCTAGCGGCCAGCCTAAAAATTACACTTTAAGATACGACGGCGTAGGAGACTTGCGCCGCTCGTATCTTAGCTTAATTTAAGCGTATCTGGTTTCCAGAATACGCTTAAATTAACGCCGGCGTAGATTCAAAGTTACGACGGCGTATCTACTGATACGCCGGCGTAACTCTCTATGAATCCGGCTATTAGAATGTATTAAGATAAAAAGCCTTTTGCCTTTACAATCACTTTAGATAAGAGAGAGCAATAAGCTGGACAAGGCAAAGAGTTTGAAAAAAGTGAAGTTTCAGAATTTTCTTGTCATAAACCTAAAGCTTAAATTGGTAGGATACAGACAGTACTTTACAAAACAATTTCTGAAGAAGTACATACTGTATATAATGTGCATAAGGATTGAAGGCTCCTTTAGAGGTATAGACCGATGCGTATTTGTAACCTGTAACGCACCACTTAATATGTCAGTACTATAAAGCTACAGGAAATAATAATAAAGGCCGGGAATGGTCCGCTAGCTGCATGACTGACAGCCTTGTGCTACCAAATAGTGAAAAGGGAAATATAAAAATAAAACAAAAAGGATCACTCAGGCAAACAACAACGGAACGCGTTAAGTAAATAATCTGTAGTCCAGGCACGCAGAGTACTATTTATCAGTAAGAACATTCAGAAATTCCCTCAGGTGTGTGAAAGGAGAGTCAATCCATAGACAGAAACACAGTCAGATAGAAAATGGTTTCAGGCTCTAATTGCTCCTATACGTGTCACGGGGGCTCCCGGCTGTGCAGTCTATTGATGTGTCTGATGCACAAATTAGAGACAGAATAGAGTCTGCACTTATTAAAACAACAAGAGCTCCCTGTTCTGACAAATTCGAAACTAACAATCCTCTTAGTGAACAATAGCATATAGTCCATAATACGGTATGTTATAGTTCTCCTATGCAGAAAGTAAACAAATTAATTATTGCATAAACTTTAATTACCTTCAAGAAGCCATCAAATGTTAAAATGATTAGCAGATCCAGCCCTTTAAATAGCTAAAGTTCTATGTTAATGATGACCTTTTTTAAAAAAAAAGGTAAGCTTTGCCCTGTCGTTTCTGCCTCATCAACCTATCTATTGGTCAGTAAGGTCACCAATCAATCACACGGGAGCAGAGTCAATATCGACTATCCAGAAAATGTAAGATAAATGCCCTGTACACCCGATTGTTTTTTTACGTCGGAAATGTATTTGTTGTTTTTTCGGACGAAAACTGTACTGACTAAAGGAAAATCGTACGATTAGGTATCGTACAAAGAAAATTTTCGTGCATGTCCGATAAAATAATATTGGATGAACTGTCATGATCGGCTCACGGAAGCCCTGTACTAACGATCCGATTTTCGTATGATTCTTCCTCGGACGACATTTTTCGTACGATATTCGGATCGTGTGTACGGGCAATTATACAGTATTAGAATCTTTCTACTATGCTATCATGTCACTGAATGCGAGCAGCACTGCTTATGTATTATTTACTGTCACAGCTAATGTGTTTATTTTTAGGTTATCAGTTATTCAGCACAGTGATGGATTACAGCTATACTTTACCAGCCTACGTACAGCCAGTATATATATTGTACATTGTTTCATTTTTCATCAATAGACTCCTGTGCTGGCGTCTGCTGTAACATATAAAATATAAATGATGAAATGTAAATTTAAAGAGCCTTTTTTTTCTGTTCCCAAAAGGTCAAATCTGCCGAGCTGTGAGATTCATGGCCAATTGGTATGGTCACCGGTCGCATTGGGGACACAAATCTACCTCTAGTCACTCGCTGCTTGCCATGTTAGTAAAAAAGATTAACAGATAGATTTAAGGCAAACCACAAGTAGCGTTAGCCTGCGGGATAATCTATGAACCTTCAACACTCAGGGGTTATAAATAACTTTACTAACAGGGTCTGGTTTCTGGGAAGGTATCTGGGGAACGTTGCTGTCATTCTTGTACAGATGATCAAAATCCCATTTTAGGGAAGATTGTTAATTGCCAATATTATGTCACCAAACTGGATAATGTCAATGAGATTACTAAGGCTCTGTACACACGATCAGTCAAAACTGATGAAAACGGACACAAGGTCTGTTTCATCGGTTAACCGATGAAGCTGACTGATGGTCTGATGTGCCTACACACCATCAGTTCAAAAACCGATCGAGTCCAACGCAGTGACGTAAAACACAACAACGTGCAGAGAAAAATGAAGTTCAATGCTTCCAAGCATGCGTCGACTTGATTCTGAGCATGCGCGGGTTTGGAACCGATGCTTTTACGTACTAACCATCGGTTTTGACCTATCGGTCAGGCGTCCATCGGTCCAATTTTAAAGAAAGTTCTCTGTTTTTGGACCGAAGGACAACAGACTGATGGGGCCTACACACGGTCGGTTTGGACAGATGAAACTAAACTTCAGTCCGTTTTCATTAGTTTGGACTGATCGTGTGTACATGGCCTAACCGACCGTGTGTATAGACTATCGGTCTGTTTTCCTTCTGGCCAAAATTTTAAAACATGCTTCAAAACCGAACCGATGGACCGCTGCCCCATCGGACCAAACCGATGGTTAGTACAGAAAAGCATCGGTTCAAAACCCGCGCATGCTCAGAATCAAGTCGACGCATGCTTGGAAGCATTGAACTTCGTTTTTTTTCAGCACGTCGTGTGTTTTACGTCACCGCGTTCTGACCCGATCGGATTTTGAACTGATGGTGTGTACACACATCAGACCATCAGGCCACTTCAGCGGTGAACTGATGAAAACGGTCCGTCGGAACATTCTCATCGGTTTTGTCCGACCGTGTGTACGGGGCCTAAGGCTATAGGCTGCCATTGCTGATGTCTCCTTCTAAAAATGATTGTTCCATGCTGGTCCAATGGCTTCAATGCCATTTTCATCATTGAAATTATGTTACGTTCCCAACAGATCACTGAGATCTGCTGATCAGGCCAATCTGACTGTCCCTAAATTTAGAAGAACTAAATGTGGAGGGAGGACGCTGGATGCGCAGGGTTCAATATTCTGGAACTCTCTACCTCTATACATATGAGAAGGATTTATTAAAATTCAGGAAATTTTTAAAAACGTTTTTATTTTTTCAAGTGTATGGCCTTAATTAGGATAAGATACTAGTTTTTTTAGTTCTTTTAAATGTTATTATGTGGTTTTATATTGTTATCTTACAGTAATGAGAGATGTGTTTTGTGCTTGTATATGTTGGTTCTATGAGCGCATCGAGGCCTTCGGGTAATGACTGCGCTCCCAATAAGCATTTTAATAAATAAATAAATTGACCCTGAACAATTATGACCAGGAGCTGAATTTTCTTTGGCTTGTTGCGTGTTTGTTCCAGGTTAGTGACTCAGTGAATTAAAGGTAGAGAAATTTAGGTGATTAGCATTTTCAAAAAGAAAAAAGCAATGACAGCCTGTATGTTTATTTCTTTAAAGCGGTTGTAAACCGTCAGCCTTAAAAAAAATAAAAAAAACCTGCAAAACAATGGCATAATGTACTACTATGCATTGCATACTAGCACATTATGAAATACTCACCTTGGAACAAAGCCCTCCAGCGCTGTAAAGCCACCGCTGAGAGGACTGACATGTGCCCCTTGTCGGTCTTCCGGGTTTGCAAGCTCTGGCTATGTGATTGGCCAGACCCACAATGACATCACTCTCGTTCTAGTCTGGGAGGGGTCACACTGCCTCTCCCAGGCACCTGTTGCCATGCGGCCTCGGGTGGGTGACCTGAGGGCCTGAAGTCAGAGAGAGTGACCCTGGTTCTACAGAAAGCTGGCTAAAGGGGGCTGTCTAATCTGGTTTGGTATCATGGTATAGAGTGTCACTTGGAAGGTGGAAGGAGACAACCAGCTATCCCTGGACATTTTGTGAGTACAGACAACCTAAGACTCCTTTCACACTGAGCCACCCATAGCTTCGACCGTAAAATGCCGCTATTTTTACCGCCAACGCTATGGACGGATTTGCGGCGCATTTTGGCCGCTAGCGGGGGGGTCGGCCCAGAAAGGGTTGGCAGCGCATTGCGGGCGGTATAGCCGCACTGTCCCACCGCTCCAAAGATGCGCGTAGTAGGACTTTTTTTACCGTCCTGCTAACGCAATGCTCCAGTGTGAAAGCCCTTGGGCAGGTGCTATTTTTAACGCTATAGTGCCTGCAATACGCTCTCAAAGTGAAAGGGGTCTAAAGGATCTATAGACTTGTGCTCTTAACCCCTTCTGGTGTGCTAAGGGTCCAGACAAGGGAACACTTGCTAGTGTTTTCAGGAGCTTTGTCCAGTTACTACTGTTACCAACGCTTAATCCTGAATGACTTTGTTGCTACTGCCAAGGAAAAGTCTTCTATCTTCTTTCAGCAAGGACTTCACCAGAGCTTTACCAACAGATCAGATATAGGTAGATTCACAAAGAGTTAGGCCGGCTTATCAGTAGATAAGCCGGCCTAACTCTGAATCTACGCCGGCGTTTGTTTAAGCGTATGCTCAAACAGAGATACACTTAAACAAAGCTAAGATAGGACGGCTTGCGCCGTTCTATCTTAGCTTGCAATTTTTTGGATGGCCGCTAGGTGGCGCTTCCATTGCGGCCGGCGTAGATTATGTAAATTAGGTTTTACGCCGATTCCCGAACGTACGCGAGCCCGCCGCAGTCGATTAACGTTGTTTCCATAAGGCCTTAGGCGGCCTAAAGTTATTCCACCTATGAGGTGGAATAACAATGTTAAAGTATGGCCGCCGTTCCCGCCGCAAGGTTCGAATTTTTTACATTGTTTGCGTAAGTCGTCCGCGAATCGGGAGTTACGTCGTTTACGTCCGCGTCGAAATCAATAGGCCCGCACGGCGTACTTAGCCGCAATGCGCCATGGGAAATGTAGGCGCCCGGCGCATGCGCAGTGACTAAAAAGGTCAAAAAACTTGAGGTCAAGCCTCATTAGCATTAAACACGCCCCCCCCAACCCATTTGAATTAGGCGCCCTTACGCCCGCGGTGTTTACACTACGCTGCCCTAAGTAAGGGGATAAGTGCTTTCTGAATCATGTACTTTCCTCTCTTACTTAAGGCGGCGCAGTGTAAACACGCTAGGCTACTCCGACCTATTCTTAGGCACCCCTACCTGAATCTACCCATTAGACATCCTCAGTTGTGAATAGTTTAATTTCTTGGAGTATCCGACTCTAATTCTCTTCCCTATCCAAGCTCTCCAAAAATAAAACAATGAAAACAAAAAACCCTAACTGACCATTGAAGACATTAAGTGAAAGTGTGTGCACCTGGCTGTGCGAATCTACCTTGTGCCTGACTGTGGGGCAAAGAGTAGCGCTACGTACAGTATGCATATAGATTTCTTTATCCACATAAAACTGCAAAAATTCAAAGCCGCAGATCAGTACAATTTGGACCTCCAATTTTATGTTGGCCTGCGACATCATTTAACGCAAGTCAATGTACATCACAATGAAATTGCAAAAAAGTAGTGCAGGTACCTTTTTTAAAGTCGCTGCGACTTGAGTCGCAACGATTTGAACGGTGCCATTGCCCGTAATAGAGTGTGACTTATGTGATTTTTAACTGTCAAATCGCATGACAAATTGCACTGACGTGAACCAGGGCTAAACATTTTATGCTAATGGACCTTCCTAAATGTGCACAGTCTTTCCGGAACTTGGCAGACTGCTTCTATATTGAGGCTTAAATCATATTGTTCTTATATGGAAAATGGCTGACTGAGCTCTACTGGCTATTCACAATGGCAGGAAACTGTTTTATTTCATTTGCCATTCAATTCCAAACTCTACTGAGAGACTATTTATGTTACTAACATTATAAAAGGGACTCACCTCTGTCCACCAAGTGCTGGGGTTGCTTTGGCAGGATGCACTGTGCTCTGTACAACAAGAGTGAGGCACAATAGTGCTATTCCTCATTTCCAGCCAGTCAGTGTAATTCTTCACTCCACAGCAACGGAACTGAAAGGGAAACAATATCAGTAATTATTACGCTGACAGTGTGTCCATTTAACCACTTAAGACCCGGACCAAAATGCAGCTAAAGGACCCGGCCAGGTTTTGCGATTCGGCACTGCGTCGCTTTAACCAACAATTGCGCGGTTGTGCGACGTGGCTCCCAAACAAAATTGACGTCCTTTTTCCCCCACAAATAGAGCTTTTTTTTGGTGGTATTTGATCACCTCTGCGGTTTTTATTTTTTGCGCTATAAACAAAAATAGAGCGACAATTTTGAAAAAAATGCAATATTTTTTACTTTTTGCTATAATAAATATCCCCAAAAATATATATAAAAACATTTTTTTCCCTCAGTTTAGGCCGATACGTATTCTTCTACCTATTTTAGGTAAAAAATATTGCAATAAGCAGCATTTAAAATGCATTGTTTACTGTGAAAATGAAAGTTGCAGTTTGGGAGTTAACCACTAGGGGGCGGTGAAGGGGTTATGTGTGACCTCATCTGTGTTTACAACTGTAGGGGGGTGTGGCTGTAGGTGTGACTTCATCGATAGTGTGATCCCTTTTATAAGGATTCACAATCGATGCCGCAGCCACAGAGAAGAATGGGGAAGCTGTGTTTACATACAGCTCTCCCTGTTCTTCAGCTCCGGGGACCGATCGCAGGACTCCAGCGGCGATCGGGTCTGCGGGTCCCGCGGTCCCAGAGTTTTGAACCAGGTCGTGGGCACAGTGGCTACATTTGATGGGCACAGTGGCAGTGTTTGATGGGCACAGTGGCAGCGTTTGATGGGCACAGTGGCAGCGTTTGATGGGCACAGTGGCAGCGTTTGATGGGCACAGTGGCAGCGTTTGATGGGCACAGTGGCAGCGTTTGATGGGCACAGTGGCAGAGTTTGATGGGCACAGTGGCAGCGTTTGATGGGCACAGTGGCAGCGTTTGATGGGCACAGTGGCAGCGTTTGATGGGCACAGTGGCAGCATTTGATGGGCACAGTGGCAGCGTTTGATGTGTTTTTTTTCATGACAGATTTACTTTACCATACTGTGTACATTACAATGTGGTAGTTTTGGCACCTCTGTGTTGCTTGGTAACGCACTATTATTTAAAAGCTAGTTAACTCATCAGCTGGTTATTCTCGATACTGTTTCTTTTTGTAAGATTTTTTCACAACGTTCTATATAATTGGTATTGCCACCAGTAATACTTTGCAATTCATTCTGTCATAAAACCGGCAAACATGCAAAATGAAGGCAGCGAAGCGTTGCAGAGCTCCGTAAAACAGTACAGAGCAATAAAACGCTTACAAATAAGATCCTATCCGATTACAGATGATGCTGCGAGCGCTAATATATCACAGTCTGGTTCAGAGGGGAGAATTAGCAGGTTCAAGGGATTTGTTAGCCACAAACATGATGACAGGAGCGTGCTGTGACTAATGGATGGGAAAAAGAACAGCATATGACCTCCACTGTGTCGCATTGGTATCATCGCCGATCAGCTTCACCAAAAAATCACTGCAGTGTATTGCTCATGAGGCAGCAACTCTCAAGTATGAACTTCTTTGAGGTATTTTAATTCTTTCCCCGCTGAGAATACATTCTATGTTTTCCCTAGTGTGCTGTGTTAACCCTCCTTCTCCCATTTTAAAGATCTATCATCATTATTTATTGTTAGAATCCTGTCCCCATGTTGCTAATTGCTTTCTTATTCTTGTTAGGAAGTCTGACCCGCTCCCCTCTTACCATGGGCAATCTAACCCCAGTTATGAGTACCAACCTTCCCCCATATACCCCCTGCCCTGGCCGATCTAATAACAGCTTTAAAGGAGATGGCTGATTCATAAGTGCAGATTTCCCTTGGCTGTGAGCACTCCCACAGACAAACAGTGGCAAGAGGAATGCAGAGGGAGGGAGAACACATCAGGCTCTGCACTCCTCTTGCCATTGTTTGTCTTTGGAAAGTGCTCACAGCCGAGACAAGCTGCACTTATGAATCAGCTGTCTTCTTAAAAGCTGTTATTTATTTGGCATGGGCAGGGGTTAGAAAGCACTTAAAAACAGGAGAAAGAACTACATGTCTTTTGCCCCATAGGGGACAGAAATGTAAAAAAAAAATTTAATGACCGATCTTTAAGTTGAACAGGTAAATAGCCAAATGCACATGTTACGCCACGTACACACGATTAAAAATTCCGACAACAAAACCGTGGATTTTTTTCAAACTTGTGTTGCATACACACGGTCACACAAATGTTGATGGAAATTCCGAACGTCAAGAACGAGGTCACGTACAACACTACAACGAGCCGAGAAAAATTAAGTTCAATGATTCCGAGCATGCGTCAAATTGATTCCGAGCATGCGTACGATTTTTGTGCATCGGAATTGCATACAGACGATCAGAATTTCCGACAAGAACTTTTGTTGTTGGAAAATTTGAGAACCAGCTCTCAAATTTTTGTTGTCGGAAATTCCGACAGCAAATGTCTGATGAAGCCTACACACGGTCGTAATTTGCGATCGTGTGTGCTAGGGTTGTCCCGATACCACTTTTTTGAGATCGAGTACAAGTACCGATACTTTTTTTCAAGTACTCGCTGATACCGATACTTTTTTTTAATGTCATGTGACAGTGGTGATATTTTTCAATTTTTTTTTAAAAAAAAATATTTTTTTAGGGGGGGGGGGGTGTGGGGTGGGTCTGTCAGTGTGTTTTTTTTTTTTTTTTACATTTTTATTATTTAAAAAAATATATATATTTTTTTTCCTTTTTTTAATCAGCCCTGTTGGGGGTCTTTGGTGAGATATCAGGGGTCTTAACAGACCTCTGACATCTCCCCTTTAAGACAGAGAAAGGGACTAAGGACATAGATTCCCCAGTCCCTTTCTCTGCAGCCTCAGCTAAAATGTATGGAAAGAAGCTCCTCTCCATTCATAAACTAAAGCATCCTAAACACAGGTTACAATGCTCAGTTATGTGAATGGACAGAGTCAGTGATCACTGACTCTGTTCATTGGGAAAAGGTAGGAGCCAACAGCTTGAGGGGGGGAGAGCAGCACAGAGGGGGACAGCACGGAGCATGGAGAGGGACAGCACGGAGCACCGAGGGGACAGCACAAAGGGGGACCTTATGTAGGGGGACAGCACGGAGGGGGACAGCACAAGGACAGTCATCGGTGAGGCTTTGGGGGGAGTTCCAAGCACCGATCACCGCTGTATAAGTCCAAGTACTCTGGGAAATGCTCGGTACCGATAACGATACTAGTATCTGTATCGGGACATCCCTAGTGTGTACGCGGCGTAAGACTTGTTTTACCTGCAAAAGATTAGCATTTTGGTCCATTCACTCCTTAGATTTTCATAACCCTGCCAGACAGCAAAGCCACGTTGGTCACCTAACTTCATCACTCTCCACTCCTATCAACGTGTTCTTTGTCAACACAATGGGGGTCATTTATGAAAGGCAAATCCACTTTGCACCACAAGTGCATTGCAAGTGCACTGAAAGTGCACTTGGTAGTACAGTCGCTGTAAATCTGAGAGGTAGATTTGAAATGAGGGGAAGCTCTGCTGATTTTATCATCCAATCATGTGCAAGCTAAAATGTTGTTTTTTATTTTCCTTGCATGTCCCTCTCTGATCTACAGCGACTGCAATTCCAAGTGCAAAGTGGATTTGCCTTTAGTTAGTCCCCGTTCACACCTAGGCGTATATACGCCTGTAGTGCGACGTCGCTGCAGCCCCGAGACGCCAGAGGGATGATTTAACATGCACCTCTATGGAGATGGTTCACATCTCCACGCCGAACGCCGTACGCCTGCCGCCTGAAATAGGAGATGTGAACCATCTCCATAGAGGGGGTGAAGGCTGCATTCACAATCGCAGCGTTTTGTCGCCGCAAATCGCGGTACAAAACGCCGCTATTTGTCGCCGCAATTCGTGGGACAAAACGCCGCGATTTTGTACGCCGAGGTGTGAATGCAGCCTAAATAACCCCCAATGTGTCACACATGATTGGCTCCTAGTGCTGACCCTTCCTCCCCCATTCCCAGTAATAGTATATAGGGAGTTACAGGAAACGCATATGAAAACAGATTCAAGTACTCATAATAATTGCATTTAAAACGTGTTCTATGTACATTTTTCTAAATACATAACTGCATTCATTGGATGGCCACTGTTGATCTGTCTAAAGATGCTGTTTGCCTGGCTGCCATGCTGAGCCTGTGGCTTCTATGCATTCTAGGCCCCTGACCTAGAAAAAGTATATAGTTCGGAAAAACTGATTTCACACATTACTTCGACATCGGTCATCGACATAAAGTATTGAAGCCAGGCAAAGCAAATAGGAGTCCAGCAATGGCAGATCCCATTATTACTATCCTCACATATTCACTTTAAATGCATTTGTTGTTTCTGGTCAACTATTTTATTTTCTTATATATACCGTGTTTCCCCCAAAAGAAGACCTACCCCGAAAAAAAGACCTAGCGTTCTTTTCCAGGAGGGCTGCAATATATGCCCTACCCTGAAAATAAGCCCTAGTTTAAAATGCTTGTAAAATCCTATAATCCACTCTATTACTGTAGTATATAATGTACAATGTGTGAGTTTCTGTAATATAATTGCGGGGTAGAGAGCTCCGACAGGTCACAGAAGCGCAGAGCGACGCTATAAAGGTATTTAGCACAATTGCCGTATTTATCAACGTATACACGCACTTTCTTCCCCTTAAAATCAGGGGGGAATCGTGGGTGCATGTTATACGCCGAATGGCTGCCTCGGAGGGGAAGAATGGAACGAGTGCCACCAAAATGGAGTCGAATCTCCTGTGTACTTGGCTCCACTCGGAGTCACGCCCATTCCAGCTTCCTAGCATTTACGTCCCGCCATTGGACCGGAGTTATGTCCATCATAGGAGCCGGGCCAATGGACTGGGCGGGACTGCGAGACGAGCTGAGTACACAGGACATCTGGCTCTGTCTATCTTGGCAGGGAAAAAATGCACATGGGCACCGATCATGCTGTAAAGACAGGCAGGACTGCAGATGGCCACTGATCATGCTGCAATGATGGGCAAGGCTGCAGATGGACTCTGATCATGCTGCCATGATGAGCAAGGTTGCAGATGGACACTGATCATGCTGCCATGATGGTCAATTCTTTATTTAAAATGTACTTTTTTTTCCTTAAACTTCTCCTAAAATTGGGGTGCGTGTTATACGTCGATAATTACGGTATATTACAGAAACCAACACATTTCACTTTATATGCTACTGTAATAGAGTGGATTATAGTATTTTAACTCAGTTCACACTGGGGATTCCTGTCAGGCGGGGCAAAAGAGGGAAGACAGTACATTACATGGTAAGACCTACCCCAAAAATAAGCCCTACTGCAGTGGTTCTCAACCGTGCTAGTGCCGTGACCCCTTGATACATTCTCCAAAGTTGTGGGGACCCCTAACAGCAAAATTATTTTCATAGCGTGGGTTGTCACCACCTAAGGCAGGCCAAGTAATTTGCGCCCCTAACCCATGGACATTTAGCGCTCCCTGGGTCCCTTCCACTCGTACAGTATTAAAACCCCTTATGGTACATTTTTGGCTGTACCACTCTCTTTGTTCGCCTTTCTTTCCTTTTTATCTCTCTATATCCTAATGTCTTGTTTTTTTCTCCCCATCCCTCTCTCTTGCTTTTTTTTTCTTTCTATTATTCTTTCTCTCCCTTTTTTCTTTGTTCCTCCCCCTCTTTTTCTCTCCTTTTCATGTATTCTCTATTTGTATTCCTCTTCTTACTCCTTGGTGAAGGGAATGAGATGAGCGACAGTGCTGGTGGGGAGTGGGATCATTGGCAGTGCTGGTGAGGGGTGGGATCAGTGGCAGTGCTGGTGAAGGGTGGGATCAGTGTCAGTGCTGGCGGGGAGTTGGGATCAGTGTCAGTGCTGGCGGGGAGTTGGGATCAGTGTCAGTGCTGGCGGGGAGTTGGGATCAGTGTCAGTGCTGGCGGGGAGTTGGGATCAGTGTCAGTGCTGGCGGGGAGTTGGGATCAGTGGCAATGCTGGCGGGGAGTTGGGATCAGTGGCAATGCTGGCGGGGAGTTGGGATCAGTGGCAGTGCTGGCGGGGAGTTGGGATCAGTGGCAATGCTGGGGGAGTTCTGATCAGCCAACTTAGGTGCTCTTGATCCAGGTCATCTGCTGATCTGAGAACTGTAGTGGGGACTTTTAATGGCGACTATAATCACAGGTAGTGTTACTCAGTGTGTTTCTGGCTCGGTCGCAAAAAGGCTAGGAAAGTGGTGCGGGCTTCAGGAACAGCCAAGGATTCGGTGACCCCTGGCAAATTGCCATTCGACCCCCGAGGGTGTCCCGACCCCAGGTTGAGAACCACTGCCTTACTGTGTCTTGCTCAATGGAGGCGTCTGCCTCCCTGGGTTGTAATAAGCAAATCTGCACTGCTGACATCCTCGCAGGCATACAGCGCATGTATATGTATTTCAACTGCATATTTAGTGCTTTGCATTGGGTATAAATTAAATGTATGAACTTTAAATGACTGGCAAGCTAAATCTTTAAATGTTAAATAGCAATCAATTCTACATTTAATTTGTTCAAATAGTTGTATGTCCTGCAGTATTTCATATCATCGAGTATACAGCAGGAGAGTTTGTGGTGGGGGAGGATCTTGCTGTCAGAATCTCCATCATATATAATTCGGCTCCTAGGTAACATCAGTGTGCACAACATACATACCTCAGTCTGCACAATGTCCCAAGCGTTCGTTAGTCCTAGATTATCTTTTGTTTGATACAGTGCTAGACCTTTCTTTAGATCTTCTTGGGCATAACTGTGAAACTGTTGGCAAAAAAAAAAAAAGTTTTCAGTCAGTACCATTATGACAGATATGTGTGTGTCACCCAACTGGAGTAAAGAAAACTTCTGGATGGTAGAAGTGTAAACTATCACAACAATATAACAACCGCATACACATGTAGTCACCACATGACCATATTTTTATTTTTCAACTTTTTTGATACCTCAGTGTCCAGCGAAAGATTACTGGAGTCATATTGCTTTGTACGTGAGTAGTTTAGGTTTACAACAGCCAACCCGATGGGTAGCCAGTCTGCAAGAATTTGGCTATAGTTCTTGGCTAATCCAAAAAGCCACAATAAAAATCTAGTTCTGCTCAATAACAAAGCAAATTAAAATCAATGAGTCAAATTGTGCCAGTTTGGTAATATCTAGGATATAAAGTAATGAGCATTAATATTTTAAAGGTACAGCTAATGCCCTGTATGAAGAATAACCATGAGGCCTCGTACACACGACCGAGGAACTCGTCGGAAAAGACACATCGTTTTCCTCGACGAGTTCCTCGTAAGGCCCCGTACACACGAGGGGATCTCCGCTGGAAACGGTCCGCCGGACCGTTTCCAGCGGAGATTCCTCCTCCGGATTTGGATCCGATGGCATGTACTCACCATCGGATCAAAATCCGCGCGGAATTCATCCGCGGTGACGTGTCGCGCCGTCGCCGCGATGATGACGTGGCGACGTGCGCGACGCTGAAAGGTAAGTACTTCCACGCATGCGTCGAATCATTACGACGCGTGCGATGGAGGGGAGCGGACGGATTGATCCGGTGAGTCTGTACAGACCACCGGATCAATCCGCTGGACCCGATTCAAGCGGATAAATTTCTTAGCATGCTAAGAAATTTATATCCGCTTGAAATGGATCGGGCCGAGGAATCTCCGCGGATAAATATCTGCTAGGCCGTACAGACGACCGGATTTGTCCGCTGGAACTGATCCGCGGATCAATCCCAGCGGATAGATCCGGTGGTGTGTACGAGGCCTTAGGCTTGTCGAGGAACTCAACAAGCTTGCTTTGCGTACACACAGTCAAGACAAAATCTCCTTGTTCTCAAACGCGGTGACGTACAACACATACAATAGCAGGGGAAGTTTGATTCCACTGGCACAACCCTTGGGGCTGCTTTTGCTAATCTCATGTTACTGCGTGTTAAGTAAAAGTTTGGTAAGAGACGATTTGCACTTTTCAGTCTGTTACAGCATGAAAAATGTGCTATCTCCATTACAAACGCTACTTTTACCGAAGGTGCGCTCCCGTCTCATACTTTATTCTGAGCATGCGCGGGTTTCTTAGCATACAGACGATCGTGTTTCTCGTCGAAAACCAGCCCGACGAGGAACACGTCGAGGAAATTGAGACTCCCGTCGAGGAAAAAGAGAACTTGTTCTGTTTTTTCCTCGTCGAGTTCCTTGACAGTTTCCTCGATAAATAACGTACACGACCGGTTTCCTCGGCAAAAAAGCTCTCCCACCAAGTTTCTTGATGGATTCTATCGAGGAAAACGGTCGTGTGTACGAGGCCTGACTGGTATAGGGCTGAGAGGGCGGAGTGATAATGATCAAAATCAAACACATTAAGACCCATTTCACACTGGGGCGCTTTGCAGGTGCTATAACGCTAAAAATAGCGCCTGCAAAGCGCCCTGAAACAGCGGCTCCATTCACTTCAGTGTGAAAGCCCGAGGACTTTCATACTGGAGCAGTGCGCTGGCAGGGCATCAAAAAAGTCTTGCCAGCAGCTTCTTTGGAGCGCATTAGGACCGCTCCTAAAGCGCCCCTGCCCATTGAAATCAATGGACAGCACCGCCTCTGTAGCGGTACTTTGTGGGCAGTTTTAACCCTTTTTCCGGCCGCTAGTGGAGGTTAAAAGCACCCCGCTAGCAGCCAAAAAGCACCACAAAAACAGCGGTAAAGCACTGCTAAAAATAGCAGCGCTTTACCGCCGACGCTTGGGGCAGCTCAGTGTTAAAGGGGTCTTAATCTCATAAACAATACAATATGGCACAAATAATTTTCTTTGGAATAATATGGCCACAGCTTTTATTAAATAACAAGATAACAATAACATGATTTTCAGCTTGAAAATTGCCCAGCTATGAAACTCAAGAATGCCCAACAAGCCAAAACCCATTTTTTTTCAATGGCCTCTGTTCACATATAAGCATTCTGTCACCTAAAGCAACACGCCTGTCATTTAAAAAAAGTACATGAGCTTCTTTTTGGCATAGTCCAAACGTTTTTGGCCCCATAGACTTCAATAGAAAGCCTGAAAACATGTAAATTGAGCATTTTACAATCGTTTTGTCACTTGCTTTCTGCAGCTCTTCACCCCTAATTAGACATGTGCAGAATGAAAAAACGTGTTTGTTTTGTTTCTTAATTTTATAACGAATTCCAAATTTTCAGAACGATTGGATTCGGTCAAAAAAATGATATGTCAATGTTACTTTGACATGTACCACCTACCTAAACATTGTTGCTGTCTAACTACACCTCTTAATGGAAATGATATGGCGCACCAACCTAGTGTATTACCCTAAGAACATAGCTTTATTATTGTAAAAAGTGGTAAGTATTATACTCGGACATACCACTTTTTACATTAACCACTTGCTTACTGGGCACATATACCCCCCTCCTGCCCAGGTGAAATGTCAGCTTCCGGCACTGCGTCGTTTTAACTGACAATTGCGCGGTCGTGCAACATGGCTCCCAAACAAAATTGGCGTCCTTTTTTTCCCACAAGTAGAGCTTTCTTTTGGTGGTATTTGATCACCTCTGCGGTTTTTATTTTTTGCGCTATAAACAAAAAAAAGAGCGAAAATTTTGAAAAAAAAATCAATATTTTTTACTTGTTGCGATAATAAATAGCCCAGATTTTTTTAAAACATTTTTTTTTCTCAGTCTAGGCCGATACGTATTCTAGATATTTTTGGTAAAACAAAAAAAATTGCAATAAGCGACTGGTTTGCGCAAAAATTATAGTGCCTACAAAATAGGGGACAGAATTATTATTAATTTTTTTTTACTAGTAATGGCGGCGATCTGCGATTTTTATTGGGACTGACATTATGGCGGACATATCGGACACTTTTGACACCATTCACATTTATACTGTGACCAGTGCTATAAATATGCACTAATTTCTGTATAAATGTGACTGGCAGGGAAGGGGTTAACACTAGGGGGTGATGAAGGGGTTAAATGTGTACCCTGCATAGTGTTTCTAACTGTGGGGGAAGTGACCGATGCTGTGTCCCTATGTACAAGGGACACAGATCGGTCTCCTCTCTCCCTGACAGGACGTGGATCTGTGTGTTTACACACAGATCCACGTCCTTGTCTGTGTAACTGCCGATCGCGGGTGCCTGGCTCGCGCGCCCCCCAGTGGCTGAAGGCCGTATATAGATGGCCTCCTGACAATTGCCATCCACACTGCGGCCGTATAAAGTCGTACGGCCGTCAGGAAGT
This sequence comes from Rana temporaria, assembly GCF_905171775.1. Classification (NCBI taxonomy): domain Eukaryota; kingdom Metazoa; phylum Chordata; class Amphibia; order Anura; family Ranidae; genus Rana; species Rana temporaria. The sequence continues at coordinate 34,422,377 of NC_053498.1, read as the reverse complement.
GCTTAATAAAGCTATGCTCTTATGATAATGCACTAGGTCGGTGCGCCCTCTGTTTTCTTTTATGATTTCAGTGGTTCCAGACTTTCCCAGCCTTAAAAAGGCAGCAAGATGAGGCTTATCCATGAAAACAGAGATGGACGTATAGTCTACTAGATATCTTTGGGCCCACTCTCAAGAGCAGGAGGTTTTGCATTTGTTTCTACTCACTGCAAAAATGGTTCAAGAATGGTTTGAGGAACACAACAATGAGTTTGAGGTATAAAATTGGGCTTCAAATTCTCCAGATCTCAATCCATCGAGCATCTGTGGGATGTGCTGAAAAAAAAGAGGTCTGATCCATGGAGGCCCCACCTCACAACTTATAGGACTTAAAGTCCCTCCTCCTACAGTTAGAACACACTTTAGGGAACATATTTAACCCCTTCAGTGCCCCCTAGTGTTAACCGCGCAATTGTCATTCAAAATGCAACAGCGCTGAAAACTAAAAATTGGTCTGGGCAGGAAGGGGGTAAAAATGCCCTGTATGGAAGTGGTTAAACCAGCACGGTTTAGGAGATATCCCCTGTCCTCTGTATGTGCCGATTTGTCATAGGCACATGCGCTTTGGGGCAAACTTATGCAATGGCACGTATGTGCCTTGCTTCAGTCCGTGTGACGTCATCGCGGCTCCGGAAGTAAGCCCCGGGAGAGATGTCGGCGGCCGGAGGGGGATAAGAGGACTGCTGCGGGGGCTTCAATCTCAGATAAGTAAAACATAATAAGCTAGTATGCTATGCATACTACCTCATTATGTCTTTGTCTTGCAGGGCTTTTTTTTTTTTTTTTAGGGTTCACAACCACTTTAAAGTATCTGCTACTGACAGCTAGATACCATAGCATACCTTCAGACGTTTAGTGCTATCCATGCTTCAATGGATCTACGCTGTTTTGGCTGCAAGAGGTTGGTCATAAACCTATGGCTGATTGGTATGTGTGTGTGTGTGTGTGTGTGTGTGTGTGTGTGTGTGTGTGTGTGTGTGTGTGTGTGTGTGTGTGTATATATATATATATATATATATATATATATATATATATATATATATACACACACACACACACACACATCCAGTCATATATATATACACAGTATATTTTTATTTATATATATATATATATATATATATATATATATTCTGTATATATGTTTTATTTTTGTATATTTTATATTAACAGTAGAGACAAATTTGTTTATTGATTATAAAAAATCTAAACAATAGAAACAAAAAATACTAGTTCTTTAATGTTGCTTTTAAATAATAATGACAGGTAAAATATTCAGAGATAAAACCTGGCGCTGAGCACTTACATTGTCATTGTAGGCGAAAAACAGGACCATACTGATTATTTCAAGAAGAAAGATGATCAACAGCACTACAAAGAACTGAGGAGAGAGAGAGAATATGGCTGTTAGACATTCACACGTGACAACATTATCAAAGATCTTTTCATCCGAGCTGCAGGCAGCCCCCCCCCCTCCCCCCCACTTCTCTTCATCGGCTGCTACACCATGACATCCTGAAAGAGAACCCAGTATGTCATTACTGGCAATGTAAATAAATAGAGGCTGCCTGCCATACGGCTTTGTAATGAATTCTGAGATCTGTATTTTGCAGCGGAACCCGCTGCAGAGTACACCAGAACTTCGGCAAATGCTGCCTTAAAGAGACATGGCCACTTTTCCCATTCAGGGCAAACTGACAGTGATTCCTGGTAGCCCACCACCCAACAAGGTTTAGCCACCCATCCGGCTCCCTCGTCTTCTCCCCACCCCTTCGGAACGCTAGCAATGTTGCTCGAACGGGTAAGGAGAAGCATGCCACCTCCTCTATGTGACAATGCCTGGGCCTCAGTGGCCTTCCTAGATTACCTATGAAGGGAAAAAAGTGACATCCATCCAAGAAAGCTCCAGGTTGCCTTCTGCTCCCTGTCTATTGATTGGCACACCTGGGTTCCTCCTTTTGGAGGCCTTATAGTTAGGACTGCAGTTACACAGAGTGCCTTGACGTTTGGCCTGCAGCTTCCCAGATATTTGCAAATAACTGCAAATAAACCTCTGTTTTAATTACATACAGTTAGACAGATTAATTTGGTTTAGTGCTTCTTTGGTTTGGTATTTTTGAACCTGGTCATTATGGAAATAATTTTTTTATTTTCCATATATATACTTAATTACATATTGCTAATCGCATCTCATTTAAAGTCCCAACCCTCCATTTTTTGAAACCCTTACAGGGATGGAGGCCTGTGGTGGTGCATGCCTCATATAAAGTCCCAACCCTACTTTTTTCTTTTAGAAAGCTCCAACCCTATCCAGTCCCACCTAGGGTGGACTGCAGTGTGGACTGATGGATATACCTTGTTGGGGAAGGGGTTGGCTATCCGGAGCCATTGTTGCTTTGCTCTGAATGGTGTGGTGAAAGTGTCTCTCTGAAGCTGGACTCTAGAGTCAAGAGTAGACTAGCAGCTAAATACATAATTAAAATACAATTGGAAGTGTATTATGTGCCAAAGAATGTATCACTCTGTTCAGCCGGTCCTATCACACATACACCTAGAGTCTATGGACCAAGTTCAATCAACAAACTTCCATTATACACAACACTAGTCTGTTTACATCCACCTGCCCATAGACCTGTATAGACCTTCCAATCAGGTTTTCCTGAAAATCTGACAGGCGGACCTAGCTGAAAAGAGGCCTTATTAAAAAATATAGGTGAATACAAGCACATCCACTTGCCTGGATTCAACCTCAACCTTGACCAGAATTACAAAGCTTGCCGGTGGGATGTGGAAGGCAAATGTAAATTAAGAGATCAGAAGGAACTGTTGCAAATTTATACCAAATGGGCAGTGAATGTTGTCTTTGGCAAAATGCATTTCTCCATAGGAAATCTTTGGGCCTGACTTGTTCATAGTACCAGCGTTAATCATGAAAAAATAAGAAATCAAGGTACTACCTAATTGCCTTAGAATGGTTGATTGTTGTGTGAATAATAAAACAAGAAGATGTAATGGTTTCCCCTTTAACTGAGCTCCTAAATGTGTTTTTTCTCTTATGTCCAACAAATCAGGAAAATCAATTATATCATTATCCCTCCCTGGATTGTGTGTGGTAGAATCCAAGTTGATTGCTGTGTTGTGATCCTGAATAGGGTGTGCTTAATCTTGAAATGTGTACATGTAGGAGTGTAGAGTTACATAGTTTGTCGGGTGGAAACAAGACACATGTCCATCTAGTTCAACCATTAAAAAAACTATACACATAGAAACCCTCCATATAAACTGTACAAAAAAAGACACAAGTCCATCTAGTTGAACCTATAAAAGGGAATATATACAGTGTATATATATATATATATATATATATATATATATATATATATATATATATATATACACACACACACACACACACACACACACACACACACACACATATATATATATATATATATATATACACACACACACACACACACACACACACAATCCCATAAACACAATCCTATACCCACAGTTGATCCAGAGGAAGGCAATAAACCCCAGCAAAGCATGATACAATTTGCTCCAGCAGGGGGAAAAAAATCCTCCCTGATCCCCTGAGATGCAATCAGATATTTCCTGGATCAACTTTACCTATAAATGTTAGTATCCAGATATACTGTATTATGTATATTTGAGAAATAATGCAGACCTTTTTTTAATGAAATCAACTGATCTGGCCAGAACCACCTCTTAAAGTAAGTATATTCTACATTTTTACAGCTCTTACTGTGAAGAAACCTTTCTGCATTTAGAGATTAAATCTCTTTTTCCTCCAGACAAAAGGAGTGCCCCCTTGCCCTCTATGATGACCTTTAAGTGAATAACTCCAAGTTCTCTATATGGACCTCTTATGTATTTATACATGGTGATCATATCCCCCCTTAATGTCTTCCTCTCAAGAATAAATTCTGTTGTCTAATCTTTCCTCATAGCTGAGCTTCTCCATGGCTCAGTTTGGTTTCCCTTCTCTGCACTTTCTCCAGTTCCCCGATATCCTTTTTGAGAACTGGGGCCCAAAACTAAACTGCATATTCCAGAAGAGGTCTTACTAATGATTTGGACAGGGGCAAAATTATATATCTCTCTGGAGTCCATACCTCTCTTATTACAAGAAAGGTCTTTGCTCACTTTAGAAACCGCAGCTTGGCATTGCATGCCATTATTAAGCTTATGATCTACCAAAACCCCCAGATCCTTCTCCACCATTGATTCCCCCAGTTGTACTCCCCCCTAGTATGTATGATGAATATTCTTAGCCCCCAAGTGCATAACTTTACATTTATCAACATTAAACCTCATTTTCCATAAAGTTGCCCAATTAAACAGAGTGTTGAGGTCGGCTTGTAAATTGGAGAAATCCCGTAAGGACGTTATTCCACTGCATAGCTTGGTGCAAAGACTGAAATTGTAATTTTAATCTCAGACCCTGTATCATTTATAAATGTATAAAAAAGTAAGGGTGCCATCCCTAATACTGGGGGTACACCACTGATAATGATTTTTACTCTGAATAGTCTAATGTTAACTACTACTCTCTGAATACAGTCTTTTAGCCAGTTTTCCGTTGATCCAGAGGAAGGCAAAACAAACTTCTAATAAAGCATATTCCAATTTGCTCCAGCAGGGAAAAAATTCCTTCCTGGTCCCCCAGGAGGCAATTGGATATTTTCTGGATCAACTAACCCTGGTGTTATTACCTGTAACGTGCAAGAATCAAAAGGTCAAAACACATACAATTTTGTAAATAAAGTTTGAGTATTCCAAAAGTAAAAGAACATAGTTAATTTTATGAAACAAAGTTAGTGCCATTTCACACGGGGGCAACCCGACTTATAGCACGACTTTGCAAGGCGACTTCAGCGTGACTTGGGAGCAACTTACCACGCGACTTAAAGTTGCCTCCAGGACAGGCGACTTTGGCTGTGGCCAATCACAGAATAATCAGCTCTGTGGGAGGGAGGGGTTTGCCTGAGTAAACAATTTTCTTTTCCTGTAAAGTTGAGACAGTGATCCAACTTTGGAGGCAACTTCCATTGAAATCTATGGGTACAAGTTGCCTAGAAGTCGCCTTGAAGTAGTACAGGAACCTTTTCTGAAGTCGGAGCGACTTCAGTAGTGTACATTAAGACGGCTCTCATTCACTTCAAGGGAATTTCTCATGTTGTGCGACTTGGGGCGTCACAAGTCGGATCCCCAAGTCGATGCAGTGTGAAACGGCACTTAGAAGATCCAATCTGCTCAATGTTTGATCTTGTCTTTAGAGTTAAAGCCCAAAACCAGCAAAAGTGTTTCTAGTTTTATATAGGTGATGAAGGTTTAAGCCTCGTACACACGATCGGTCCATCCGATGAGAACGGACCGTTGTCATAGGTTAACCAATGAAGCTGACTGATGGTCCGTCGCGCCTACACACCATCGGTTAAATAACCAATCGTGTCAGAACGCGGTGACGTAAAACACGAAGGGCTGAAAAAAAAACGAAGTTCAATGCTTCCAAGCATGCGTCGACTTGATTCTAAGCATGCGTGGATTTTTAATCGTTGGTTGTGCGTACTAACGATCGGTTTTGACCTATCGGTTACCAATCCATCAGTTAAATTTTAACGCAAGTTGGCTTTTTTTTAACCAAGGTTTAAATAACCTATGGGGTCCACACACGATCGGTTTTGACCGATGAAAACGGTCCATCAGACCGTTGTCCTCTGGTTAACCTAGCGTATGTACGAGGCCTAAGAATTGTCTTGTCATGGTTCTATTTTTTACGATTTTTCTATTAAAAACACTGACAAAAAAAACTTAAAAAAAAATCTTAACCCTTAACTGCTTCATTAAAAGATTAAGGACGTGTTTTGACTAAGGCTGGACTACCATAGATATCTGAAGCTAGTAAGTTCCGACAAGAAAAAATAAAGCTTTCCTACAAAAAGATGCTCGGATCACCTCAATCGTCATATTTAGGTCTATGGACAGGGTGGGGAGGAGGAGTACATCCCTGGAGATCCCTTAAGATCACCTTTAGGGAAAACATTAGCGATTAGCTGGCCAAATCTAACTTAAAGCGGTGTTTCACCCTAAAAAACAACTTTCTAGCATGTCATTCAGCATAGTAGCGCGAGCTACAGTATGCCTTTATATTTTTTTGGGCGCCGTACTCACTGTTTAATCGCGTAGTAAAGTTTTAGACTCCCCGCGGGGAATGGGCGTTCCTATGCAGAGGGATCGTGATTGACGGCCGGCTATGGGGCGTCACGCTTCACGAAAATAGCCGGAGTAGGTCTCGGCTCTTCATGGCGCTATACGGCGCCTGCGCACAGACATCAGAGCAGGCGCCGTGAAGAGCAAACTCCTATTTTGACTATTTCCGTCAAGCGTGACGCGCCATAGCCGGCCGTCAATCACGAGCCCTCTGCATAGGAACGCCCATTCCCCTGAAACTTTACTACGCGATTAAACAGTGAGTACGGCGCCAAAAAAATATATAAAGGCATACTGTAACTCACGCTACTATGCTGAATGACATGCTAGAAAAAAAAAGAAATTTTAGGGAGAACCCCCGCTTTAATTAATCCATTCTTGTAATAAGACAGCCATCCAAAGAGGTGTCTGGAGATGTCACTAAGTTTTCATAGATAAAGATAATTTTCCTTATCCCTTCGGGCACTTTTATTCTAGCATTTTATTGAAGGCCTATCAATTTAGCAGCTATTCTTTACCTAAATCTACTCCCACAACAGACACTAAAGTATAGTTGTAAAACTTGACAAGTGGGTGTCATAAATGTTGCAAAAGACATTGTGCCTACATCGGAAAATTAATTTTAAACTACCAATTTAGTTAAAAAATAAATAAAACGTTATATTTTATTTTTTAAATGTCTATCTTAGAAATTAGAAAACATAATTAATGAGACTTTGGAGACTTTACTGCAAAAACATATAATATCTTCTAGATTCTTACCGTTAAAAGGAGGCAGCGGTGTTCTGTCACTGCACCCAAGCAGCCAATGAAGCCAACCACCATTATCACAGACCCGGTCACCATGAAGAGGCTGGCAGCAGATAGCGAGGGGAAAGAAATGGAGAGGGTCGCAAACTTCCCCTGAGTAACCGCCAGCCAAACCCCAACTCCAAGAATGCCACATCCTCCAAGCTGGGAAAGAAAGCACAGAATAAGGTGGAATGTTCTACTAAAGAATCAATGTATTCAATCCTAGAATTCTTTATTTCTCAACAAGTGCAGTAAGACTCTGTTCTCATTGGCCAGTCACACCAGTGATTCTTTTTTTTTTTTTCAGTCCAATAGAAATGGACAGGTAAGCTGTCCCAAAATGTGTTAAATAAAAATATGTGATAGCCAAGTAATTAAAGGAGTGTGGTGGTCCGCTTTACCTACTAACATTGTGGGTACTATAATCATAACCCATCCATCCATATTTCTTGGCTGATTTCTGCTTAGACAGAAATTATTGATATACTCAGATATACTCTCTAGGGCAGGATTCTCCAAACTTTCTAAACAAAGGGCCAGTTTACCAACCTTCAAACTTTAGGGGGCCAGATTGTGGCCAATGTGGGTAGAAAATGCCCCAGCATCAGTAGGAGTAAATACTTTGAGCTTGGGAATCAGTGGTGATAAAAAAATAAAATAGTGCCTGTGGCCAATAGGAGGAAAATAGTGTCCTATCATTGGTATTAGTGGGAAGACTAGTGACCCATCATTGGTATTAGTGGGAGGACTAGTGACCCATCATCATTGGTATTAGTGGGAGGACTAGTGACCCATCATCATTGGTATTAGTGGGAGGACTAGTGACCCATCATCATTGGTATTAGCAGGAGGACTAGTCCCTGTCATTGATATTAGTGGGAGCAATAATGCCCCACTATTGGTGTCCATGGGAGGAATGGTGCCTTGTATCAGTTGGAGAAATAATGCCTCATATCAGTCGGAAGAAAAGTGATCCAAGGGCCAGATAAAGACAAGCAAAGGTCCATTTTAGCCCACAGGCCACAGTTTGTAGACCACTGCTCAAGTACTTTAATCCTAAAGTAAAATAAATTTAGTAAAAAGTTTGAATTAAAGAGATAGCATTTATGGGTTAATGTTAATTTAGTTTTGGAAAGAGCGTGGGAGTGTTAGAAACTCTGCTGTGTTGTCATTGCGATGTTCAGACTGGGAAGATGTCCCTTTACTTCCTACTATTAAGACATAGTTTGTGCGTGGAGGTCTCTCAAAAGTGAGGGTCAATTTAAATAGAGAGGGTACATTTCCCTAATGGGGGCACTGACAGCAATAAAAACCAAAAAGTTAAAACTAAAAGTTTTGTCTTGAGCTATACTTTAACTTGCGCCCACCTTTTTAAGAGTGTCAGTGGGAGCCATATTGTGTCTGGGCCTACCCTCATCTTTGCAGTGGAGATGGGCACATGTTTTGAATCTAGCTGGTCTTTAGATGTAGCTTTCCATTTATCAGACCCATTTTTGTCTTTATTGTGACCTGATGATCTTGCCACTAACACACATGCTGTCTGAGGGGGACAATGCTGCATCGCTGCACTGTATCTATGAAGAAGCCACCCTAGGCTGTCCAGTTGATTTGGGATACAGAACACCTCTCCCTTTCCATCACATGGGGGTGGGAGTCTGTAGACCACAACGTGGACTGGGCACTTATTATAGGTTTACCTGCAGGTACAAGATAAAAAGCGTAGTTTCTACCGCTTTAATATGTTTTGTTTTTTTACCAAGGCATACATTTTAGCCAATAAATGCTATCACGTTCAAACCCTATTCTTAATCAGTAAATAAAACTACGCGATAATTTCAATAACAAACTCAAAATCCTACAATGAACGTGGGACCACCACATAACCGGCATGGTGTGTGTGTGCAAGAAAAGGAACACAATCACAAAAATCAAACCGGTAAAGTCACTAAAGCCTCGAACACACGAACAGTCCATCCGATGACAACGGTCTGAAGGACCGTTGTCATCGGTTAACCTATGAAGCTGGCTGATGGTCCGTCATGCGTACACACCATCAGTTAAAAAAACGAACGTGTCAGAACACAGTGACGTAAAACACAATGACGTGCTGAAAAAAAACGAAGTTCAATTCTTCCAAGCATGCGTTGACTTGATTCTGAGCATGCGCGGGTTTTTAACCGATGCTTTTGCATACTAACGATCGGTTTTGACCTATCGGTTAGGCGTCCATCAGTTCAATTTTAAAGCAAGTTCTCATTTTTTTGACCGAAGGTTAAATAACCTATGGGGCCCACACACGATCGGTTTGGACCAATGAAAACGGTCCTTCAGACCGTTGTCCTCTGGCGATCCTATCGTGTGTACAAGCCTTACAGGCCTTAGACTCTAGAGGCCAAAAATCAATTTAAAAATTCCAGCATCTCGCCAAACATTGAAATAATTATTCTGGGGTGACTCTTTAATACTCACAAGACCAACAGCAATCATAAAAAATGATATTCAGCGAAATGTATGCAGCGAGCTGGAAGGTATTGCTGTGAATTTCATGCTTGGATGAACGCACAGTAAACTTAATAAACACCTCTGCAGCTTCTAGCAGAATGAACCGTAATTCTAATCAGACTTATAGCGCCATTTCCAATATTTTATAATGACTACATGGTGATTATTTCAAGGGAAAAAGTCATTACTAAGAGTGTTTTCTGCAATCTTTCTTTCCTCGCTTGAAAACTAAGACAAAACTAATTTTATCTTGGGATTGAATACTTAAAATCTGTTTCTTTTTATCTAAAAAGCAATGCTTAAAAAAAAAAAATCAGAGCTTTACTTTTTTTATATTAAGTAAACAATTTAAATCATGAATCCACTCCTTTACATTAACTGAGAAAGTAGAACAGATAAAGATCTCCTGTCTAATAAAAAGCAATATATTGTAATAAAATGTTAAGCAAATTAAATCATTTACAGACCAACTCTGGGAAATCTGAATATCCTCCTCGCAGTGAGGCTGCATTTGTGTTGCAAGTGTTAACTTTTTGTTTAGTCTAGATCAGGGGTCTCCAAACTGCGGCCCGAGGGCCAGATGTGGCCTTTTGCTAGCATTTATGTGGCCCTTGGGGCACAATTCCTTCCAATGATCTGAGGTTCTATTCCTCCCATTAACACCAACAATGAGGCACTGTATCTTCCACGGATACCAATGATGAAATACTATTCCTCCTACTAAGAGGGGGAATACTTCTCCTATTGACCACCAACCCTGAGGCCATATTCATTCTCAATGATTTTGGGCCTGTCACATGTTCTGCCCCTGCTGGCCACAATCCGGCCCTCCTAAAGTCTGAAAGACAATAAAGTGGCCCTTTGATTGAAAAGTTTGGAGACCCCTGGTCTAGATCAAGGGTGTCAAACTCAATTTTATCATGGGCCACATCAGCATTATAATTGCCACAAAAGGGCTGGTTGTATCTGTAAGATTAGATGTCCAGCGCATCCCCTCCCCTTACATTAGATGTCAAGTACCACCCCACCATCAGATGTTGAGTCTCCCACTCTCCCTTACATCACAGTGCACACCTCTTTCTCCAGGCCTTTTTATGTGACCCTTGCACCTCTCCTACAGCTGCTGAAACTTCCTCATCTCCGCCCCCACCATGTCTCCGCAGTCGGCAGCAGAGAGGAGGATAGAACTCCTCCTACAAATCTTGCACCTCTTTGTGCAGCCGCAGCACCCCTTCATCTCCACCTCCCCTGGTCTCAGCATCTCAGCATTGAGTAGACTCCAGCCCTCCTTTGGTCCTCCTTCAGACACTGCACCTTCTGCTTCCCAGCACCGCCCCCAGCTACTTCTCGGCAAGTGGCACAAGGTAAGGGGATGCACTGTGGTGTAAGGGAGGGTGGAAGACTCTTGACTACAGATAGAACCAGCCCTTTGAGGGCAACCATAATGCAGATGTGGCCCGAGATGAAATTGAGATGGACACTCCTGGTCTAAAGGAGTGTAAAAGCATTTAAACTTACCGGATCCTCCCCTTCCCTTAAAGGGGTTGTAAAGGTTCGTTTTTTATTTTCTAAATAGGTTCCTTTAAGCTAGTGAATTGTTGGTTCACTTGCCTTTTCCTTCGATTCCTCCCCACAGGGATGTAGTCCCAAGGGAGGGGGCGAGCACGCTGACTAACCCCCAGCCAGAACGGCTCGGATGATGGGGGCAAGCTTACTGAGGAGGAACAGGAAGTGAGAAATTCAGACAAAGAAAAAAAACATTTAGAAGGGAAATCGAAGGAAAAGGTAAGTGAACCAACAATGCACTAGCTTAAAGGAACCTATTTAGAAAATAAAAAACAAACCTTTACAACCCCTTTAAGATGATGCTCCCCCACACTCTTGCAGTGGACTGTTTCTCTGCATCATCATGCCCAATTGGTTTTGATTATTTCAGGGCCCTGGACTGGTAGATAGGGAGAAGATGCTGTGGGGACAAGTCTGGCAGTGCAGAGAAGGGGAATCGGGTAAGTAGGTCTTCTTTTCTATGCCCCCTACACCTAAACAAGCAATTAACCCTTGCAGTGTAGGTTTAGCGTTACTGAAAGAGATCATTTTCCCAGATTTGGGCTTTAAAGCAAACTTGTACTTTGCTAATTCAGGGGAAAGCAACAGATATGCTTTAAGCCCCCCTACCCCCCAACTGCATGTACTTCCTTCTTTGCCCTTCTGCTCCATACAACAATAGAACCTGAAGAAAACACTGGTATTTCAATGTACTTCCATGTATGAAGGTACATGCAACTCACACCATGTGACCAATCAGTGCTCTCACATGGGAGGTCCATTGCCCTGTCTAGACTATGACTCAGGTGATTCGTAGCTTCCACAGGACTTTCCTTATTTCCCACAGACTGAACAGAGCAGAGGGGGAGCAAAGGGAAGACTAGCATGTGCTCAGGGGAAGGGACAGGTAAAGCTGAACTCCAGGAGGAAAACATTTTTAAACTTGCACTGGCTCAGCTTGCTTACATGTAATTATTAATGGGGATGCTGAAATTCAATGTAGTAGCCTTTGCTACTTACAGGAATTGCTGTCCTGTGTCAGGTGCTGCTGGAGCGATTTGCCATCTGTTAACTAGGGGTCGCTCGCTCAGCATCTCCATCATTCAGCAAATGTCTTGTTTTAATTTAAATAAATACAAGGGGCCAGATTCTCAAAGGACTTACAACGGCGTATCTCCACGTACGCGGTCGTAAGTCCGAATGCGAGCCGTCGTATCTATGCGCCTGATTCTAAGAATCAGTTACGCATGAATTTGGCCAAGATACGAGCGGCGTAAGTCTCCTACGCCGTCGTATCTTGGGTGCATATTTACGCTGGCCACAAGGAGCGCTTCCGTAGATTTACGTGTCGAATATGTAAAATTAGGTAGATACGCCGATTCACGAACGTACTTGCGCCCGCTACGCCATTTACGTTAGGCTTACGTCTGGCGTAAAGTCACCCCTGCAAAGTGGACGTCGGCACAAGCGTATCATCTTGCGTCGTTTACGCAAGTCGTACGTGAATGGGGCTGTGCCTAGGTTACGTTCACGTCACAGGCATTGAGCCGGCGTATCTTAGGGAGTAAATTCGACGTGATAATGAGCATGCGCGCGTATGCACCGTACGATCGGCGCTTCATTTGCATGGGGTCACGGCTCATTTTAATAACACGCCCACCTCTTCCACATTTGAATTAGGCGGGCTTACGCCGGCCGATTTACGCAGTGCTTTGTGAATACTGCACTTGCCTGTCTAAGTTGCGGAGGCGTAGTGTAAATAGGATACGCTACACCCGCACAAAGATACGCTCTCCTACGTGAATCAGGCCCAAGGTGTTTTCTGATTGGGCAAGGTGGTAAAAAAAAAAAAATGTCTTCTGAATGGCAGAGGTATGGGAGCAAGAGACCCCCTGTGTTCAGGCCGAATGTATGTAGCAGAGACTATGAGAGTGATTTTCTGTGTCCCCATCAGCCCTTCAGTAGTGATAACTTGTAAGTTGGCCCAATGTAAGTTTTAAAAAAAAAGGGCCAGATTCAGGTACAAATGCGGCGGCGGCGTAACGTATCGTCTTTACGTTACACCGCCGCAAGTTTTCCTCGTAAGTGCTTGATTCACAAAGCACTTGAGTATAAACTTGCGGCGGAGTAACGTAAAGACGTCCGGCGCAAGCCCGCCTAATTCAAATGGGGCGTGTACCATTTAAATTAGGCGCGCTCCCGCGTCGAACGTTCTGCGCATGCTTTGTTAGTAAATTTCCCGACGTGCTTTGCGCGAAATTACGGCGTCCCGACGTGTTTGTGAATGGCGACGTGCGTAACGTACTTACGCCAAAAAAACGACGGGAAAAAACGATGTAACGCACGCGAGTAGCTTTGTGGATCGCCGTAAAAGCTAATTTGCATACCCGACGCTGGAAAACGACGCAAACTCCACCCAGCGGCGGCCGAAGTATTGCAGCGCAAGATCCGAAGGCGTACGAAGCCATAAGCCTGACGGATCTTAGCCAAATGCCATCGTATCTTGTTTGTGAATCACAAATTAAGATACGACGCGGCAAATTTTAAAATACGCCGGAGTATCAGTAGATACTCTGGCGTATTTCTTCTGTGAATCTGGCCCAAAATATATAATTTGTAGAGATTTTATGTAAACCTGTTTCTAAGCCCCAGTACACTCTAAAAGTAAAATATAGTATATTTTCGGTAAGCACATACACAGTTGTGCTCATAAGTTTGCATACCCTGGCAGAATTTATGATTTCTTGGCCATTTCTCAGAGAATATGAATTCTCATTTCTCAGAGACTATGAACACAAAAACTTTTCTTACACTCATAGTTAGTGTTTGGCTAAAGCCATTTATTATCAATCAACTGTGTTTACTCTTTTTTAATCATAATGGCAACAGAAACTACCCAAATGACCCTGATCAAAAGTTTACATAACCTGGTTATTTTGGCCTGATAACGCACACAAGTTGACACAAAGGGGTTTGAATGGCTATTAAAGGTAACCATCCTCACCTGTGATCTGTTTGCTTGCAATTAGTGTGTGTGTATAAAAGGTCAATGAGTTTCTGGACTCCTGACAGACCCTTGCATTTTTCATCCAGTGCGGCACTGACGTTTCTGGATTCTGAGTCATGGGGAAAGCAAAAGAATTGTCAAGGGATCTGCGGGAAAAGGTAGTTGAACTGTATAAAATAGGAAAGGGATATAAAAAGATATCCAAGGAATTGAGTATGTCAATCAGCATTGTTCAAACTCTAATCAACAAGTGGAAAATCGAAACCAAACAACCAAAATTTCAGCCACAACTGCCACAAAAATTGTTCGGGATCCAAAGAAAATCCCACAAATAACTTCAGGTGAAATACAGGACTCTCTGAAAACATGTGGTTAGGAGGCACTTGAAGAAATTTTGGCTGCATGGTCGAGTCGCCAGGAAGAAAGCCATTACTATGCAAATGCCACAAAGTATCCCGCTTACAATACGCCAAACGGCACAGAGACAAGCCTCAAATCTTCCGGCACAAAGTCATTTGGAGTGATGAGACCAAAATTTTGCTTTTTGGCCACAACCATACATTTGGAGAGGAGTCAACAAGGCTATTGATGAAAGATACACCATTCCTACTGTGAAACACGGAGGTGGATCTCTGATGTTTTGGGGATGTGTGAGTTACAAAGACACAGGAAATTTGGTCAAAAACTGTTGGCAAGATGAATGCAATATGTTATCAAAAAATACTGGAGGAACATTTGCATTTATCAGCCAGGAAGCTGCGCATGGGACGTACTTGGACATTCCAACATGACAATGATCCAGAACACAAGGCCAAGTCGACCAGTCATTGGCTACAGCAGAATAAAGTGAAGGTTCTGGAGGGCCGTCTCCTGACCTCAATATCATTGAGCCACTTTGGGGAGATCTCAAATGTGCTGTTCATGCAAGACAGCCCAATAATTTACAGGAACTGGAGGCTTTTTGCCAAGAGGAATGGGCAGCTTTACCATCTGAGAAGATAAAGAGCCTCATCCACAAATACCACAAAAGACGTCAAGCTGTCATTGTTGTTAAAGGGGACAATACACGGTATTAGGAACTGGGGTATGTAAACGTTTAAATCAGGGTCATTTGGGTAGTTTCTGTTGTGATTATGATAATAAATGGCTTCAGCCAAACACGAACGGATGAAAAATGGACATAAACGGACAAACGGACCGTTTTTGCATTGGTAGTGGATGTTTAAAAAAAAACTGATGAGAAACTGATAAAAACTGAAGTAAAAACTGGTGAAAATTTGATGTAAACTGATGAAAAAACGTGACTGAACTAATGAAAGTAACGGTCCGCATGTGGGAAAGGGGCCTAACATTACCTTCCCCCCAGATTACTAATGCTGCTGTCCAAAGTTGCATGTGTAACTGACCAGATCACCAGGTAAAAAAAAAAAGAGGAAAAAATCCTTAAAAAAAAATAAAAAAACGAACGCAGCCACCACATCTAATGATTAATAAGCTGCTACATATTACATTTTTAGTTTGGGGTTTAACATCGATTATATTATAAAATGTTGCTACCCACCAATTATAAAAATGAAAATGCACCCTTTTGCTGCATAACCCATGTCTCCGTGCTTTATTTTGCTGAGAAATCACTTCGAAAAAAAAAAACCCCTAGCATTTCTGACCGTGGCCATTTTGAGCAAGGGCTGATGATTCACGTAGCATTTACTTCCTGTAATCCATCTATCCTTAGCTCAGGCATGCAGACAGGAGGGTGTGCTTAGCTAAAAAATCTCCCCCTCTACTTCTGAAGACTCTTGGGCTGTATGATATCATATCACTAGGTTTGGAAACCACTTTTTGTCCAAGTAATCACCGATACTTTTTTTTTTATGTCATGAGACAGTGGACTGTGTCAGTAGTTTTTTTATTTTATTTAGTTTTACAATTTTTTTTAAATATTTTTTTTGTTATTTTTGTTTACAATGCTTTATATATTATTTTTATTATTTTTTTTGGGGGGGGGGGGTTGTCAGTGTTATTCTTTCATTTTATTTTTTTTTACAAATTTTATCTTTAAAATATTTATTACATTTTTTTATTTTATTTATTATTAGTATTATTATTTTTTATCATCCCTGTTGGGGGGGGGGGGGGCTTTGGTGAGACATCTGGGGTCTAAACAGACCCATAACATATCCCCTTTGAGACAGGGAAAGTGACTGGGGACACCGATTCCCCAGTCCCTTTCTTTGCAGCCTCAGCTGCACTGTAGATGAATGGACAGGAGACAGAGGCTCCTCCCCATTCAAAAACAGAGACATTGTAAACACAGTTTACGATGCTCATTATGAAAGGACAGAGTCAGTGATGACTGACTGTGTATTCAGAAAAGGAAGAAGCCAGTAAATGACAGATTTACCAGCGCCTTCCTCTGCTCTCCATCCTGACACATCCAGGACAGGGGGGGCCGGAGGAGGACAGAGGGGGACTGGAGGAGCACAAAGGACATGAAGGGGGACCGGAGGAGCATAGAGGACACAGAGGGGGACCGGAGGAGCACGGAGTATACAGAGGGGGACTGGAGGAGCACGGAGGACACAGAGGGGGACCGGAGGAGCAAGGAGGACACAGAGGGGTACTGGAGGGGGACCAGAGGAACACAGAGAGGGGGACCGGAGGCACACAGAGAGGGGGACACAGAGAAGGACACAGGGGACAATTAGGGTGGTGGTGGGGGGAAGTTATAAGCACCGATCTCCCTGTATAGATTCCCCTCTCCCCCATGCGGCTTTCAGCTGCGTTATTGAAATCTATACAGGGAGATCAGTGCTTGTAACTCCCCCCTGACTGCCCAGGTTTCGGGTCAAGCATCGGAGCATTTGCACGAGTACAGGTACTCCTGCAAATGGCTGGTATCGGCACCGATACTACTATCTATTTCAGAATGCTAGCATATGAATTAGAAATAGTGTTAACTGTGAGAGTTCCACTTTAACCTCCCTGGCGGTATGATTATTTCAGATTTTAGGTGCTGAAAGCGGTACCATTATTTTACAAGGAAATTTGGCGTTCTACATTGTAGGCCTGTAATTCTTAGGAATAACTTGCTTAAATCTGTCCGAACAAGAGTCTAGTAGACATCTCGGGTATGAAAAAGTTTGAAAAACAAAATCATAAATTATAACATAATAAATAATTATAAATAATTATAACAAATAATAATATAATTATAATAAAAATTATTCAATAATGTAATCAACTCAAAATCACAGAAATGTGCTCAGCTGCAGAATTGTCGCTGTCATTGCTTTTATTTTTTTTATGACGAATTTTCCCACAAATCGCTATCGCTCAATTCTGCAAGTGATTATAATTTTTTATCGCTGTTTTCTAGCTGCTCTAAAACCACTTTTGACATAAAGGGACAGTTTTTGGTTGCTATGGACAATCTAAAGTTTGCAGGCAGAAAGAACAGTTTTTATTATACAAAACTACATGCAGGACACTGGACAGACCACTAGGGACAAAGGGGGTGTGTATGTTTTACATACAGTACTGTAATCTGTAAGATTACAGTATACTGTATGTATTGTGTTTATTTACTTTTTTGAATTTGGCGCCGTTCTCCGTCCCCGTGCGTCGTAACGGCGCAGGGAACGGAGCTCGGCGACACACAGGGACACTGTGAATTGAGCGAGGAGACACCGCTCGATCACACAGCGCGGCGGCATCGCAGGATCCAGGGACAAGGTAAGTAAACCATGCCTGTGGACTCTGCGAGGCGATCCCGGGTCTCGCTTGGGGTTACCGCTTTTGGTAATGAAATACAACCCCGAGCCAGACTCGGGAATACCGCCAGGGGGGTTAAGGAAAATCCTAAAATTGTGTCTACTCTTTCCGGAATTTTTTTTTGAAACAAAAGATATGGCGTGGCAAACCAACACAAATCTATAAAAGTCAAACGTATCAAAAAATTAAGCCTTACAAAAACAGCTCAAAGTTAATATTTAAAACATATCAGTTTACCCCCAAAAGAGTTGTGTACTCACCCAGAAGATTAGGTTGAAGATGAACATGGTAATTTTGATGCACAGTAGGCAGCCGCGTGTCATACTCATCTTCTTGAGTTCTAGAAGTAAAAGAAAAGAGAGATCCAGATATAGGACAATAACTCTGTTCTCCTTTTTGGCTTCAACTGTTTGTGGCTCTTCAGGATTATGTTGCACCCCGCTGAATGAACAGCTGTCCGCAACCCCCCAACGTCCTCGGTATACTCCTTTCCATCGTGACTTACGCCCCCGAGGTGGGGAGCTTTGACTGTAGCTGGGGTCGTCACTACTAGAAGTATGCATTCTGTACGAGTTCTGTCTAGTATACTAAAGTCTTTAGTACCCCTATATGTGCTCTAATAATCCAGTTGTCAGCAAGCTTGACTTGTTGGTTATACAATAGCTTTGATCATAATGTAATAAAAAAAAAAACAAGTTGCAGGTACCAAATGTGCTAAAAAGTCTACTGTTGTGAATATAAGCATTTGCTTCTTAGGGTCTTCAAAGTTAATATATATTGGTGCCTAGATTGTACTGTCTTGCACTTCAAAAGGGTTCACTCCATTAATTTGTTATTCACATTAGTATGGATTAGTATGGATCTTTACAATAACTATAGTTCTACAGAAAAATTTATTTTTCAAAGCATGTCTGGACTAATCCAAGGCGTTGGGGACACCAATGTTCCAAAGAAATTATAGTAGGCAACAAACTCCTTTTTAGACAGGTAATGTTAGTAGAAGAACAGATTTGTCCTGGAAAAATGAGCGCTGGCAATCGGAATGGCTTCCAAACTCTACAAGGCTATATGCTCCCAAGTTTTAAATATAGTAATACAACAGAACTAAATTTTCAGAGAACACAAAGTAAGAGCTTGAACGCTAAATTATCAAGTCTTTCCTGTTGCACCAAGCTTTATGCTTCAAGCAGAAGAAGAAAATAAATTATACATATTTGAAAATAGGATATATTTAGGTTACAGTAAGGAGATGAAAACTAACATCATTGTATTTAGTACGATCAAATTCAAATCATTACTGGCTTTGATCTCCTTCACTAGTTTTGCAGCAACCCCCGCTTGGCAGTAGGAAGCCCACGCTAATTACATATTCGGTCTCCACATACCCTTGGGCTTCCTTTTATGTTGCTTCTGACAAGTTTCAAATAAAAGCATACGCAGGAATACAAAATATTTGTAAAATAGCAAAGTGGAGGTATTAATTCAAATAAGCTACCACAAAGACTTTAAGGGGTTCACAGCATCATGGTATTACCATGCTGAACATCTAAATGGCCTAGCCCCAGCAGAGACCACATGTTGCTATGTATCATCACTGTGTACCAACCATAACTTTTACAGCTGGGGTCTTAATTACCGGAGGTCATAAGAATGGCATTTCTTCTGACAAGCCATAAATCAAATATACAATGTTTAGGATAACTGCCAATACATAGGAACAGGTAATAATAATAGATGATCCTTACAGCAATAAAATTCTCAGATTACCTATAATCTCTTAATTTGAAAACAGCCCTTGTAAAATGTCATTGCAAATGTCACAAGGATTTTTTCAGCCAGTACCATTAGTACTTTATTATCAATTGTCATAACTGGATAACCATTCAAGAATTGAGAAAGAAAATAAGGCTTGACCTGTAGTGATTTTAAAAACCACATAGCATATAGCAAATATGTTAAAAAAAACCTTGTTGGAGTCTAATGTTCAGCCTTTGTAGGGTTGATAATTGGAGCAGATAAGCCCCAGAGACCTATTGTGTTCTAGGTTAGATAGGCTGAAGAATTCTACATTAAACTGTCTACCCCAACTAAAATCTTCAACTTAAATGGCAGAAATGACCAGGCACTCTTGAAAATTTGTTTTTGTAAATTAAAAAAAAATGCTAATAAATCAAAAGGGATTTATACATTTCATGCACATACACTGTATCTTTAGGTAAATAGGGCTGAAAGGAGCAATTGCCATTATAAGTGGTACAATTTTAGAGTAATTATGAAAGCCCTAGGTATTAATAAAGAAAGAAAATCTGAATTCAAATAGCAGATGAATTTAACATTTGTTAACAATCCATAAATCATTGATGACCTTTAATAACAAGCAGGCTGGTCTTTACCACCTTTGTGTCCTGACTCAGTGTGACTTTGTTACATGTGTAAAAATCTTTGGAAATCGCACAGCATGTATATGGCTAAAATGGCTACATAATAATAATCTATAATCCATAATCAGCAAGGTGCTGCCAAATTTCTGTAAAGCACGAACAAAGTCGGAAATATTAAGCACTGATTTTAACCCATATACTCAAATACTGATAAAGTAGTCTATTAATATCCATTTAAAATGGACTGGATTGTTTTTCCCGGTAGGGGATGTTCAGATTAATGCCACCAGGAAGTCATATAGAAGATATCCTAGCTCTTTACTGAGCTTCTGAGCCGAAAGGTATAACTCTTAATATGTGCCCAGAGCAAGGTAGAAAATACATGGCATTAACTGAACACTTTCCTGTACAGCAACCATTAAAAGGACGAGGCCAAGTCAATAAATTTTATCTCAGTATTGTAGGCAAGCACTTTTAGGAAACATCTCATAAGATATCCTTGGAAATTGCCACAAAACTATTTTAATGGCAAAATAGTTTCCTTAGGTACATATCAAAAACATTTAATAGATTGGTTCTGCAAGCTCACATCCAAAGATGAGGCCACCAACAAATAGAGATGTAAATTGGATAAAAACAAAACCGTACCATTATCCAAAGCTACTACACAAAGGTGATACTATTAAAACTAGGTCAAAGCCTTGTTCATGACACCAAAGATATTGATATTTGATTCTGATATACTTCTAATGCAAGGAACACATTTTTTATCCCGACTTAGGAGAACAACATTATCAGTCTTCTTGGAAGTGAGAGAACATCCAGATTGAGCGATGTGTTGACATGTTCTTCTTAAAAACAGATGGAAGAAGTTAACGAATACTCAAAGGGAGAGCATACAGACAGAGATGTTAGTTTGGAAAGACAAGAGTGGAATTCCAAAGTGGTACAAAAAAAAAAAAGAAAGTGATGGGTCAGAAAGATTAGAACAAGATGGAGAGCAGAGGTCAAGATGTCATGTGGTCCCAACTTGTGTTTAGTTTGGATTCCACGACCAAGCACTTAATCTAGATATCCAGCTGGGAAAAGTCCTCAGTGTGGTCAGTCTTTGAGTATAACAGGATTTTCCGTGATGTGGTTATTTTTAAAGGACAATGCTCTTTTTCATCTGTAGTAGGTTCTTTGACATAATAATCACTCCTAAAACAAGTCAAAGATTAATTCCCCCTGCAGAGCTAGCCACATGATCTTCAGTCATCTCCTCGGGCACAGGTCAGAACACCAGACCACTGGTGGGACATCTGTTCTTCCGTGGGAAGAATGGATTCTCCTTTACTCCTCACTTACCTTTCTTAGTTTGGAGGGCAAAAAATGTAGCAAACCCTGAGATAGCTCAAGGGCTTCTCCAGTTTTAGGGACACTTCTATATATAGGGACTCTGAGCCTTGTGCTGCACTTGCACTTGTTCAACTGAAATCAGAATCCCCAAATAGCAGGGAAGCTTTGAAACAATGCTAGGTGAATAAAAGAAATCTGCTGAGCTTGGCTTCTTGAGCAAAAACAACATAAAATGTACCAAAATCCTACAGGGGCCAACGCAGCAAAAGGACAAACGATTGCAGCGAAGGTGAGTCGCCAGCTGCAGCAGGAACACGCTGCATCTTACACAGACTGGCCAGTCGTCAGAGGTTCCCTTTCATTGTTCTGCATTATCAGCAAAGAGCCACTTTCGGAGTTTTCTCTCAGATGCCTCTCCAGCCTAGTCTTCAGGGAGAAGCATGTATTCCGAAAGCGCTTTCCAAGCTGCAGCTCATCATTAACCTTATGAGATCCAATTATTAACAATTCTATAAGAAAAAAGAAAGGAATTCCATATATGAAATCCCAGAACTGCAGGGGTCTGTGCTAAGCCAATCAAGTGCTTTTTCTAAAGCTTGTTTTTTCTAAAAAACAGATTTTTTTTTTTTTCCGAGCGATGATGACAGCTCCAGATCTGGCTGACAACGGTAAGGGAAGCTTGGGAAACAGAGAGAGGAGGAAAATATTTGCAGTCGATGCACCGAGAGGGTCAAAGATGTGTGAGGAGAGCGCAGGGGACCGGGGAATTGGAAAGGCATCAAAGTAGATGTAGGCAGAACATAGGAAAATTTATTCAACGGCACAAAGCAACCACACAGTGGGTTAAAATAGCTAAGTGGGACAGATGGGAAGAGACGCATGCAGCATGAGAGGCTGTCATGCAGATCTATGTATTCACACATTACATGTAAAATAGGAATTATACTGGATCCAAAGTGGAGCGGCACAGCTTACGGAGGGGTGGGATGTCACCCTGCACTGCAATGCAGCAACTTGTACTTTTGTGTGTAGAAAAACTTACACTGCCACAGGGTCAGTGCTGTGCTCCTTTTCCCTTATGGTTGATCTGGGATATCCAAGTAGCTTTTTTTTTAACATCAAAGACAAACGGAAGCTGACAGATGCAATACAGGCACCTATTCAGCTGGGTGTTCAACCTCTTTCTAAAGAGTGCCAATGGCTGAAACGGGGGAAACAGGAGAATGAAAATGATGCAGTAGTTGCCTGTAGCAACCAGATTGGTGGTTTAATCCTCCAGAGTAAGATTCATTTTGGCTGCCTATTGACCTATTTTCTTCTGTACTAGACTTTTTTTATATATTATGTATCAGAAATAAAAAAGATAGCATAAAGCAATACAGGAATTAAGTACACCTACATAGAAATATTAGTAAGCTACAGAACTATTGTTCAGGATAATTGGTTTTGATTGGTTATGATTTGAACTAAAATAGACGTGAAAAGGCTGAAGTAGATTCATAAGTGAAGTTGCTAGTCCACGTGTCAGCAAGCAGATTTCGTCTTTTACTTTTATCAAAGTAATCTTGTTTTACTCCACTAACTGACTTTTGTATGTCTGCCCCATGACATAAGAGCTGAGCTCATGTCAAACAGTTAAATGCACGATTAAATAATATATAAAGTTAACACAAGATGCATTGAGACTATGGTAGCTATTTAAAGCGCAGCCCCAATGCATAGATAAGGCAAAATGCTTGGTTTCCTATGATGTCATTTTACACCACAGCAATGCTGTGGCACGCACTGAAAAAAGTACTGCATGCAGTACTGCTTTCAGCACAGCGGGTTGTAATGCAAAGCAGCACATCACGAATACATTGGCAATTATAAATGAGATATTTGCCAGCACACCCTGGATCAACACAAAGTAGCATCCAAACGGATAGTTTACTGCATGATCACAACACAAGAAGAGTGCAACGTTTCGGAGTCAAGCAGGACCCCTTTGTCAGGCATGTTATGTGTCATCACATGCTTGACAAAGGGGTACTGCGTGACTCTGAAACGTTGCACTCTTCTTGTGTTGTAATCATGCAATAAACTATCCGTTTGGATGCTACTTTATGTCGATCCAGGGTGTGCTGGCAAATATCCTTTATGTGACTTGAACCAGTATCCAGCTGATTGTTGCTGCAGAATATTTAGAGCTTATCCAGGAACGTGTACGATGGAAATACTAATTATTACATTGGCATTATGTCTCCCGGCATACACCAGCAACCATGCGCTCAGCACAGTTCACTGGTGTGAATGAGCCTTTAGAGCTGCTTTACCCGCATATTTTCTCTTCTGCAGTTCACTTACATTTAAAGTGGAGTTCCACCCTAAAATGGAACTTCCACTTTTTGGAATCCCCCCTCCCCCTCTGGTGTCACATTTCGCACCTTTCAGGGGGGAGGAGGGAGCAGATACCTGTGTAATACATGTATTTGCTCCCACTTCCTGGCATAGATCACCGCAGTGACCTACGGCACTTCCTGCACCTACACTGTCCTCCCCGCAGTCTTCTGGGAAACACACAGGTCCCAAAAGACAGCAGGGACCAGCGAGGACGTGCAGCACGTGCACAGTAGGGAACCAGGAAGTGAAGCCGCAAGGCTTCACTTCCTGATTCCCTCACCGAGGATGGTGGCGGGGGCAGCCGAGAGCCGAGTGACTGATCGGCTTCAGCTGCCGACATCGTGTGTGCCCTGGACAGGTAAGTGTCCATATATTAAAAGTCAGAAGCTGCAGCATTTGTAGCTGCTGGCTTTTATTATAATTTTTTTTAGACGGACCTCCGCTTTAAGGGTCTTGGCCCTCCCCTAGCCTGTGACTGGACAATGAAAAGAAAAGCAGAAGACTGATGTTCCCCCTTTCACACATGCGGACCGTATGTCTGCTTTTTCATCTATCCGTTTACAGATGAAAAAGGGAGATACATTGATCTCTATGAGATAGCGGGTGTCAGCGGATCAACATACGCTGACATCCGATCTCATCAGTGTCCGCAATCTTCCGATTCTGCAGACGGAGAAAAATCCTATTTTTCCATCTGTCTGCGGAGCGGATCGGGTGGACACGGACAGACGGTTCGTGTTCATCCGATCACCCTATAGGGGAGAGCAGAGAAAAGACAGGGCGGTCCCTGAACAGTGTGCGGGGACCGCCCTGTCATCCGCCAGCTCAGCGGATATATATATACCTACAATCAATAAAAGTGCCCCTTATACTGGTAGCTGCAGTTTTAGTTGAAATCCTCAGTCTGGTGATCCCCCACCCACCATCACCGCATCTGTAATCTTCCTGTGTTGCAGGGGTTAATACACTATGAGCTGAGGGACCAGTCATATGCACTCAACAAAAAGTGCCAACTATGCCTGCCCTTTTCTCCCCCTCCTCCTTTCATAGAAGCTGTACTATAGCTTCCATAAAGGAAAAGTGCTCTGTGAATGGAGGAAGGGTGGATGAATGAAAGGTTGTCCGCCTCATTTATTTATAGATCGTTTTTAGCTATACTGACCTCCTACTGAAAATTCTAGTTGCTAGACATGCTCCTCCTCTCAGGCCTCGTACACACGACCGGTTTCCCCGGCAGAATCCATCAAGAAACTTGGTGGGAGAGATTTTTTGCTGAGGAAACTGGTCGTGTGTACATTTTTCATCGAGGAACTCGACGAGCTAAAGAGAGAGCAAGTTCTCTATTTCCTCGACGGGAGTCTCAAATTGGCTCGTCGAGTTCCTGGTCGGGCTGGTTTCCGACGAGAAACTCGAGCGTGTGTATGCTAAGAAACCCGCGCTTGCTCAGAATAGAGTATGAGACGGGAGTAAAAGTAGCATTTGTAATGGAGATAACAAATTTTTCAAGCTGTAACAGACTGAAAAGTGCAAATCGTCTCTTAACAAACTTTTACTTAACACGCAGCAACATGAGATTAGCAAAACCAGCCCCAAGAGTTTAGCCAGTGGAATCGAACTTCCCCCGCCGTCGTATGTGTTGTATGTCACCGCGTTTGAGAACGAGGAGATTTTGTCTTGACTGTGTGTACGCAAAGCAAGAGTTCCTCGACAAGCCTAACACGAGGAAACTCGACGAGGAAAACAATGTGTTTCGCCCGACGAGTAACTCGGTCGTGTGTACGAGGCCTGACTTCAATGCCAGTTACCTGGCTGTCATGCTGATACTCCTGTCTACACAATGGCAGCTTCAATGTTCTTCTCTCATGGCAGCTTTCCTTTGTTGTGCGTAGAAAGCACCAGCTGGCAATTTTATCTTTTGATGCAATTTACTGAAAAGCTGAAATGAGAAAACTGGAGGAAATTTAATGTGTCTGTGTTTTCTAAAGAAAGCAATCCATGTTGTTCTCTGCTGATGCTGAAGGAAAAGGTTAACGTCATTTGAAAATTTTAGCCAGTGGTCCATTATTCTCCTGTGTCTTTGCAGTCCAAGATGTTCCTGGCATTTACAGTAAAGAGCAAATGTGCACTTTATTCTGGAGGTTTCATACTGTGGATAAAATTTAGAGAGAACTTTTTTTGAACTCTATTCTAATGCATTACTCCCCTTTAATACCCCAAAACACCCCCCCCCCCCTTTATGTAAATACCTTTTTTGCTCCTTCACGCTCATACTTTCTCCTTGGCCTCCACCAATTATCTGGAGTCTCCACATCATATTACTCTCCACATCATATTACTAAAAGGCTGCAGGCATGCAACTCCAAGGTGTTGTGCATTGGTGTGCACAGCCTATTGCATTAGTGTGTGCACCCCAAGGCTCAAACACATATGCATGTGTATACAGTAAATAACAACGTTGTCAGTAGGGCAATGGACAGCGTCAATATTTTTCATTTAATTTTTATAATTTTATAATTTTATCATATGTTTACAATGTTTTTTTTTTAGGAGACCTGTTGGGAGGCTTTGGTGAAATATCAGGGGTCTAAACAGGGGTAATCTGCACCACATGGGGTGATTACCGTGTGCCTAGGCACCCCTGGCATACCCTGTGTGCATGCCTATGGTGTTGTGAGATTTTGCACTTTCTTAGATGGCTAGCTAGATCTCCATGTGCCAAGATCATGTCACCTGGGGAGCCAGCTGTGAAAGTCAGTAATAACAACCAGCTTAAAGGAGTTGTAAAGGAAAACATTTTTTTTTGCTGAAATGACTGTTTACAGGGTATAGAGACATAATAGTTAACTAATTCCTTTTAAAAATGATTAAAAATAGATAAAAATCAATCATATAATGTACCTACAGTTTCTAGTTTGGTTTTTGCATGTTGTTTCCTGCTTCTGTGATGTACAGAGCCACAGAGCCAATACAGGGCAGTGATGGTTTGGAAAATGAAACTGATTGGTGCTGAGGGGTTTTAGACACACAGTAATCACACCTCCTTGATTAGTGACCACAGAGAGAAATCTCCCAGTACTGTGGTCATCAGGAAACAGACAACCAGGAAGTATGGAGATCAGAGAAGAATTACAGCAACTTGAGAGCAAAAACGAACAATGAGGACATGAAAACAGCACTGCATTAAGGTAAAGGAAGCTATTAAGATTACAAAAAAATTCCTTTACAAACCCTTTAAGCTCCAAGATGGCAACACAGAAATAAGGAACACTGAAAACTTGAGTTCCAAGATGGACATTGGGGACACCTGTGAGCCAACAAGCATGTACAGTATGTCTGACTTATATTATGCTTTATTGATGTGACGCAACATATAACATATTCTACAAATAGGTAGGTCCTATTCCACTCAACTGTAGGGATGCATGTTAGGATAGAGGCGCTATCATAAACCTTACAGTAGGCCTTTCCTAGGAGAAATATGAGGGTTGCCATTGAATGCCTTCCATTTTGAAATGCTAGTTTATGTTCCTCTGACCCCCTGGTATTAATCATTTGAAAAATTTGCCTGGAACACGCGCATCAGGAAAGTCAGAAAAAATCAGAACAGTTATGGGTCAGTGGCTCAGCTAACAAAATGCCTAATACAACAGTCAGGCACTTTTACAAAATTTAAATAACAGCAATAGCAGCCTCCATGTTTTTTTCATAAAAGGTTCCCTTTAGTCACCCCCCGGGCAGTGCAAAAAATGTGGGGGGGGGGCAGCTCACATTGGCGCGATTTAACAGGTCAAATTGTATGTCAAATTGCAGCCTATTGCCAGCACAGATGTATTTCAAGGCCCCCCCCTCGAAGTCGGACTGAAATGTGACTTTGAAATCGTGCAAGTTCAGATGACGTTGCGTTCAATGTGAACGAGGGCTTAAGGTTGGGTTCACACTATCTTTTCATGTGGCTCAAAGCAGGGATCCAGTGGCTGCTTGATCCTGTCTCCTCTGATCCTCCCCTTCTTCCAGAATCCCAACTATATCTCCTGATAGAACAGAGGGCAGAGGACAATCTGCACATGATCAGTTTAGTGTGTATTACAAGAATACATTTTTTTGGAGGAGGGTGCATGTGGTCAGCACAGGGCCAATCAGCACGGTCCAGACAGAGGGTCAGGGGTCATGTATCCTCATAGGACAAGCAGGGGAGAATGAAAACTCTTCCTACTGCTATTAAGAAAAGGTATTTAGCAGTTTATATTTACTAAAATAATTGCATTTTAATGTTCTGTGTACTGTGGGAGACCAGATATAGTAAATGCAGGGTCCTGGGTTTAGTAACAATTTAAAGTTCAATAGAAACTGGCCGACATTCAGCCTGTGTGCACTGCAGCCAGTCCAATAGAAGCCATTCGGCTGGTTTCTGTCGAAGGGGCATGACTGGAAAGGGTATGCCGACCATCTCCTGGTCAGTGCTCTCAGCCAATGGGAGAATTGTACTGTAAATTTTTTTTTTGTTCAGCCCGCTGGAAAAATAATAGCAGTGAGTAACTGGTTTAAGTCATATTGCAATGATGCTTTGCAGTGTAGCAATTCTAAGGCCTCGTACACACGACCGAGTTTCTCTGCAAAAACCAGCAAGAACCTTGCTGGGAGATATTTTTTTGCCGAGGAAACCGATCGTGTGTACATTTTCATCGAGGAAACTGTCGAGAAACTCGACGAGCCAAAAAGAAAGCATGTTCTCTATTTCCTTGACGGCAATGGAGAAAATTGGCTTGTCGAGTTTCGACGGCTTCACAAGGAACTCGACGAGCAAACCGATGTGTTTCGCCCGTCGAGTTTCTCGGTCGTGTGTACGAGGCCTAACTCTAAAAGCCGAGTTCCAGTCATATTTTTGTTTGGTAAAAGTGTAGCGGCTGTCTTTAAATAAACAGCCACTCACCTGTCACACGATCCTGCAGTGCACTCCCCCGACGCTGTGTCCTCCCTCAGCTTGCGGCTTCACAGCTAGGTGTCATCGCCGCATGTGTGAGCGGCGCTGCGTTCTGTGACTGGTCCTGTCATATGTCCCAGAAGGCGACCGGAACGCAAGTGGGAGCAGTTACTTGTCAATATCGGGTACCTGACAACAAGAAAATATCGCTTTAAAAAGCATGGGAGGAAGTGACTTGGGTGAATCCGCCGTGGAGACCACCGTTATCGTTTACAGGACCGCTCAAAGAAAAGATGGATATCTCGGTTGTGGCAGCAGCTGCTGCCGTTACCGAGATATCCATCTTTAAAAACAGGACATATATGTACATGAGCAGGTCCTTAAGTTGTTAAAGTGGTTGTAAAAGTTCAGGTTTTATTTTTTTTAAATAACAAACATATCATACTTACATCCACTGTGCAGGTTGTTTTGCACAGAGTGGCCCCGATCCTCCTGTTCTGGGGTCCCACGGTGGCTCTGGCGGCTCCTCCCCGCAATCGATAACCCCCTCTGGGAAGCTCTCCCCCGAGGGGGTTACCTTGCGGGCACACTCCTGTGTCATACACTCTGCGTCCATAGCTGCCGAGTGTATTACTCGGCCCCGTCCATTGGCGGCCACGTCATTGGATTTGATTGACAGCAGCGAGAGCTAATGGCTGCGCTGCTATCAATCTATCCAATCAATGCTCAGACTGGCTCAGGTAAGTAAACGGGGGGGCCGGTGATTGCCAGATGTTTTTTCACCTTAATGCAGAGGGGCAGATCCACAAAAGTATTACGCCAGCGTATCTCTTGATACGCCGCGTAATTTCAAATTTTGCGCGTTGTATCTTTGTTTTGTATCTTCAAAACAAGATACAACGGCATCTCGGCTAGATCCGACAGGCGTACGTCTTAGTACGCCATCGGATCTAAGCTGCAATTTTTCGGCGGCCGCTAGGTGGCGTTTCCGTCGAATTCCACGTTGATTATGCAAATTAGCTAGTTACGGCGATCCACGAACGTACGTCCGGCCAGTGCATTTTTTTAAGTCGTTTGCGTTCGGCTTTTTCCGGCGTATAGTTAAAGCTGCTGTTATGAAGCGTACTCAATGTTGAGTATGGCCGTCGTTCCCGCGTAGAAATTTTAAATTTTTACGTTGTTTGCGTAAGTCGTTCGCGAATAGGGATTTGCGTAGAATGATGTCATCGTCGGAAGCATTGGCTTGTTCCGGGTTAATTTCGAGCATGCGGACTGGGATAACCCCATGGACGGCGCAGGAGCAGTTAAAAGAAAAACGTTGTTTATGTTGGGTCACGATGTATTTACATAAAACACGCCCCCATCACAGAGATTTGAATGGCGCGCCATTACGCCGCCAAAGATACACTACGCTGCCGTAACTTACGCCGCGAATTCTTTGAGGATTCGTAAAAAAAGTTATGGCGGCGTAGTGTATCTTAGATACGCTGCGCCCGTCGTATTATTGCGCGCAGGTACGTGAATCTGCCCCATAGAGTGCATTAAGGTGAAAAAACACAAACCTTTACAACCCCTTTAAACCCCATGCATTGGTGGTCACTGGCAGTGCTATTAAACCGCCCTGCATTGATGGACCCCCTGCATTGATGTTCAGTGGTAAGTGCTAATAAATCCCCTTGCATTGGTGGTCAGAAGCAGTGCTACTAACCCCCCCCCCCTGCAAAATGTACAGATAGCCACTTCACAAATATACAGTATATATGCAATACAATCATGGTAATATTGCACAGAAAGCATCTACAAATGTGAAAGTAACATAAAAAAATGAATTCAAACAGTATAATAATAAAAAAAAATGTATGGGTTTGATAAAACATGGTGTCTAATAATCCCCCCAACATACAGTTTATCTGGACATACCATGTGACCAAGAAAGGGAATCTTGATATGACAGCATAAACCATTACAGAGAGGGACAAGAGTTCAATTTATTCTAAGGGTCATTTCCAGTGTAATTTCATTTTAGCAGACCTAGGATTTTGAGAGCAGCCTATTTACTGGTAATATTCACTGAAAAAGATGAATATCTCCAATCATGTTCATTTTCACATTTTCACGGTCGGCTTTTGTACTGCTGCATAATAAATGCCTACTGAAGCTTCCATTATGAAGATATTATAGCGGGAGAATGAAGCAGACATATTTATGTAAGTATTACAATGTCAGCCTGAGCTATGCATTCTTTACACTAATGTGTCAGATACGTTCCACCTGGAGGGGACACGCTCAGCTCTTTATAAACATTTACATTCTGGAATTCGAGGATTGACGCTAAACATTACCCTTCTAATGTTTTTATTGGATGGCCAAGAGTAATGCACTGGAATGACACACATAGAAAGACAAGCTATGTACATAGGTCCTACGAATTTACAAAGTACATGAAGCCATAGGATAGTTGAGTGTAGCACATCTGTGCGAAATGTGAGATTCCAGAAGACAAATGGGCAGATTCACGTACGGCGGCTTAAAGTTGTGCGGGCGTAGCGTATGTAATTTACGTTACGCCGCCGCAAGTTAGAGAGGCAAGTGCTGTATTCACAAAGCACTTGCGTCCTAAGTTACGGCGGCGTAGCATAAATGTGGCGGCGTAATCGCGCCTAATTCAAATTGTGAAGAGGTGGGCGTGTTTTATGTAAATAAAGCATGACCCCACGTAAATGACGTTTTGAACGAACGGCGAATGCGCCGTCCGTGGACGTATCCCAGTGCGCATGCTCCAAATCACGTCGCAAATAGTCAATGCTTACGACGTGAACGTAACCTACGCCCAGCCCTATTCTGAATCGACTTACACAAACGATGCAAACGACATGAAATTCGACGGCGGTTCCGACGTCTATACTTAACATTGGCTGCGCCATCTTTTTGGTGGTTTATCTTTACGCCTGAAAATGGCTTACGTAAACGGTGTATCTTTACTGCAACGGGCGAGCGTACGTTCGTGAATAGGCGTATCTCGCTGATTTACATATTCTAGGCGTAAATCGGCGTACACGCCCCTAGCGGCAAGCGTAAATAGACAGCTAAGATACGACGGCATAGGAAGACTTACGCCGCTCGTATCTAAGCAACATTTAAGCGTATCTCAAATTGAGCATACGCTTAAATGTAGGACGCCGCGGATTCAGAGTTACGATGGCGTATCTACTGATACGCTGGCATAACTATACCTGAATCTGCCTACAAGTCTGTATCCTGAGGATGGAAGGGAGGAGGTAACCTCCGATGGCCTCCTGATCTTTTCAGAAGTGGACCTTATTATGTCAAGTTATTGAAACAGATCAGCTGGTCGGCACACAGTATGTATCCATTACCTGATTTCATCCACTAATAAGCAACTCCAGGTATTGTGAACTTTTAATGCTATCCAGACAACATGGCAAATTACTTCTAATGCAAGTTTTAAATTTTTCCTGCAGCCAGATTCAGATGGCTTCTGGATAGGCCTGCAGTTTCTGTTACATGATCCTCGGCCATAGGTCCCCAAACTGAAAGTGAGTCGATACCGGTTACGGTTCGGGAGATAGGGTCTTGCAAAGTTGGGTGTTTTTGGGCCTACCCCGAGCAGTGGTCCCCCCATTGAAGTCAATGGAGAAAACTGGTTTACGGTTAATAACCATAAGGGGTCATTCTCTACCATTAGGTGTTACTCTTTGCCATAAGGTGTGACTCTCTGCCATATAAGGTATAACTCTCTGCTTTTTCCCCAATTGTTAATAAATGTTGTATTATTAAAGTAGATCTTTACTCCAACCACCCACTTTCTCTCATTGCTCTCTTACACCCCCCCCCCCGTCTCCCTAACATAATTGAATATTTTTTTAAACACCTTTCTGGGGGAACACTTCTGGTTTCTTGCCTAGACCTTGCTGAAAGGATGAAAGGGTGGGTTATAGCCCCTGTGAGTTTATTTTTTACCATCCCTGTCGCATTGCAGAGATTTCCCTTCACTTCCTGCCCCATAGCCAAACAGGAAGTGAGAGGAAATCTATGCAAATTAAGGGAATTCATTGCCCAGGCCCTCAGAACTAGTGTCCTCACTCTAAAATTTTAGGGCAGGTATTAAACAGCAAGGGGTGTGGCCTTGACAGAAAGGGTGGGTCATATTTAAATTAGGGGGTGCACAAGTTTAGTCAGGCCTAGGGCAGCACAAAACCTAAATACACCACTGCCTAGGCAAGAATGGGGAATTTGCTTTCCACAGCTCCAAGTCACTCATCCCAGGAGGCTGTGCAAGAGATCTGAAGAAGATGACCGTGTGAGTCTAGATGTGTAGCGGCAGAGCAGGGGATCCCCTACAAAACACAGCTGGATCACTAGGCACACAAGTTTGTATTTTTGTAGAACTTAGTCATATGGTAAGAGGAGGAACACAAAAATAGGGGTAGAGTGAAGTTCCTCTTCAAGAATCTATTAGATTAATGACACCATACTCCAGTCCTGTCATGACTGCCTCAAAGCCAATTATTCTGGTGGGAATCTCTATACAGTTGGGACATACAAGTATTCATATACGATGGTATTCATATACTATAATATACTAAACTATTCATATACTATGGTCCATCCACATCTGGTCACCGTCTTATGTCAACAAAAAGCTTAACTTTGAGCATAGATATAAACTGCAGTGAAATTCTCCAGATTTCACTTTGTGGTTCCATCTGTACTTTCACAGGCAAGAAAAAATGACAATTCTTCCTGCTCTATTGCTTCCTGAAGCCTCGTACACACGACCGAGTTTCTCGGCAAAAACCAGCAAGAAACTTGCTGGGAGATATTTTTTTGCAGAGGAAACCGGTTGTGTGTACATTTTTGTCGAGGAAACTGTCGAGAAACTCGACGAGCCAAAAGGAGAGCAAGTTCTCCATTTCCTCGACGGGAATGGAGAAACTTGCCTTGTCGAGTTCCTCGACAGCCTAACAAAGAACTCGACGAGGAAAACGATGTGTTTCGCCCGTCGAGTTTCGTTCCGCCGGTCGTGTGTACGAGGCTTGAGTTGAAATTATAATGGTTTTATTTTAGTTTTTTCCCCCAAGTTTCTGTTGTATACTATCTATATAAAATCTTTGCACCCATGACACAGGATTCACAGAGCACTTTTGGGTTTGCAAAAAGAGAGAACAGAAGACATATTTACACTGTTAATCAAGCTGTACACTCACTACTTTACTTTGTAGCAAAGTGTCATTTCTTCAGCGTTCTCACATTAAAAGATATAATAAAATATTTACAAAAATGTGAGGGGTGTTCTCACTTTTGTGAGATACTGTATTTGTTACTTACAGGTTAAAATCTGTATTTTTTGCTAGAAAATTACTTAGAACCCCCAAACATTATATATCTATTTTTGGCATAGACCCTAGAGAACAAAATGGCGATCATTGCAATATTTTATGTCACACTGTATTTGCGCACCAATCTTTCAAACACATTTTTTGGGGAAAAAATACACTTTCATGAATAATAATAAAAAAAAAAAAACAGCAAAGTTATCCCCATATTTTTGTATAATGTGAAAGATGATGTAACGCCACGTAAATAGATATCTAACATGTCATGCTTTGAAATTGCGCACACTCGTGAAATGGCAACAAACTATGGTACCTAAAAATCTCCATAGGTGGCGCTTAAATTTTATTTTTATTTTTTTACGGTTACCAGGTTAGAGTTACAGAGGAGGTCTAGTGCTAGAATTATTGCGCTCACTCTGACGATTACAACGATACCTCACATGTGTAATTTGAAAACCATTTACATTTTTTTTTTCTTATTTATTTAAATGTTTTTTACATTGTCACTTTGAAAAAAATGTATCACTTTTATTGCTGTCACAAGGAATGTAAACATCCCTTGTGACAGTAATAGGAGGTGACAGGTACACTTTATGGAGTGATCGGGGGTCTAAAAGGCCTCAAATCCCTCCTTTTCACTTTTAAAGTATTTCGATCGCCAAAACTTCCCCTCTCGCTCCTTCGGGATAACAGCCGAACGGCTTTTAGCCGCACCGGTTGTTATCCTTGAAGAGCCGACCGCCCGCTCTAATAATGCAGGGAAGATACATGCAGCTGCGTGCATCATCCCGGTATGACCCCTTAAAGCCGAGGCTGCAAATTTGCGTACGGTCTGCCGGAAGGGGATATATATATATATATATATATATATATATATATATATATATATATATATATATATATATATATATATATATATATATATATACATATATATATATATATATATATACACACACATATACACACACACACATACTAAACCTGTTACCTTGCCTTCAATAGAGACAGTACAGGTTTACTTTAAAGCGGAGTTCCACCCAAAAATGGAACTTCTGCTTAATCCACTCCTCGCCCCCTTACATGCCACATTTGGCATGTAATTTTTTTGGGGGGGAGTGGGGGCTTCAGGAGGAGTGGGACTTCCTGTCCCACTTCCTCCTCCCGCCGAGGGGCTGCAAAGGCAAATAATCTAATCGCCTTTTGGCAGCCCCTCCCTGTAGGCGATCGCCTGGGACACCTGACAGGTCCCGGGCGATGGCCTGTCCAATCGGATGGCGCAGCGCCGCTCGCGAATGCGCAGTGGGTGCCCAGCCGTGAAGCCGAAAGCTGTCACGACCGGGTGCCCACACTTAGAATGAAGACGCCGGCCGGAGAGGGGGGGAGAGGAGCAAAGATCCGGCCGGCGCGTCGCTGGAACATGTAGCAGGTGAGTGTATGTTTATTAAAAGCCAGCAGCTACAATTTTTGTAGCTGCTGACTTTTAATAAACATTAAAAATTAGTGGAACACCCCTTTAAATAAGCCCCCACCAGAACCCAAATGGTCCTTTAGAATTTATTTCAATAGAGGTAACATTGAAAAGAATGTAACTAGGTATACCGTAACAGCTACCCTTCATCTGGAGAGTTGCTGTCACAGATAAGCCGACTCCGAAAATAACTCCATTATTGATTGATGTCATTTATCAGTACAGCAAAGACAGGAAGATTGGGCAACCTTTTCCACCACTTTGAAATTAAAATATTTCATTTTCTGACATTCTGCTAGGATAACATGACAAGCAGAGCTTTGTATGCACTTTCTGTCAGCGGTAGGAAACCATGTGGTCAGAGCCATGTGTGGGAATTTTATCGACCCTGATGAGTGAATGCATCCTCTTGACCTATTGCCGCACATAATGATGGAGGAGGATGGTAGTGAAAAATGCAAAATGATATAATAAACTACAGAAGTAGTATTATCCTCCTTTTTATGTAGATTGATCATAAACTCACCAACCAGTCGTCCTGGCTACTGACTTCTACTTACACAGCTTGTAAATAAGGATGAGCATGGGCTTTGCCCAAGCTTGGGTTCAGACCAAACCCATAAGGAAGCTGTCACTCCAGCCCACTGCTGCCCAAATAACTGCAAGGGCATTCTCTGCTCTGCAGCTGCATGTGCAGAGAGGCACCAAAGACATCATCAAGGACATCATAGACCTTATTTGGCAACATGGTCATATTAGGTCATTTTCATTGACCTAATATTGACTTTATCATTGACTTTTGCCTTTTTTGTCTCAATTCGGTGTGTTGTGTGCCCATTCATTCTGAATAGGCTGCCTAATGCAGCGGACATAACATGTAAAAAAAAAACGCTTTAAAGCAACACACTCGGAGGTTGTGAATCTAGACTAGGAAGTCATGATGCCCGACCTACAGGGAAGGCCTGCTCTGCTCAAAACATCTCATGGCCCCTCAACTTCCCACAAAATGCCCCACTAAGCCTTAAGTACTCCAGAAATTATTTGAAAATGACTGCTAGGCACGTCGCCTGGTACCTAAGGGGTGGGACCTAGCCGTAAGGGACTAACTCCCTCCAACAAGCTTCCTTGTTGTTATAGCTGAGACTTTTAACACCAAGTAAGGTCCTATAGGTGGGAGGTGGTTAGAACCAGTGGCAGCAACCAGAAAACGTAGTAGTTGCATTACAGTGCACTGTTGGTGGGTCTTTACAGGGCAGATTCCTGCTGTCTCTTTAGAACATCCCCTCCCTTACAGGTTAGCATTTAAAGTAGCCTACAGATAATAAAAACAATTTGCCCAAATTGGACCATTTACAGCTATTTATAAGTTTGTAGGCACCACAGAAACCCTAGCCAAGCCTGCTTGAAGGAAAACACTGCCACCCCCATTTGAGGCCCGCGTTCCGGTTTGATGTGGCCCCCAATGGAAAAAGAGTACCGCTCCAAGCCCTGCGAACTATGCTGTGCTCCCGCCCTGTAGTACTGACAGGTGCAGACTCTGCGCTGATCCGTGGAAAAAAAGAAATGTTCCTGGACTGCCGCACTCTGATAGGCGATTTATTGAAACAAAATAAACAAAGGATAAAATCCAAAGCTGTATAACATCCAAAAAATCATGCAACACTGCAATCAATGGTAAAAAGTGGACATAGGGGCCAAAAAAAATTAACATGTTTCACATCATGGATAGATGCTTAGTCATGATGTGGCCCCCACTTGGAATTCGCACATATATACACACATCTGTGGCCCACCAAGTATATCCATCTGTGGCCCCCAAAGCTTGAGTGTGTTATGTTTTTATTGCTGTTAATATATCTATCTTCTTTAGCCTGATAAATCCCGAGCGCCGCGCTCATTGTTAGTATGAGACAGGGGGCGTGGCTGGGCGTGTTCAGAAGTCGATGTGCCAGAGCCGCTATGAAGATAACAGAGATTGAGAGATAGAGATTGCATCTGCAGAGATCGGGGAAATGTCACAGTGCCTGTGACTGGTGGTAGCGCTGCGCACTGTCGGCTTCCGTGCGGGCTCGGGCACATAGACTTGTCCCGGATCATACTAACAATGAGCCCGGCGCTAGGGATTTGTCAGGCTAAAGAAGGGGAGCCACATCAAACCGGAACGCTGTTCCTTTCCTTTTGAGAGAGATAGATAGAGAGAGTGAGAGATAAAGATTTTATATATTTTTTAAACATAACACGCCTGAGCTCATCGTTACCCTGAGAGGAGAAGAGATTATATATATATATATATATATATATATATATATATATATACACTGTATTTATCGGCGTATAACACACGTTTTCTCCCTGAAAATAGGGGGAAATCACGGGTGCGTGTTATACGCCGATAGTGTACCTTGGGCTCGGAGGGGAAGGACGGGGACGAGCGCCGTCACAGAGCCGTCATCTCCGAGCCGTCATCTCCTGTTTACTCGGCTCTCACTCGACTCTAACGTCACACACACAGTCCCGCTTCCGCCACCGGCATTGGACCAGTGTTCTATCAATCACATGAGCTGGTTCAATGCCGATGGCGGAGGCGGGACTCTGTATGTTACTGCCGCCGATTGAACAGGAGATGACTGCTCGGTGATTCCCTTACTTCACGGGAGATGGTGAGGCTGCAAATGGGCACAAAGGCTGCATCTAGGCTGAAGATGGGCGCATAGGCTGCATTTAGGCTGGAGATGGCAACATAGACTGGAGATGGGCACGTAGACTCGTAGACTGGAGATGGGCACATAGGCTGCATTTAGGCTGGAGATGGGCACAGATTAGGCTGCAGATGGACATTGACCATAAAAAAAAAAAAAAAAAATTCCTGAAACTTCCCTCTTAAATTGGGGTGCGTGTTATACGCCGATAAATAATATATATATATATATATATATATATATATATATATATATATATATATATATATTGTCATCAATATTATGAAATGAATAGTATGCCGTTTATAATAAACTTTGCATAAAATATTTAATTTTCATTTAATTTAATGGTTCAAAAAAAGTCAGGCAAAATAGTCGGCCCTCGGGCATTTTCACTTAATGAAATCTGGCCCTCTTTGAAAAAAGTTTGAACACCCCTGCTCTAGGGTGTAGAAGCCCCCTGCAAGGGAACCACATTAATTACATCAACATCAATACTAAAGCAGCAATTTCAATAAGAAAACCTTATGGGTCCAGCACTATTTTTCCTTAACTAGTCTTTGTTAGTCATTTTGGTCCAACAATTTTTTTTGGTAATAAGGATTAAAATGCTGCAGGAGGTTTTTCCAATGATAGAGCGAGATTATCCCATGTGAGATTTAGCAGATGTAAATTTTCTATAAAGAACATGAAAATGCCACACAACAAATTCAAGCTTTGCGAATTGACCCCGATGTTTCTACAGAAATGATCAATAGTTCTCCCCTGAAAAACCATCAGTCAGGGGTGTCTGGTACTGCTTCTAGATATGTGATCATCGCTCACTATGGCAGTTTTTCCCTGTCATGTTATGCCTATGGGTACCATAAACTAGTGGAAAGAAGTAAAAAAGAAAAGGAGAAAAGTCGATGGGGTAAGCAAGTATGAAATAGAGAGAATGACGTGATAAAGGGAAGAGATGCTATGAGATATGAGAACTGAGAAATGAGAACTATTCTGGTATGAGGAATTTAGTGTCTACCACATCCAGCAGTTACTAGGAGACAAGGTGACCGATGACCCTCAGCTCCTGGCTTCCTCCGGGTGTCAGTGACTCCGCTCTACTGGAATAAACATCTGCCCTGACCTTTCACTGACTGGAGTTTTATTACAGAAAGGCTCGAAGACAATCAATTACTCTATAGTGTGGTGTCTGGGGCTTCACCAGCCTAGCTAAGATTATCGAGTTTGCAGTCCAATGCTTCACAAGGCTGTACATGATACAATTTGCCAGCAGTAAACTCACTTTATGATTATCTATTAAAGGGGTTGTAAAGCTTCGGGTTATTTCACCTTAATGCATCCTATGCATTAAGGCAGGGGTGTCAAACTCCATTTCATTGTGGGCCGCATCAGCATTATGATTGCCCTTAAAAGGGCCGGTTGTATCTGTAAGATTAGATGTCCAGCGCATCCCCTCCCCTTACATTAGATGTCAAGAGCCACCCCACCATCAGAAGCTGAGTCCCCCACTCTCCCTTACATCTCAGTGCACCCCCCTTTCCTTATGCTACTGCTGGGAAGAAGCTGGATGCATTGCTTGAAATCAGAAAGTAGGGGTCTGGAGAAGGACCAGAGGAGGGCTGGAGCTCTCCTACAGCTGTAAAAGAGGTGCGAGGGCCACATGAATTTGCCTGGAGGGCCGGGTTCGGCCCACGGGCCTTGTGTTTGACACCTGTGCATTAAGGTGAAAAAAAACTTGCAATCTCGGCCCCCCCCGTTTTACTTACCTAAGCCACGAAAGTCCTGGGCTCGTTCCCGCGATGGTTTCCCCCTGCTTGAGGCGGCTCATCATTAGAGATTGATCGCAGCGCAGCCATTGGCTCGCGCTGCTGTCAATCACATCCAATGATGCGGCATGCCGTAGGGCGTGGCCGAGTGATACAGTTGGCGGCATGCCCGGAAACGAACCACCTTGGGAGAGAGCTTCCCATGAAGGGGGTTAGCGCTTTCGGGGAGGAGCCGAGACAGCTGCCGAGGGACCCCAGAAGACCAGGATTGGGTCTACTCTGTGCAAAACGAACTGCACAGTGGAGGTAAATATGACATGTGTTTTTTTTTTTTTTTAAACAGAAGCCATACAACCCCTTTAAGATTGGAAGAAAACCTACTAAAGGCTAGTGTTTCTTTTACCTTAGAAAATGCAATTGGACTCCCCCTTTCCTATGACTACCCCTTCCCTTTTCCTCTCCCTATGTTATTTATAGTATAAATTGGGGTAGAAAACATGTTCACTTATTTTCTCAGGATACGCCAAGCCACATAGCCGGACCTTGGACCTGATTGTAGTCTGTTATCCCTCATTACTCCATAATACCTTAAAATATTATTCTATCTTTACCCCCTTTTTGTTTTTAACATTTAGAATTTATACTTCTACCTGATTATTGATCCTATATTTGTAATTACTGTACTTTTTTTTACTCTGTATATTTTACATTATTTTATCTTTAATGTGAATACTCTTATGACACATTATTTGTTATTTAAACTATTATTATAGGACATGACTTATAGTATATCTAACTAATCTTTATTTACAAAAGAAGCTTTCTTGTATACTTTGGTTTTATATCTTGAAACCTGTTCTTACAATACTGCTTTATGTTACTTGTAAACAAATAAAAATTATTCAAAGAGAAAATGCAATTTGACTAAAGTTTTCATTCTTCTGTAATTTTCCATTGATCATCATCAATCAAAATGTACATCAGTCACTAAGATCCTGTATCCATGCAGTACTTTACAAAATCCATAAAACTATTCCCTACACTGGAGTTGCACATTCATAAGCTCCAAGCACTATGGGGCAGATCCACAAAGATCTGCCCTGGCGCATCGTATCTGAGATACACTACGCCGCCGTACCTTACCTGGCTTTAGTTCGAATCCATAAAGATTTTGCGCCGTAAGTTACGGCGGCGTAGTGTATCTCAAGCGGCGTAACGGCACGGAATTCAAGTTGGGCGGGTAGGGGGCGTGTTTCATTTAAATGAAGCGCGTCCCCGCGCCGAACGAACTGTGCATGCGCCGTCCCTAAATTTCCCGCCGTGCATTGCGCGAAATGACGTCGCAAGAACGTCATTGTTTAGACTTGGACGTAAATTACGTCCATCCCGCGATTCACGGACGACTTACGCTAACAAAAAAAAAAACAATTCAAATTAAACGCGGGAACGACGGCCATACTTAACATGGCAAGTCTAACAATACGCCGCAAAACAGCAGCTTTAACTATACGCCGGAAAAAGCCGACTAGAGACGACGTAAGAGAATGCGACGGCCGCGCGTACGTTCGTGGATCGTCGAAAATAGCCAATTTGCATACCCGACACGGAAAAC
The DNA here is from genome assembly GCF_905171775.1 of Rana temporaria. Taxonomy (NCBI): domain Eukaryota; kingdom Metazoa; phylum Chordata; class Amphibia; order Anura; family Ranidae; genus Rana; species Rana temporaria. Next base: position 34,380,548 of record NC_053498.1, on the reverse strand, counting down.
GACGAGAACTCCACCCAGCGGGCGCCGAAGTATTGCATCTAAGATCCAAAGGCGTACGAAGCCGTACGTCTGTCGGATCTAACCCAGATGCCGTCGTATCTTGGTTTGAGGATTCAAACCAAAGATACGACGCAGGAAATTTGAAAGTACGCCGGCGTATCAGTAGATACGCCAGCGTACTCTCTTTGTGGATCTGCCCCTATGTATTCAACCTGCTGTGGGGGGCCACATGCAGCCCTTTGACTTGTTGCGCAGCCCTTGGGCCCCGGCAGACTATTGTGGATACGGTGCATCGATTTGTAAAAGGGTAGTAGCAGTGATATCTACTTGTTTTCATTTTTCTGGCTAACATGTCCCAATCGCTAAGTAACTTCTTAATCATGTCTCCAGTCTAACTAAATCTTTGACCATCTAGATGGGACTGTGGCTCTCACTGCAAAGCCTGCATGTTTGTGATATGGCCTATTGTGACCACACTTGTTCTGTACCTTTTCTGTACTTTCTTTTGAAAAAGGAAAACTAATAAAACTTCATATTTGAAAAAATCTTTGACCATCTTTTCCACTAGTATTTCTGCAGTCTCTGACCATCTTTCCCTCTAGAATGTCTACAGTGTCTTACTATCTCTTCCTCTAGTATGTCTACAATCTCTGACCATGTTTTCCACTAGAGTGTCTGCAGTTTCTGACCATCTCTTCCTCTAGTATGCCTACAATCTCTGACCAGCATTTCCTCTAGTAAGCAAGTCTGCAGTCTCTGACCATCTCTTCTAGTATGTCTACAGTCTCTGATCATCTTTTTTAGTATGCATGCAGTGTCTGGCCATCTCTACCTAATGAGAAGAGGAGATTAAATGCATGACGGTAGAAAACATTCTGTGTAAGCCCCCCCCCCCCAATACTCCCCTGAGCCCCCCGCTTGATACAGCGATGTGCAAAAGAGACTCGGCTGTCCCGGGACTCCCTCTTCTCATTGGCTGAGACAGCAGCGGGCATCCATTGGCTCCCACTGTTGTCATTCACAGCCAGTGAGCCAATGAGGAGGGAGTGGGGGGCGGGGTCGAGCCACAGGTCTATAGGGGTTATTTATGAAAGGCAAATCCACTTTGCACTACAAGTGCACTTAAATTGCTCTGAAAGTACACTTGGAAAATGCAGTCGCTGTAAATCTGAGGGGTAGATCTGAAATGAGGGGAAGCTCTGCTGATTTTATTATCCAATCATGTGCAAGCCAAAAATGCTGTTTTTTTTTATTTTCCTTGCATGTCCCCCTCGGATCTACACCGACTGCACTTCCAATTGCACTTTCAGTGCAATTTCAAGTGCACTTTGCACTTGTAGTTTGAACTTGTAGTGCAAAGTGGATTTGCCTTTCATAAATAACCCCCATTGTGTCTTATAAATGCATAGAGCAGCGGCTCCAGAGCGAGCAGGGAGCAGTGCCCCCAGGGAAAGCAGCTTTCTCTGGGGGCACTGCTTGAGGGGGAGGAGCCAGGAGCATCAGCAAAGGTCCGGAAAAGAAGAGGATTGGGGCTGCTCTGTGCAAAACCATTGCACAGAATATGTAAGTATGACATGTTTGTTATTTAAAAAATAAAAATAAAAAAAGTTTTAATATCACTTTAAGGTGAGACATCAGAAGGAGCATATAGCTCAACCTGCTATTCACCTGACCGTATAGTAATAAATAAAAAATATGTATTCAGAACCACTATACATTCCCCTGTAATGATATGGTCTAATGTACTCACATCGATTATACTCTAGTGAAAATAATCCATAAATACGCAGTAATGGAACAACATAAACAGGTGAAGGAAGATGAAGGAACTTTTTCTGTTTTTCGATACAGCAATACAAACATTCCAAACATCTTTATCCTCCCTTCCTCTAAAGCAGGCTGATGCATTTCCTCTCAATGTAAATTGTTTTGGATGCATGTTCCGAAAAGGGTAACGATACTTATAAAAACACATCATCACTTTTAAAGGACCAGGTCACCAAAAGTAATAATTCAGGTATCGGTGGAGCCTAGTAAGAGTCAGCACCCGGCTTCTATTATGTCCAATTCCATTCATGATTTTTCTGTGATTTTACCTGCAATTTTTTTAAGTTAGAGACAGGTAGCTAGATTCACATAGGGCGGCGTATGTTTGAGCCGGCGTATCGTATTTACGATACGCTGCCGTAAGTTAGACAGGCAAGTGCTGTATTCACAAAGCACTTGCGTCCTAAGTTACGGCGGTGTAGCGTAAATGTGCCGGCCTAAGCGCGCCTAATTCAAATTGTGAAGAGGGGGGCGTGTTTTATGCAAATGAATCGTGACCCGACGTGATTGGCGCTTTTTACGAACAGCGCATGCGCCGTCCGTGGACATATCCCAGTGCGCATGCTCCAAATTACGCCGCAAAGACTTATTGGTTTTGACGTGAACGTAAATTACGCCCAGCCCCATTCACGGACGACTTACGCAAACGACCTAAAAATTTCAATTTGTAATTTGGTCATTACGCTTTAAAACATTAAACTCACATTAAACTTTATGTTAAGGTTAAGACCATTAAAAATAAACAAAAAAGAGAATGACTTTATCTGCCATCCACTCTTAAAACTATTATAAATAGTATCGATAAATAATTAAAGGGACTGTTTTGTAACCACCAGTGACCATTAAGGTCACAAAGTATCACCCAAACGGATAAAGCAAGAGGAAGTTTGGTCAGGTCTGTATGCAGTATAAATAATGATTATCGCTAATGCTGAGCCAGCTTCCCTATTCAGAATATATGAAAGATAGGATGTGTCAAGGTCACTTGATGTACCAGCGTTTAATTTGTGCACTGTACTGTGCAGCATTGTGCCGAATCATCACAGGTCTCCTCATCAGTCATAAAACACGCCAGAGAACACTCATCATCATCCCTGAAAGTTCCCTTCGGGACTTCTCAACCCATACCTTCCCTTCTACTTCGCGGTGATGAGCTAAATTCAATAAGCACAAAACAAATTTGATTTCATGACTAAACAGCAATGAAAGATGACTAGTGATTGGTTCCCAATAACGAGTGAACCTGGGTAAAACCATACCTCCCAACATTTTGAGATGGTAAAGATGGATAGCCTTTAGCAGTAAGTATGTAGGCCAGGGGTGGCAAACTCAAATTCACCGGGGGCCGCATCAGCAGTATGGTTACCCTCAAAGGGCCGGGTGCGCTACGTATACAGTGCAGGGGTCAGGATTGCGCTACGTATACAGTGCAGGGGTCAGGATTACGCTAGGTACACAGTGCATGAGTCAGGATTGCGCTAAGTACACAGTGCATGGGTCAGGATTGCACCTAAAAATTCCTCACACCTGTACTCCATCCTACCTGGACCAGCTCTGGTACCTCCCTGTATAGGCGGCTCCCTCCCTTTGTATTGGGCTATAGTACCTTTTTTTTATTGGGCTATAGTGGTACCATCCCTCTGTGGGCGGATCTCCTGTGTTATCCGTACTTTGCTTTTTTTTCACCATAACTGTAAAATAGCAGCACACAGTTTATTAGGAAGAGCCACAGGACACAGGGGGAAAAAAAATCCCACAAAAAATGCCAGCAATCTCTGCCACTATGAACAGTCAGTGGCATGCAAAAAAGCTGGCATCGCTGGCTGGAAGGACAGGGGAGGCGGGGTGGAGGTGGAGACGGGGCGGAGACCAGAGCGGCATTGTAAGCCGACATGGCTGGAGAAAGAGCGGAGGCGGCGGTGGAGGCGGAGATAGGGCAGAGGAGGAGGCGGACACCAGAGCGGCATTGTAAGTCGACGTTGGAGGCGGGGGCGGAGACAGAGCGGCACAGTAAGGGGAATATGTTATAGCCTGTGCTCAGACTGGCCGCGCCGCTCGCTGGAATCCTGGCAAAATGAGGAGGCTGCTGTGCAGGCCACATTACAAGGTCCGCGGGCCGGATTCGGCCCGCAGGCCTTGTGTTTGCCACCCCTAATGTAGGCAAAAGACACACCCCTGCAATGCCCCCAGTTACATGGTTCATGAAGAATTAAAGGGGGTATGGTAGTGTTTAGAAACATTTTTCATGCCTTTCCATGTACTGCAGCATCTCAAACACGTTACAATACACTTTTTTTTAAAGTACCATATATACCCGAGTATAAGCCGACCCGAATATAAGCCGAGGCACCTAATTTTACCACAAAAAAACAGGGAAACGTATTGACTCGAGTATAAGCCTAGGATGTCCATCTGCATGCCTCACTGTGCCCATGCCTCACTGTGTCCATGACTAGACTGACGTTTAACGGGAGTCTATGGAAGGGGTGTCTGGCTTTGAAAAATCGTTGCTCCCCAGCCGTAACACCCCCAGACAACAAACTTTGCACACTTGTAGAGGAAGAGTGGGGCTACATGTGTACCAAGTTTGGGGTCCAGAGGACCTAGGGCCGGCCGCTACCGGGTCCCCAAATTCACCAGAGAATTTACCATTTAACATGGGAGTCTATGGAAGGGGTGCCTGGTTTGACAAATCGGTGCTCCCTGGCCGTAGGTCCCTCGGACAACAAACTTTGCACACTTGTAGAGGAAGAGTGGGGCTACATGTGTGCCAAGTTTGGGGCGGCCGGTACCGGGTCCCCAAAATCCGGGAGATCAGGCGCAAAAAGGTGACTCGAGTATAAGCCGAGGGGGGCATTTTCAACACAAAAAATGTGATGAAAAACTCGGCTTATACTCGAGTATATACGGTACTCCTTTGTAATTATTTACCAGTATGTCATACATACCCTGTCTGGAAAAACTCCATGTAGGCTAAGCCTCTCTCCATACTGCCTAAATGGTGAGACATTACAAGCACGCTCCCAACACTAAAGGATGGCTTATTCAAACACAGTAAACTCAGTGCTGTGGCTACATCTAAATCCTGTATAATACAAAGTCTATATGAAAGATTTGGTGTAGTATAATACTTTGGAAGCTATACAATGCATGTTTATAGAGGTCTACACATCCAACCAAAAACAGGGATAACTAAGGAAGACAGAGACACAAAGGGATTTGGTTCCAAGAGAGGAACAGTCCCTCCAAATGAGGGGTCGTTGGAAGCTATACAAAACCACTTTGCTAATGATTTTCCTGTGCAGATGTCAAGATCTGCTATGCCAGGTGGATATTCGTGAGTTAAAGACCAATGAGTATGCAGCATTTTACAGGAATTGCACTATGCAGAGGGAAAAAACACCATTGCCAACCCACTTGTGATGTCAGATGCCCAGTACAGAAGCTCTGTTTTTTCTTGGTATGTACAGTAAAACCTTGGTTTGAGAGTAACTTGGTTTGAGAGCGTTTTGCAAAACAAGGAAAATGTTTTATAAAATTTTGCCTTGATATACAAGCAATGTCTTGATATAAGAGCGTCATGTCACAACTGAGTATAAAAAAGAAGAGAGGAGCCCCTAAGTGTAGCAATATGGTTACATTTAATGAAGGTACAACATTTAGCAACTTAATGCTACACTTAGGGGTGCCTCTCTTCTCTTTTATACCCTGTAAAAAAATGCTTTGATATACAAGTGCTTTGGATTACAAGCATGTTTCTGGAATGAATTATGCTCGCAATCCAAGGTTTTACTGTACAGGCATACCCCACTTTTAAGTACACAATGGGGTTTATTTACTACCACTGGAGAGTGCAAAATCAGGTTCACTTCTGCATAGAAACCAACAAGCTTGCAGGTTTTATTACCAAGCTTAATTTAACAGGCTGGGGTTAGAAGATCATTGGTTTCTATGCAGAAGTGAGCCTGAATTTTCACTCTCCAGCGATAGTAAATAAACCCCATTGTGTACTTAAAAGTGGGGCATGCCTGTATTATCCTATACTGGGTATATGTCATCAGGGGGGTTGGTGAATCATGCCCAATAATCCTCTGCTCCATCTGCAACAATGCTATAATTGGTGTAGGCATAGAATGACGTCCCTGATTGGAAGCTGCCCTTATTGAGCTCCCTGGAAAAAAATACCTTCAAAGTACACAGATACTTTAAAGTGGTTGTAAACTCTTTTTTACAACTTTATGCTACAGGTAAGCCTATAATAAGGCTTACCTGTAGCTACCCAGGATATTTCCTAAACCTGCACGGTTTAGGAGATATCCCCTATCCGCTGCATGTGCCTATGACATCGGCACATGCGCACTGGGGCAAACTGAAGCAATGTGTCGTTGCTTCAGTCTTCGTGCCGTTACCAGCGGCAATTACAGCGCTGGAGTCGCGATACCCGGAAGTAACTCTGGGACTACATGTCGTGGCAGAATGGGGAGACGTGGACCACTGTGGGGGTTTCGATCTGAGGTAAGCAATACATAATAAGCTAGTATGCTCATTATGCCTATGTGCTACTGTGCCCAACTGAAAATGTTCCAGTTTTTCTTGTTGCCTACAGCTTGTTCTAAATCGATAACTCCAAGTATTGAAGCTTAAAGTGGAGGTTCACCCAAAAAACAAGTATATAACATTACATTCAGTATACCTCAAACATGTACAGTATGCCTTTTTTTTGGGGGGGGGGGGTGTACATACGGTATTATCGGTATTTTCCTCCCGGCTTCCGGGTACTCGCTCCCGCGGGAGTGGGCGTTCCTGTGCAGTGCCACAATGTCATCTGGGACTTCGCCCATATGATTGACATGCCTGAGAAAAACTCCCCCCGGCGGATAAGGCGCGTCACGACTTTCCGAAAGTAGCCGAACCGCGAGACGGCTCTATATGGCGCCTGCGCAGTCAGGTCTACATGGCTTCTAGTCGGTGCGCAGGCGCCGTATTGAGCCGACTCGCTGTTCGGCTACTTTCGGAAAGTCGTGACGCGCCTTATCCGCCGGGTTTTTCTCAGGCTTGTCAATCATATGGGCGAAGTCCCAGATGACATTGTGGCACTGCACAGGAACGCCCACTCCCGCGGGAGCGAGTACCCGGAAGACGGGAGGAAAAATACCGATAATACCGTATGTACACCCCCAAAAAAAAGAAAAAACGGCATACTGTACATGTTTGAGGTATACTGAATGTAATGTTATATACTTGTTTTTTGGGTGAACCTCCACTTTAAGCTTCAATACTTGGAGTTATCGACTTAGAACAAGCTGTAGGCAACAAGAAAAACTGGAACATTTTCAGTTGGGCACAGTAGCACAGGCATAATAATATACAACAGGCTATAACAAGCAGTAAACACTATTTACAAGTCAGATTATTTTGCTGCTCTTGCTTGGAATATCAGCACAGCAAGAAATATTTCTTAAACACAACAGCACCCTTTAGTCCCCATTCAGACTTGAGCGTGAACATCTCCAGGAAATTTGAATGTGTATTTTTGCATGCTTGTAAAGACCTTTTAATGTATTTTCAGGTGTCAGGCATTTTTCCTTTGGCAAATGAAAAGAACCATCATCATTGTCCGTGTATCTGCTTCCTGATTTTTCTGTAAAATGTTGTGATGTCTAGTGCTGATGTATTGGAGCTCGTGAGCCATGTCAGATGTGCCAATTTCTTCCTAGGCCCTCTACCATTTGCCACAGTTCTTCTAATGCCCATACACATGATTGGATTTTCCAATGGCCTAAAATCCGATGGAATTGTTTGTCGGAATTCCATTCAAGCTGTCTTGCATACACATTGTCGGACCAAATTCCGACCGTCCAAAACGCGGTGACGTAAAACACTACAACGAGCCGAGAAAAATGAAGTTCAATGCTTCCGAGCATGCATTGACTTGATTCTGAGCATGCGTGGGTTTTTTCTCCGTCGGAGTTGCACACAGACGATAGGAATTTCCTATCGGGTTTTTTTCCATCGGAAAAAAATAAAACATGTTCTATTTCTTTCTAAACACCGACGGAAAGACCTTTGTCATCACTAGGGTTGTGAAAGGGCCCCAACCAAGAGGATGAAAGTCTTTACACCCTGGATGAACATTCCTGAAGATTCAATTTTGTTCAAAGGTCTGAAGCTATAAGGGAAAAAAAAGACCAGTAAGGCCTAAATTGTGCGAAAAATATGCGGAAACAAATGCTATAGCTCTTGTGTTGTGCATTTTCAAATCCCTAGCTGAAGTCTATGGGGCAAAAAATTTGCAATTTTACTAGAATAAAAAGCTCATTTACTGTTCGGAGCGACAAGCTGTGAACAGGCACAGTGCCTCATTTCCCCATAGGGAATGTAGACACCGACCTACTGGCCCCATGCTGTTTAACCACTAGAGTACCGGGCCATCGTCAAATGACGGCTCCACGGTGACTCTGAATATTCAACAGGACGTCATTTGACATCCTGTATTCTTGCGGCCACTGGGGGGCGCGCTAGCGCGCCGACGGCGGCGCGCGCGCGCCCGACGCGTCCCCGAGATGCCGATGCGCGTGCCTGGCGGTCGCGATGTCCGCCAGGCACTCGGAATCGGTGGCTACAGGGACAAGACGTGGAGCTCTGTGTGTAAACACAGAGCTCCACGTCCTGTCAGGGGAGAGAGGAGACCGATCTGTGTCCCTTGTACATAGGGACATAGATCGGTCACCTCCCCCAGTCACCCCCCTTCCCCCACAGTTAGAACACAATTCAGGTATACATATTAACCCCTCCCTCACCCCCTAGTGTTAACCCCTTGAATGCCAGTCACATTTATACAGTAATTAGTGCATATTTATCGCATTAATCGCTGTATAAATGTGAATGGCGCCAAAAACGTGTCAAAAGTGTCCGATGTGTTCGCCGCAATGTCACGGTGACAGTAAAAAAATCGCAAATCGCCGCCAATACTAGTAAAAAAATTAATAAAATAAAAATGCCATAAATCTATCAGCTATTTTGTAAACGCTATAACTTTTGCGCAAACCAATCAATATATGATCATTGCGATTTTTTTTTACCAAAAATATGTAGAAGAATACATATCGGCCTAAACTGAGGAAAAAAAACGTTTTTTTTAAAAAAAATTTAGATATTTATTAAATAAAAAAGTAAAAAATAGTGTTTTTTTTTTAAATTGTCACTCTTCTTTTGTTTATAGCGCAAAAAATAAAAACCGCAGAGGTGATCAAATACCACCAAAAGAAAGCTCTATTTGTGGGAACAAAATGATAAAAAAATTGTTTGGGTACAGTGTAGCACGACTGCGCAATTGTCATTCAAAGTGCGACAGTGCTGAAAGCTGAAAATTGGCTTGGGCAGGAAGGGGCGTAAGTGCCCGGTATGGAAGTGGTTAATGGATCAAAATAACATTGATTCGATCTTGAAAGAAAATAACAATAAAGCTTTCTAAAATTGTTTACAAAAGATAGAAAAGAAATTATCAATGCAAAGAAATTACATTTTTAACAATAAAGACTGTATAGAGAAAATACTGTATTAATGTAATGTACTCAAAAACAACCTAAAGTGATAGTAAAGCCTTGGGTTTATTTTTTATTTTTTTAAATAACAAACATGTTATACTTATCTGCTCTGTGCAATGGTTTTTCACAGAGCATCCCAAATCCTCCTCTTTTAGGGTTCTACGCCGGCGCTCCTGGCTCCTCCCTCCTACCAGGTGCCCCCACAGCAAGCAGCTTGCTGTGGGGGCAACCAAGCAGACGTGCTCCCGAATTGCGGCTGTATGTCCATTCACGCACAAAGCCGCAGTTTGGCCCCCACCCCCTCCTTCTCCTAATTGGCTCACTGGCTGTGATTGACAGCAGCGGGAGCCGTTGGCAATCAGGAGTGCAAGTCCCCAGAGAGGACTGGCTCTCTTGGACATCGCTGGATTGAGAGGGGGCTCAGGTAAGTAATAGGAGGGTCTGCTGGCTTTTAATAAATGGACACTTACCTGTCCTGGAGTCAAGCGATTTCGGCAGTAGGGTTCCCGGCCTGAAGCTTCACGCCGGGATCCCTACTGCGCATGTGCGAGGCCCCGCTCCTCTCTCCTATCAGCCCGGCAGCCAGGGGAGGAGGAGAAGGGAGCCCCGCGGTGACATCACTGCCGCGTCATGGCCGTGGCCGGACTCCCGGAAGCTGGAAAGGATACCTGTCAAAGACAGGTGCCAATTGTGGCACCGGAGGGGGGGGATCCGATAAGCGGAAGTTCCACTTTAGGGTGGAGCTCCGCTTTAACTTCTTTTAGCCAACAATTTTTGGTGCAACCTTCATACATGAACAGTACAGTAGTATGGTCATCTTCATCTAGCGGCAGAGGTGCACACTACTTAGTTCAATGTTATCTCACTAGAACGCATGAGAAACCTCCAGAAAACTGCAAGGTTTTCGACTGCCTAGGGGCCTCCTCAGAGTTTATTCTGGCACCGAATAGTCACCATTGAATATAATAAGAATCTTCATGTTTTTAAGTCGGGTCTCTTGATCCTCGGAGGAGATTTCAACATGGCTCTTGACCCGACCCTTGACACATCCACAGGAGCCTCGTCCCTCCCCTTTTCAGCTCTGAGGCAAGCGAAACTAGGTCTGGCCTCTTTAGCTCTACATGATACGTGGCGCACCCTGAATCCCAGAGGTAGGGACTACACATTTTTCTCGTCCCCACTCCAACGATACTCAAGATTGGATTATCTTTTTCTTTCACAAAAGGATCTTTCGTACCTGCATGACGCAACGATTGAGAACCTGGTATTATCGGATCATCATCCGGTCACTCTATCTCTGCGATTCCCTCAAAGAGAACCGTTCACAAAGGTTTGGAGACTAGATGCCTCCCTACTAACAGACGTAGCGAATGTGGCTACTCTTAAACAGACAATTGGAGAATACTTCCTACATAACGATACGCCTGATGTGTCGCCCATGACTCAATGGGAAGCACACAAATGTGTGGTGAGGGGACATCTACTCTCTATGGCGGCAAGACGGAAAAGGGAGTATATGGCCCTTATTCAGGAACTTACAGATAAAATTGCAAGACTTGAAACGCAACACAAAGGCTCCCGAGCTTTAGAAGTGGCGGCTGAGCTAGCTGAGACAAGAACGCTTCTGCGGGAAGAATTGTTCAAAAAGGCTCGAAAACGCATAATGCTATCACAGAAACTATTTTATGAGCACGCAAACAAGCCAGGTAGGCTACTAGCTAGGTTTACGCAAAAACGTGTTTTGGCCTCTACTGTTCATCACCTGAAAGATAACCAGGGTAAGACCCATACCAAAACAGAAGATATTGCTTGTCAATTTCGAGAATACTACAACACGTTATATAACATTGGGGAGAAGGAGAAAGGCATGGGTTCACTAGCTACTAGGGAGTTCCTGATAAAAGACTTTCTGAGCAAGTATTGTCCCCAAGCACTGTCTGCGGAGGATCGACAATTATTAGAATCACCGTTGTCATCTGAAGAATGGGTAGAAGCCCTGAAAGCCACCAAACCGGGCAAGAGCCCGGGCCCGGACGGCCTAACAGCACAATATTACAAGTGCTTCTCTGAACTTCTAGCACCGGGCTTTCTTAAAGCCTTCAATTCCTTAACGACCTCCCCTACCAATTCCAACACTTTGTTGGAAGCGTATATCGCAGTTATACCTAAAGAGGGCAAAGACCCCTCAGACGTGGCGAACTACAGGCCGATCTCGCTCCTAAACGTCGACGTGAAAATCTTCTCGAAAATCTTGGCGACTCGATTGGCCTTTTACGTTCCGGCGTGGGTAGGTCTGGACCAGGTGGGCTTTGTCCCTGGCAGGGAAGCCAGGGACAACACCATAAAGGCCATTAATTTGCATCATTGGCTTACCTCCACAGGCAGTGAGGGATTCTTTTTATCATTGGATGCGGAGAAGGCCTTTGACCGGGTGGCCTGGGATTACATGCACTCGGTTCTCGAAGCTCTGGGTCTTGGGACCAGATTGAGGGCCTTTGTTGGAGCTCTTTACGCAAACCCACGAGCTAGGGTCCGGGTCAATGGTCACCTGTCAGAGGCCTTCTCCATCCACAACGGCACCAGACAAGGATGCCCCCTCTCTCCTATACTATACATCCTCACGCTGGAACCCTTACTTCGCTGCATTCGGGCACATCCTGACATAACAGGGGTTAAACTACCCCAAAAAGAGTATAAGCTAGCGGCCTTTGCCGATGACATATTGCTTTTCCTTTCCTCCCCTCTGATATCCTTACCTAATTTACTACAAGTCTTTGAACAGTTTCGTTTCATATCACACTTGAAAATTAACTATTCCAAGTCGTTTGCTCTAAACGTATCTCTTTCCCCATCGCTAGCTCTCCGCTGTCAGGAAAATTTCCCTTTCCGCTGGAAATCTGATGACATCAAATACTTAGGTATTCGGCTCCCGTGTAAACTTTCAGAACTTTACGAGAAGAATTTTGCGACCGAACTAAAGTCTATACAACAAGATCTGGTGCAATGGGACTCTCCCGTAGTCTCCTGGTTCGGACGAGCCGCCATTCTGAAAATGACGGTTCTCCCCCGTATGTTGTATAAACTCCAGACAATTCCGATCACGCTCCCGCCCTTTTTCTTTACCACATACAAAAGACTATGTGGGAAGTTCCTCTGGGGATCCAAAGCGCCCAGGATTAGCTGGGCAAAACTTGTATTACCCAAAGTAGAAGGAGGTATCGGTCTTCCGGATTTGCAGAGATATTACTGGGCCACACACCTGACCCGTGTGGTAGATTGGCGGATTCACACGCGTTGTAAGGACTGGGTACGATTGGAAAATCAGATAACAGGAACGCAACTCGGAAACATGCCTTGGATATCCAAGAGACATTGGATGCCTGATGTCATGTCCCATCCGATCATAGGGGCAACCTTATTGGCACATACGAGGGCGTGTAATAAATTTGAGGTCTCGCAGACAGAATGTAGACTAACCCCTATTAGGGGCAATCCGAAATTTATCCCGGGACGAGAGGATAGCTTCTTGAAAGCTGAGTGGCCACACGCGGATATGCTGGCCAAGCATTTTTTCTCAGGAGATAGGTTTTTATCCTTGAAAGATCTTGAGAAGAGGTCTCTCACAAAGAAGTTTCCCTTATATGCATATCTCCAACTGAGACACTATCTAGATACTCCAAAGTTCAGGGGTGGTCTTACGAAACCGCCCACAGTTCTGGAGTCGCTGTGCTCTAGTAAGTCACCTCAGAGGCATGTGATCTCGATGCTCTATGCATCCATGTTTAGGGAACCCTTTGCATGTATTCAGGCAGAACAGGCCTCGTGGGAAGCCCGGCTGGGCAGACCAGTTGTGAGGACAGAATGGGAAAAGATCAATTGGTTTATCTTCAAAGGCTCACTAAATGTGAGCATTCAGGAAAATGGATACAAGCTTAGGACGCGATGGTATAGGACGCCTGACATCGTACATAAATTTTCTCCCTCAATAACGGATAAATGCTGGAGATGTGGACGGGCCTTAGGCACTTTCCTCCATATTTGGTGGGAATGCTCCCTGATTCAACCATTTTGGCAAAAAGTTCATGACGTGACGACAGCAGTTTCTTCGCTCCCCCTGGAGTTTTCACCAGCACAATACCTCCTTCATCTTTCAAAAATTAACAAGAAGCGGTATCGCGACTCGATAGCGATACATATGATCAATGCCGCTAGGCTGTGTGTTCCTGTACATTGGAGAGCCACAATGCCACCCACTATTAAAGAATGGATGGCACGCATTGACCATACTGCGGCGATAGAGGAACTGATAAGCACTGCACATGACAAGATCTCCAAATATACTTCTATCTGGAATACGTGGTTTGAATTCCGGATCACCACGGAGTACCAGATCCTCATACGGAACACGGGCTAATTGAGAACCCGATGGAGATATCCGACGGATCTCTGGCTCTTGACACTGCCACTCTGTGGCGCGAGTGCTGCGCTGTAAACGGTGAGGGTAGTGGACTCCCCCACCTACCTCCTTTTTTAAAAATATCTCTTCCAAGAAAAAGGCTTCCCCCACTCCCCCCCCCCCTCCCCCCCCTTTTTTTTTCCTTTTTTCTATCTCTCTTCTCTTATCTTTCCCTCTTTATGTTTCCTTTTTCTTTCTTTCTCTTTTCATTCTCTCTTTCTCATCTTTTGAAGCCGGGCGTGGGTGGTAGATGGGATCCCCGCTAGTCGGCCACCTCCCCCACCCCACTTGAATCAAGAGGACCCGAACGGCAAATATGGGACATAATCCAATAGACAGGGATTACAGATTGGGTATGGTCTTTCGGTGATCACCGAAGCCCTTTGTATTAGGAACAGTTGGAACTCTTACCCCAGAACTACTACTTTACTGCCCATCTTCTTCAGGTGCGAAATAGGGTTGAGATGTTTTCTAAGGCTTCCCTGACTGTTCTCTGATTCATGCATTGCATACCTAAAGTGTACCTTTATCCCTCCTGTAAACATCTTGTTATATTTCCTCTTGTGAAGACTTGGCTTTTCATTGTGTTACCTTTTAGGATATGTTTGTACCGATGTATTTACCTGTCTTCCTTTCAATAAAATCTTTATGGATAAAAAAAAAAAAAAAGAATCTTCATGTTGAAGGTGATGATGAAACTAAATATTACCCAGCAATCTGCCCTTTTAAACAGCATTGTGAATTTAGCTATACATGGCAATTAAAAATAGAGGTCTTCATTGCATACATTTTCACATATACAGTGAGTATATGAAGCCACAGTCCTATTCAGAGCACATTATAAGGTGTGGTTCTGGTCTATCTTATGTGAACACCCTATCTAAGTGCAATTTCAAGTGCACTTTACACTTGTAGTTTGCACTTGTAGTGCAAAGTGGATTTTGCCTTTAGTAAATAACCCCCAATATCTTACTTTTTGCTATAAAAAATATCCCAAAAAAAAAAATATAAAAAAAAACATTTTCCTCAATTTAGGCTGATATGTATTCTTCTACATATTTTTGGTATAAGCGTATATTGACTGGTTTGCGCAAAAGTCTACAAAATAGGGGATAGATTTATGGCATTTTACTAGTAATGGTGGCGATCTGCGATTTTTATTGGGACTGCAATTTTGCGGCAGACAGATCGGACACTTTTGACACATTTTTGGGACCAGTGACAATTATACAGCGATCAGTCCTGTAAAAATGCACTGATTGCTGTATAAATGTCACTGGCAGGAAATGGGTTAACATTAGGGGGCGATCAAGGGATTAACTGTGTTCCCTTACTGTGTTCTAACTGTGGGGGGGGGGTGGGACTGACTAGGAGAACAAAGAGATCAGTGTTCATACTCATTATGAACACACGATCAGTCTCCTCTCCCCTGAGAGAACCATGATCCCGGTTCTTGTACTGTACGGCGGTCATCGCGCCCGCCAGTTACTCACTCGGCTCTGGTGCGCGTGCCCCCTAGTGGTCAAAAGGCAAAGTGACGGGGGAGCCAACCTGCTGCAGTAAAACTGCGGCGTCTGGTCAGGAAGGGGTTAATTTAATTTAATTCTGGTTGTTTATGATCAGGATTGTGTGTTGTTTTTTTTAGTATGTTGGTATTGTGTTGGTTATTATCTGGGCTGGTGTTATAGAAAGTGGTGTATTATTTGTATTTGGCAGTTTGTCTGTTATTTTAATCTGTTTTATTTACTCTATGTTGTATTTTAATTGTATGGATGTTTTATATGTAGTTTTTATTTTATTTTATTATTTGGTGGTAATGGCAGTTATTGGTGATTTTGTTGCGTTTTTGCATCTTGTTCAGTCTATTGTTGTGATTTTGTGTTGTCTTGTTAAGTGTATCTGTTTCATAACAATTTCCCAATTTCCCTTTGGGATTAATAAAGTATTCTGTATTTGCTGCAAACTAGCCCACCAGCATGTACCTTTTCTGTGTTGGTTCTAAATTGATTTGAACAGCTGCCATTTTTGGTTTGGCCTTTTAAAGTCCAGTTTGGTGCTCTCACTGAAGAGTCTTCAGTCATAACTCAATGCCTCTGTGGCATCTATATTGGGGAGGCTGGTAGGATGAAAGCATTGAGATTTCAGTGAGGTCAGGCCTTGCGTTCTATATAAAACACAGAGACATACAGCTGGTGCTGCCTCAGGTCCCCCAGCATCCTGTCTCAGCCCAATCTATAAATACTGCATCTACGGCGCTCCCTTTCCGTCCCGTCACACAAACAAAATGAAGCCACTTGAAGGGAAAAAAAAAATCAAATATCTTTTTGGTGTTGTCAGATAAATAACCATTCATAAACATACACAGAGGGATTTAATACATTTTTTTAACATTCACTTCATATTAAAGTGACCTTGCTAAAAGTAGAACATTGATAACCACTTTTCCTGTCGCATCATGGCAGCATACATCTTTGGATTGTGGCTCCGCCCCCACAACCTGATAGGACCGCGTAGCTATTAAACCCAAAGAGGGCCCCAGTATTCTCCTTTTTGATCAGGAACAGCCTGGAGATTCAAAGGGCTAGGTTCTTAGACCAGGGCTGCTCTCAGAAGGTGGTAGAGGCTCTTCTCCAAGCCAAAAGGTGCACCACCAACAGTACATACAGAAGGATTTGGGAAAAGTTTCTTTCAGTAGCACCGCAGCAAGCTTGGAACTCATCTACAACAGTTGCTCAAATCCTAGAGTTTCTACAGTTATGCCGCGTACACACGATCATTTTTCGGGTTGTAAAAATCGTCTTTTACTAACACAAAGTCAGCTAAAGCAGCCCAAAGGGTGGCGTCATCCGAATGGAACTTCCCCTTTATAGTGCCGTCGTACGTGTTGTGCGTCACCGCGCTTTGCTAGAGCATTTTTTTTTTCACGATTGTGTGTAGGCAAGGCTGTTTTAACCTCCCTGGCGGTATGATTATTTCAGGAAAAAGGTGCTGAAAGCGGTACCATTATTTGCAAGGAAATTTGGCGTTTTATACTGTAGGCCTGTAATTCTTAGGAATAACTCACTAAAATCTGTCCAAACAAGAGTCTAGTAGGCATTCCGGGTATGAAATTTTTTTAAAAACAAAATTATAAATTATAATATAATAAATAATTATAAATAATTATAACAAATAATAATATAATTATAATAAAAATTATTCAATAATGTAATCAACGCAAAATCACTGAAATTTCCTCAGTTGCAGAATTGTCACTGTCATTACTTAAATTTTTTTATGACGAATTTCCCCACAAATCGCTATCGCACAATTCTGCAAGTGATTATAATTTATTATCGCTGTTTTCTAGCTGATCTAAAACCATTTTTGACTTAAAGGGACACTTTTGGTTGCTATGGACAATCTACAGTTTGCAGGCAGAAAGAACAGTTTTTATTATATAAAAGTACATGTAGGGTA
The DNA here is from genome assembly GCF_905171775.1 of Rana temporaria. NCBI lineage: Eukaryota > Metazoa > Chordata > Amphibia > Anura > Ranidae > Rana > Rana temporaria. The sequence continues at coordinate 34,363,259 of NC_053498.1, read as the reverse complement.
CTGGGCAGACCACTAGGGACAAGGGGGTGTGTATTTTTTTACATACAGTACTGTAATCTATAAGATTACAGTATACTGTATGTAAGGTGTTTGTTTACCTTTTTGAATTTGGTGCCGTTTTCCGCCCCCGTGCGTCGTAACGTCACAGGGAACGGAGATCGGCGGCACACAGAGGCACTGTGTGAATCGAGCGAGGTCCCGCTCGCTCATACAGCGCGGTGGCATCGCTGGTTCCAGGGACAAGGTAAGTAAACCAAGCCTGTGGATTCTGCGAGGCGAGCCCGAGTCTGACTTGGGGGTTACCGATAGCAGCACAAAAATGTAACCCCGAGTCAGACTCGGGAATACCGCCAGGGGGGTTAATGATGAAGTTGAAAAAAACTTAGGGCCAGATCCACAAAAGGGATACGACGGCGTATCTACTGATACGCCGTGGTATCCCTGTTTCTATCTTTGGAACTGATCCACAGAATCAGTTTCCAATAGATAGGGAGAAGATCCGACATGTGTAAGGGACTTACACTGTCGGATCGTAGGATGCAGTACCTCGGCCGCCCCTGGGGGCATTTCTCGTCGAAATGCCGCTTCGGGTATGCAAATTAGCACTTACGGAGATCCACAAAGCTTTTACGCTTCGTTTTTTCTCCGTAAGTATTAGTTGTAAAAGCAGCCCTAATATTGCGTTTTCAAAGGCCTAAACTGTTTAGGCCTTGTAAAAGTAGACCCTTCTATCTCGCGTCGCCGTCTTTTTTTTTCAAATTTTTTTTTTCCCGCCGCAACTCGTTTTTTTTTTTACGCCCGTCGCGATTATCAAAACCCGGCGCAACGTAAAACCGCGCAAAGCACATCGGGAAAATGACGTCGTGAGCATGCGCAGTACGTCTGGCGCGGGAGCGCGCCTAATTTAAATGGGACTCGCCCCATTTGAATAGGAACGCCTTGCGCCGGCCGGATTTAAGTTACACAGCCGAAAATTTCTAGGCAAGTGCTTTGTGGATCGGGCACTTAGGTAGAAATTTTGCGGCAGTGTAACTTAAATGGGAATATTTAAGTTACGGCGGCTGGCTGTGGATCTGGCCCTTAGTTTTTTCTAGAGCCTGAAAAACTTTGTTTTTTACAACCCGAAAAATGATCGTGTGTACGCGGCATCAGGCTTAGAAAAAGGCCTTGGGTCAAGTACTCTAAAAGTTCACGTGTCAGCCTTATCTGCCATGACAGGAGTTAAGTGGGCGCAAGAGCCCCTCGTCATTCAGTTCCAGAGGACCTGCCTAAAGTTAAGGCCCCCCAGAAAAACTTCCTTCCTGACTTGGGACCTTTCGGTAGTACTAGAGTTCATATCCCATGAACCATTCTTTCCGATTGAAGAAGTCTCCCTGTGGGACCTAACACTCAAGGGGCCAGATTCAGATAGAGATACGACAGCTGTCATAAAATGGTTAGCTTACAGTCCTGTATACACCTTGCTTTTGTTTTGCTTCAAAAATTATACCCCATGTAGATTTAGTGGTGCTTCAAAGTGTCCTCAAAGCCTCCATAGAAGTCTATGGCAAAGCTTGCTTGAAGCCACACGAAGCCTCACCGAAATCCCACCAAAGGCTCATCGAAACCCCCACAAAGTCTCACCAAAGCCCCACCAAAGCCTCATTGAAGCACCAAGCAAAAGCAAGGTGTAAATAGGACTGTAAGCTAACCATTTTATTTAGTCATGGTAACAGAGACTTTGACTTGCATTCATAGAGATTTTAAACTTAGTGTGTCCGAAGCCATGTTTTGAAGCAACTGTAAACTAGCCCTTAAAGAAAAAAAAAAAACGAACCTTTACAATCACTTTAACCACTTTACCACCGGGCTAATTTTGGCACTTTATATATTTAGTAGACACCCTAGGGAATAAAATGGCGGTCATTGCAACATTTTTTTCTCGCACGGTATTTGCGCAATAATTTTTCAAATGCCTTTTTTTGAAAAAAAAAACGGTTTCATGAATTAAAAAATAACAAAACAGTAAAGTTAGCCCAATTTTTTTGTATAATGTGTAAGATGATGTTACGCCGAGTAAATAGATACCTAACATGTCACGCTTTAAAATTGTGCACACTCATGGAATGGCGCCAAACTTTGGAGGAGGTATAGTGCTAGAATTGTTGCACATGCTCTAACGCACGCAACGATACCTCATATGTGGGGTTTGAACGGCGTTTACATATGTGGGCGGGACCTGCATGCGTGTTCGCTTCTGCGTGCAAGATAACGGGGACAGGGGCGTTTTGAAAAAAAAAAAATTATTTTATTTTTATTTTACTTAATTCTTTTTATTTTACATTTTTTTTTATCACTTTTATTCCTATTAAAAGGAATGTAAACATCCCTTGTAATAGGAATCAGTGTGACAGGTACTCTTTATGGAGAGATGTGGGGTCAATAAGACCCCACATCTCTCCTACAGGCTTACAAGCATGAGATCGGTGGGAAAAAAAAACACACTGATCACATGCCGACAGCCGCGATTGCGGCTTTGTTTACTTCCGGGTACCGGGCGTGACGTCATAACGTCGCGCCCGGGCCTCCGACAGTCATAGAGATGACTGGTGACCATATGGTCACCAGTCATCTCTATGCTTTCCAGCAGCGCTGACCGATTCGCTCTCCGGGCCCCTGATGGCACGGGAGAGCCCGGAGAAGCACCGGATGGCGGCGGGAGGGGGGGGGGACGTCCCCTCCCGCTGCCTATAAGAACGATCAAGTGGCGGGATCGCCGCTTTGAACGTTCTTATCGTGCACAGAATCGGTGGCTGAAGATGGCGATATCTGAATGATGCCTGTAGCTGCAGACATCATTCAGATATCACCGCACAAAGCCGAGGATGTCCCAGGGACGTCCTCGGTCGTCAAGAGGTTAAGATAAACCATGCTGTAGCAATATAAATAGGTGCTCATCCTCGCTATGACTACATATGTACAATACGGCTCCTGTATATCAGTAGAGCTCAGTGGATGTGCCTGCCAATGTCTCAGCCTATGGACACCGCAGATAGTTTAATTGAAAACTGTAGGGATGCATCAAGCAAGGAAATTGTATCATTACTAGCACTACATGCTGCATCCACTTACTAATAAATGTACATAATCTCAGGTTATATGCTCTGATTGTCAGCTCAGCCGCAGCAGTTAATTAGCTCTGGGCTTCTCACAGCCTACTGTGCCAAATGACTGCAGTCAGTTAATGGGGGGGGGGGGGGGGGGGGGGGTCACTGCACCGCACCGCCCTGCAAAAATAGCATTACCCAAAACTGCTTATAGAGGGTTATTTGCATTTACATCACAGGGGCCATTGGCTAAAGGCTTTTTATTGTACGTATCCTGTGCTGGTTATAATGCCTTGAAACTGTCCTGTACCGGTGAATACCAGTAGAATATAGCAGTACCCTCCATAGTGTTTTAGTTGATGCATTTACTTAAACCTAAAACCAAAAGTGCAATAGATTGCAGTTTACCGATCATTAGATGTGGTGGCTGCAAGAGTTTGCTTTTTTTAGACCTTTTCCCTTTCTGTTTTCACCTGGTGATCTGGCCACTAACACACCTCCTGCATTAGAGTGCCCCTACTCTGGATGAAGGAGAACAGGGGGCATAGCAGACAACAACAACATTTTTAGTCTGATGGTGTAAGAGAACTGTCAGCGCGCTCCGCCATTGTTGAAAGAAAGCCATAAGAAGTCAGATTTCCACAAAATGTGGAAAATTTAAGGGGTTATGAATACTTTTTCAAGGCACTGAACACTCCAGCAATGGCTGCATGGTATTTCTCACTATCATGGTTTCCTGATAGTGAAAATAGTGGACCGTTGCATGCATAATGTGTGTTGTAGTCTTCAAAAGGGGTCCCTATAAAAGGGTGACAACACATGAGTACAATTGGGACACAGCCAAGTGTGTTGTCACTCTATAACAGGAAGTGCCTGACCAAGAACCTCCATGGGAGGATCAAACGTATTTTCAATAAAGCCGTGGCTGAACTTTTAAATGATATTAACATCTTAAAGCGAAGATTTTAATGCTTAGGTATTACATGTACTTTTCTTCAATAAAATTTCTATAGGTAGCAAAGCATTAGTAAGTCAGGAAATTGTGACCAGTGGCGGTTCATCCATAGAGGGCGCTGGAGCGCCGCCCCCTCTGGCTCTCACCGCCACTGAGTCTAATAACATAGATTCATGCATTGCACGAATCTATGTTATTATCGCCGCTGCCGCTGTTCTATTCAGATGGTCGGTGCTCATGTCTGGCAGTCTGAATAACGGCAGCTGGTTGGCTGTACGGAAGAGCCTATCAGAGCCAATGGCTCTGATAGGCTTTTCAGAGTACAGCCCTTCGGGTCCCGGAAGCTTATACAAGGAACTTTTTCAGGGCACAGCGGCGACATCATTGGGCACAGTGGCGACAATAGGCACAGTGGGGACAATGGGCACAGTGGGGACAATTAAAGGGCATAGTGGGGACAATTAAAGGGCACAGCGGGGACAATTAAAGGGCACAGCGGGGACAATTAAAGGGCACAGCGGGGACAATTAAAGGGCACAGCGGTGACAATTAAAGGGCACAGTGGTGACAATTAAAGGGCACAGTGGTGACAATTAAAGGGCACAGTGGCTGTGTTTGATGGCATGGCACAGTGGCTGCGTTTGATGGCATTGCACAGTGGTGACAATTGATGGCACAGTGGCTGCGTTTGATGGCATGGCACAGTGGCTGCATTTAATGGCATGGCACAGTGGTGACAATTGATGGCACAGTGGCTGCATTTAATGGGCACAGTGAGGCTGCATTTTTTTTTTCCCGTTTGCGCCCCCCAAAAATTTTGAGCACCAGCCGCCACTGATTGTGACCAAAGCTTGTGAAAAGTTATTGAATTCCATAAATAATCTAAAATATTATTCATGCTCTCTCTCATAAAAAATGAAAGCTGTTAGCATGCCGTTGTAAGGAAAGCATGCAATGCTCAACATTTACATATCGTTATAAAGAGGAAGCACATGTTACAATGAAACCAGAGATAAAGGAATGTTTTCCATGTCAAGAAACTCTTACAAAACGCTGGGAAAGTTTCAACATCTCAGAAATGTTATTAAAATGTATTAGGACACAACGGATGAAATGCAGCCTCTTGAACAAGCGGAGCAGTGCTCAAGTCTGCCCAGATCTGTCTGCCCATGCCAATGTTCACCAACCAAGGAAATCGCTCATGGTTTGATATTAAATTGCTCCCTTGTGGTGCTGAGGATGACCGTCCCTGGGTGGAAAAGTCAATTTCTTGCAGATACTGAGCACTCAGTTCCTCAGCAATGACACACTGGGGAACGCAAATGTTTCACCCAATAGTCTGGGCTGTCCAGAATAAGGGTCTGTGCACACTGCGACGTGTGTGAGCATAGAAAAACGCACAAGCATTGGCATGCCGCATCGAGTTTGAGCCTGCACTTTCCTAGAACACAGAAAGGGTCTACGGCATGGCAGAGGAGCCAAACTTGTGCTGGCCTGCTGCTTTTTCCTATGCTTTAAAGAGGAAGTAACCCCTCTGAAAAACAAAATAAATACACCCTGCAAGACAAAGGCTTAATAAGCTAGTATGCATAGCATACTAGCTCATACTAGCTCATTACACCCTGCAAGACAAAGGCTTAATGAGCTAGTATGCATAGCATACTAGCTCATTATGAATTACTTGCCTGAGATAGGAGCCCCCCCCGGAGCGGTCCTCATTCCCATCCTCCATCGCCGCCATCTCTCCAGGAGTGACTTTCGGGTATTGCGGCTCCGGCGCTGTGACCAGGGATGGACTGGCCATTGGGACTACAGGGAGTTTCCCGGTGGGCCAATGGCTCAGTGGGCCGGCTTCAGTGACAGTGGACCACCGCGCCCCCTCTGCTCCTCTGTCTCTCCCTTCCCGCAGCGCTCACCCGGGGGGGGGGGGCAAAGAAGCAGGGGGGACGACAGAGGAGCATGGGGGAGGGGACAGACAGCTGACTCAACAGCTATGGCCTGGGAGTTTCTCCCTTCTGCCTAATCTTGTCCCATAAGGGGGGGCAACAAACTGATTCTTTGCCCCGGGTGAAATAATGTCTAGCTTCCCCACTGGTACTGCCTATAAGAGTACCAGTACCAGCCGTTCTACTCTAATAAAGTAGAACGGCTAGTGGCTAGTGAAGGGGGAGGGGGCTTGGGTGGCCGGGGGGGGGGTGCGGGAGTTGTTCGGCCGCCATGGGAGAGTCAAAGTGGGCCAGTCTGGATGAAGTGCAGGGCCAAATTTCTGTCCCAGTCCAGCCCTGGCTGTGACTGACCGGAGCCGCGATGACGTCACTCCCACGCATTCACGCGGAAGCCGCCAGTCATGGCATGATCGCCATTAGAAAAGGCTCAGTGTGCCTGCGCCGTTGTCTACAGCGCATGCATCGCAGACATTGGTGCCTGTCATTTCTGTAAATATCTCCTAGACCGTGTAGGTTTAGGAGATCTTTCTTGCACCTACAGGTAAGCCTTAATCTAGGCTTACCTGTAGGTAAAAGTGGTCTTTAAGGGTTTACAACCATTTTAATGCTTTATTGTTGATACATTACCATGCAGTATGCTGAAAAATAAAATGGACATTGCTCTACTTTTTTTCCTACATAAAACAACGCACATTAGCACAACACACCACTGTGAACTGATCGCAATTACATACCTTATATTCTACAGGTCCTTGCGTTGAAAAATTTAGCCAACGCATCTAGTGTGAATGAACCCTAAGGCGCTTATATTATTCATATATTATTTTTAATGTCCATTTAAATGCAATTAATCTCTAAAAAATACAATGACTTCATCCAATTGATTGTGTGCTTTATTGACTTAAAGGGGTTGTAAAGGTTCGTCTTTGATTTTCTAAATTGGTTCCTTTAAGCTAGTGCATTGTTGGTTCACTTACCTTTTCCTTCCATTTCCCTTCTAAGGCCTGGATTCAGGTAGATCGGCACATCTTTGTTCCGGCGTAGCGCATCTCATATGCGTTACGCCGACGTATCCCAGAGAGGCAAGCTGAGTATTCACAAAGCACTCGTTCCCTACGTTGCGCCAGCGTAACGTAAATCTTTCGGCGTAAGCCCGCGTAATTCAAAGTAGGTGGACGGTGGGCGTGATTCATTTAAATGAACCGTGACCCCATGCAAATGATGGTCCGAACGAACGGCGCATGCGTGCTCAGAATCACGTCGAACATACTCTCTAAGATACGACGGCTCAATGCCTACGACGTGAACGTAACCTACGCCCAGCCCCATTCACGTACGACTTACGTAAACAACGTAAAATACGACGGCTGTTCCGTCGTCCATACCTTTGCATGGGATGCGCCTCCTATAGGTGGAAAAACTTTACACCGGACGTACGCCTTACGTAAACGGCGTCGATTACAGCGACGGGCGCAAGTACGTTCGTAAATCGGCGTATCTCGGTCATTTGCATATTCGACGGGTAAACCAATGGCAGCGCCCCTTGCGGCCAGCGTAAATATGCGCCCAGGCTCCGACGGCGTAGGAAACTTACGTCTGTCTTATGAAGCCAAATTTCAGGCGTATCTTGTAATAAGAATCAGGCGCATAGATACGACGGCACATTCGTGCACTTACGCGGCGCATCAGTTGATACATCGGCGTAAGTGCTACGTGAATCCAGGCCTAAATGTTTTTTTTTCTTTGTTTGAATTTCTCACTTCTTGTTTCTCCTCAGTAAGCTTTCCACCATCATCCGAGTGGTGGAAAGTCATTTAGAACAGCTTACTGAACACCTTACTGAGGAGGAACAGGAAGTGAGAAATCCAGACAAAGAAAACAAAGAAAAAAAAACATTTAGAAGGGAAATGGAAGGAAAAGGTAAGTGAACCAACAATGCACAAGCTTAAAGTAACCTATTTAGAAAATAAAAGACGAACCTTTACAACCCCTTTAACTTTTGGTTACTATTTTTCCTCTTTTTGTCAGGCACACTTGCTATTTTACATAATAATATTTTTTATTATTTTTTTCTATTTGTGTTTTTTTAACAGATACTTGATGCATTTGCCCCAGAATAGAGGAATAAATCGCATTTTCATTACATGGTTCAATTAATATTATACATACAGATTTCATGTTCATATTCTGTCTCCGAGGTGGTCCATGTCATCTAGGATGGGCTGCTACATATTTATCCTACAATGCATTATTTTGATGCCAGTTCTTATATATCTATTATACAATGTATCAATTTGCTGTTGATGCCAGTTTTGTTTACAATGTTTTGTTAATGGATTTTTGTAACACGTCATGTTATTACTACCAATAAATAAAAATTGTGTTTCTGCTGCCCCACATTCCTCATTTAACCTCCCTGGCGGTATGATTATGTCAGACTTTTGATGCTGAAAGCAGTACAATTGTTTTGCATTGAAATTTGGCGTTTTATATTGTAGGCCTGTAATTCTGATGCCGCGTACACACGGTCGTTTTTCGGCATGAAAAAAAAATGAAGTTTTTCAGCATGTCCAAAAAACAACGTTTTTCCAACTTCATCATTAAAAACGATGTTGCCCACACACCATCGTTTTTGAAAAATGATGAACAAAGCGCGGTGACGTACAACACGTACGACGGCACTCTAAAGGGAAAGTTCTATTCGCCTTTGGGCTGCTTTTAGCTGATTCCTTGTTAGTAAAAGACGATTCGCGCTTTTTTGTCTGTTACAGCGTGATGAATGTGCTTACTCCGTTATGAACAGTAGTTTTACCAGAACGAGCGCTCCCATCTCATAACTTGCTTCTGGGCATGCGCGGGTTTAAATTGTTGTTTTTGCCCACACACGATCATTTTTAACAACATGAAAAACGACAAAACAACGTGAAAAAATGCAGCATGTTCGAATTTTTTTTTGGTCGTTTTTCAGAAGCCGAAAAACGATGTGAAGCCCACACACGATCATTTTAAATGACGTTTTTAAAAACAACGTTTTTTTTCATGCCGAAAAACGACCGTGTGTAACTGGCATTAGAAATAACTCACTCAAATCTGTTCAAACCAGAGTCTAGTAAACATCCCAGGTATGATAAAGTTTGAAACACGAAATCATATATTATAATATAATAAATAACTATAAATAATTTTAACAAATAATAATATAATAATAAAAATGATTCAATAATCGAATCAAATCAAAAAAACACTGAAATTTGTTCAGTTGCAGAATTTTCGATAGTAATTCTAATTTATTGAATAGAGAGAGCAGACTGCGCAAAGGACAAAACAATAACAAAGCTGCTGAACACTGAGGGTCAATAAGTCCTTGGTCAGAGTATGTAAAAAAAGCAGTGCAGCGCTACTAACAAAATGATGAAAGTCCAAAAAACAAATAATTAATCAAAATGAAGAGAGGATAAGGGTGACTTCTGGAACCTCAATAAGGTGATCGGATGAAGACTCCTTATAAAACAGTCAAGTATCCTTAGATAGAAATACAAGCCGCTCACCTTAGCAGATGGACCTGTGGGTGAGCAGCAGGTCAAATGCGCTGTCCCTCTAATAAGGGCTTGGTATTTTATCGATATATGCTCATATTCTATGCACTAGGATATAGTGCCTCTTTTGTGAGTACTTTTATTTTAAATAAATTTATTGCATTTTGGTTACTATACGGAGAGCACTATGTGTCTACTTTATACTTTTTCATGCCATTCAACTACATGAGAGTATACCAGATGACCATCCGCCACTGAAAGTCGGTTTGGAGAAAAGGATCGACCGAGGAGGCACCGTTATCATCTTATAATACCCCCTTATTAGAGGGACAGGGCATTTGACCTGCTGCTCACCCACAGGTCCATCTGCTAAGGTGAGCGGCTTGTACTTTTATCTAAGGATACTTGACTGTTTTATAAGGAGTCTTCATCCGATCACCTTATTGAGGTTCCAGAAGTCACCCTTATCCTCTCTTCATTTTGATTAATTATTTGTTTTTTGGACTTTCATCATTTTGTTAGTAGCGCTGCACTGCTTTTTTACAAATTCTAATTTATTATCGCTGTTTTCTAGCTGATCTAAAAGCACTTTTGACGTAAAGGGACAGTTTTTGGTTGCTATGGACAATCTTCAGTTTATAGGCAGAAAGAACAGTATTTATAATATAAAAGTGCATGCATGCAGGGCACTGGACAGACCACTGGGGCCAAAAGGGATGTGAAACTATTTGTTACAGTAATGTAATCTGTAAGATTACAGTGTACTGTATGTATTGTGTGTTTTTCACTTTTTGAATGTGGCGCCGTGCTCCGTCCCCGTGCGTCACGCCGCTCGCAGGGAACAGAGCTCGGCACTGTGAATCAAGCGGAGGACACGGCTCGCACACACAGCGGGAGGACTATGCAGGATCCTGGGGACAAGGTAAGTACGCTGTACATTGATCCTGCGATGCGATCCCGAGTATGGCTCGGGGGTTACCAATTTTGGTACTGAAAATTCACCCCGAGCCATACTCGGGAATACCGCTAAGGAGTTTAAAATCCCACCTATATTTTTTTTCGACTGATTTAGAAACAGAAACGTATTTACATACGTTTCATTTAACTTCTTCAGACCCAAGCCATAGTAAAAAGATGGCCACAAGGTGGCTCTACAATGCCCGGAGGCAGTCTTTTTACAGCCTCGGGTTCCCACGCCTGGCGCGTCACCGAGATGCCGATGCGCGTGCCTGGCGGCCAGGTACCCGCAATCGGCAGTGACAGAGCAGGGATGTGTGTAAACACAGAGCTCCACGTCCTGTCAGGGAGAGAGGAGACTGATGGTGTGTCCCTTGTACATAGGGACACAGATCGGTCACCTCCCCCAGTCAGTCAGTCCCCTCCCCCCACAGAAAGAATCACTCCCAGGGTACACATTTAATCCCTTCCTCGCCCCCTAGTGTTAACCCCTTCCCTGCCAGTCACATTTATACAGTAATCCGTGCAATATTTATAGCTCTGATCGCTGTATAAATGTGAATGGTCCCAAAAATGTGTCAAGTGTCCGATGTGTCCGCCATAATTTGCAGTCCTGACAAAAATCGCAGATCGCCGCCATTACTAGTAAAAAAAAAAAATAATAAAAAAAAAATCAGAATTCTATCCCCTATTTTGTAGCCGCTATAACTTTTGCGCAAACCAATCACTATACGCTTATTGCGATTTTTTTCCACCCAAAAATATGTAGAAGAATACATATTGGCCTAAACTGAGAAAACATATATTTTTTTTATAATTGGGATATTTATTTATTATAGCAAAAAGTAAATGTATTTATTTTTTTAAATTGTCGCTCTTTTTTAAAACCGCAGAGGTGATCAAATACCACCAAAAGAAAGCTCTATTTGTGGGGAAAAAAGGACGTCAATTTTGTTTGGGAGCCACGTCGCACGACCGCGCAATTTTCATTAAAAAATTGATAGTGCCGAAAGCTGAAATTTTGCCTGGGCAGGAAGGGGGTATATGTGCCCAGTAAGCAAGTGGTTAAAGTCCCACAAAGTCCCCCCCCCCCCTTTTCATATAACCTATTATAAAAGAGTCATGTTCCTAGCTACAGGACCCACACTATTAGTAGCGCTCTGTACCTTCATCTTATAAGTAAACTGTTGATACTCACTGTTAAGGCTCCTATGTTCTTTTGCCAGAAGAAACAGCCCAGCTTGTGACTTGTTTACGAAAGACGAAATAAGTTGGAAGCAGTAGATTTCTGCTAGAAATTCTCCTGGAGCTACCAGAAAATAGACAAAAAAAAAAAAAAAACAGCTATGTGACGTCTAGGAAGGAAAGTAGTCATTATGGAACAATGAGTCATGCCTAGACCTTTCTATGACCAGTCTTGTAATGTTCATCATGAAAAAGGCTTTCAGGACCATAGAGACACCAGTTTTCTAGAACAGGTAAGCAGATACATGTTACTTTCATGATCCACTTACTTTTTTAGGGCATTGACTCCCAAACAAAATTGACGCCCTTTTTTTCCCACAAATAGAGCTTTCTTTTGGTGTTATTTGTTCACCTCTGCGATTAGTGCTATAAAACTGCACTGATTACTGTGTAAATGTGACTGGCAGGGAAGGGATTAACACTAGGGGGCGAGAAAGGGGTTAATATGTTCCCTAAAGTGTGTTCTAACTGTAGGGGGAGGGGGACTCATAAGGGGAGGAGACCGATGTGTGTTCCTCTGTACTGGGAACATACATCTGTCTCCTCACCGCTGACAGGACATGGGTCCCAAGCAATGCGGTGGGGGCGCGCACACGCGCCGCCGACGGCACGCGCGCGCCCCCTAGCCGTCCGGGAATGCAAGGTCATCATATGACATCCACTCTGAAGGAGGAAGGGTTCCCGCCGATGTCATTTTACAATGACTCGGTAGGGAACGTGTTAATTGTACTTTGTTGGTCAAAGCAAAGTCACCCATCCTTTCTTGTCTCCATGCTTTATTTGGTTGAGAAATCACTTTGAAAAACACCCCCCTAACATTTCTAGCTGCAGTCATCTTGAGTAAGGGCAGATGATTAATGTAGCATGGACTCTCAATTGCAGCAATTTGGTGGATGGGGGCAGGGTGGTAATATGGACCCTATAGCTCAGTTGGTGCAGGGGCAGATTCAGGGAAGGCAACTGGGCAATTGCTTTCCCCGAGAAAATAGTGAGCAGGCCAGGTGCCTGGTGGGTGAGCAGGCAAGCAGTCAGGTCTGTAGGCGGCCGGCAAGTGAGCGGAGCAGGTGAGCAGGCCAGCAAGCGTGCAAGAAGGTGAGCAGGAAGGCAGTGCAGTGAGCGGGCGGGCAAGCGAGTAGAGAGATGACATCATCTCTCAATGCCCATCACTGCAGTTCCACCCTCAATGTGCAGCTGCGGGCAGCAGAGAGATTATATCTCTGAGGCCCCGTACACGTCCGAGGAACTCGACGTGCCAAACACATCGAGTTCCTCGTCGAGTTCTGTGTTGAAGCCGCCGAGGATCTCGGCGGGCCAACTTTCCTCATTGAACAACTCTATTTGGCCCGACGTCGGCTTCCTCGGTGAAAAGTGTACACACGACCGAGTTTATCGGCAGAATCCAGCTCCGATCGAGTTTCTGGCTGAATTCTGCCGAGAAACTCGGTCGTGTGTACGGGGCCTTACTGTCCGCCCTCACATGTGCTGAAAAGCAGAGGAGAGAAGCCTGTTTCTCTGCTGTCACTGTTGTTGCAGGATAGTGACCAGCTGCATTTGGTGGCAACTAAGTAACGTAACAAGTGAAAAGCTCTGCATCTGGTGGCAATTAACGTGGCAAGTGACAAGCTGTATCTGGTGGCAGGCAATGGTGACAAGTGACATTCCAAATCTGGTGGCAGGTGACGTGGCAAGTGACAATCTGCATCTGGTGGCAAGTGACAATCCAAATCTGGTGGCAGGTGACGTGGCAAGTGACAATCTGCATCTGGTGGCAAGTGACAATCCAAATCTGGTGGCAGGTGACGCGCCTAGTGACCAGCTGCATCTGAAGGCAGGTGACGTGGCAAGTAACAAGCTATACCTGGTGGCAGGCAATGTGGCAAGGGACAATCTGCATCTGTTGGCAGGTGACGGTGGCAAGTGACACACGCAGGGCTCTCACTGATTCTGCATTATGGTGAATTGAACTAATTAATTATATATAACAATGTAATAATAGACATAATGCTCTTCAGTCATCCTGACACCATATCAACCATGGTGCTGTGATTATTGAAGCGCCAACACCAGCCATTGCCCCCGACAAATTTCCCACCAAAAACCTTATTTTCTGGCAATGCCCCTCCTAGAGACTAGACTCTGGATTCGCCCTTGTGTTGGTGTCTCTGTCTAACTCTACTTTGATAGCCAGCTCTCATCTAGAGATGATCTCCCAAGTATTCACCCCTCTTCCCCAATGGTAGTTCTCCTTAAGACAGTATGGTAGGCATCTAAAGAGGCGCTATCTATTACCAGCCCTCTGGAGTTTACTCCCTTATGGTATAATCCGAATTATCCTGAACTATCCTGAACTATCCTGAATTATGCAAATTACAGAGATTTTCCTCATGGAGACAGAGTTTGGTTCTTTCCCCAAATATTCACTGGTAGTACTCTAAAGGCGTATTGCCAATTATGCGTAGAGTTCTCATTATCTCCTGAACAATTGTATCAATGTCTCCAGGGCCAGATTAAGAACATCATGGGCCTGGTGCTGAGGATTTTGGTGGGGCCTTTTAGGCTGCATTCACACCTCCGCGACAAGTAACGCCGCATACGAGGCGTATTTTGCCGCAAATAGTGTAACTTTTTTGTTACAAATCCTTCCTATTGCTTTGTATGGCCGAACGCCAATGCCGCCTGAAAAAAAGGGTCCGGGACTTTTTTTTCATGCCGCAGGTGTACGGCGTCTATGAGATGTGAACCATCTCATAGACAGCAATGGGAATTCTCCCCTCCAGCGGCACGAGCGGCCAGCGTCGGGCGTTTTGTCGCGGAGGTGTGAATGGGGTGTAATAAGTAATAAATAAATGCGTGGGAATGACATGAACGCAGCCCAGCCAAGGCAAGTGACCAAAAGCACAGAACCCAGAAGGAAGACCGGGTGAAGATGTAAGTGCCCGGGCCCCGCCTGATTCATCGCAGCACTGGAGGGCTCAGTCTGAATATTTAAGTGTACACTAATGTGCTAATATACTGTGCATACTTGTACGTTGTGGCATAACCTACCCCAGGGCCTCTAAAAAGTAGTAATGTCAGGAAAGTTTACTACCGCTTTATTATCACAGGATCCCAGGAGCCTCTCATGGGGCCCCCTACTGACCCGGTGGACGGTGGCCCTTGGGCAGTGCCTAAGTGCACAGTTGCCAACATTTAAAAAATATTTTCAGGGCCACTTTTTTATATAAGTGCTATATTTAGAGTAGCTGAGATCCCCGATGTTCCTCTATACATCATAGTAGTAATCACAAAATTAAATGAGTACTAATAATGGGGCAGAACAAATATGAGAACTGATATTTCCTTTAGTTGAACTAACAAAAGTGTGTCCATTCTAGAGCTGGTAACATTGAGGATATTCAGTATAATTTTAAAGAACTGTTTTTGTGGGTAAGCGACATAGGGGAGGAGTATGGACGGTATATAAGTGGGAAGTATGTGCAGGTTAGGGAGAGAAATGTGGAGGGTCTAACAGTGGGCACTATGTACAGGAGAGGAGTACAAAGGGTACGGAAAAAAGCACTATGTACAGGAGAGGAGTGTGAAGGGTATGACAATGGGCAGTATGTACAGGAAGAGTGAGGGGGTATGACAGAGGGTAGTACGTACCAGAGAGAAGTGTGGAGGGTATGATGGGGCAGTATGTACAGGAGAGGAGTGTGGAGGGTATGACAGTGGGCAGTATGTACAGGAGAGGAATGTAGACGGTATGATAGTGGGCTCTATGTATAGGAGAGGAGTGTGGAGGGTATGACAGTGAACACTATGTATAGGAGAGGAGTGTGGAGGGTATGACAGTGGGCACTATGTATAGGAGAGGAGTGTGGAGGGTATGAAAGTGAGCAGTATGTACAGGAGAGGAGTGTGGAGGGTGCGACAGTGGGCACTAAGTACAGGAGAGAAGTGTATGACAGCAGGCACTATGTACAGGAGAGGAGTGTGAAGGGTATGACAGTGGGCGCTATGTATAGGAGAGGAGTGTGGAGGGTATGACAGTGGGCACTATGTACAGGAGAGGAGTGTGTAGGGTATGACAGTGGGCACTATGTACAGGAGTGGAAGGATATTTAGGGACTGAGTAGTGGTTAAGCGGGTCATACATGGATTGAAATTACGCCAATTATGCAGAGACCAGCCATAGTTGATCTATGTATGGGCTAGCTGGTTTTACACAAGTCAATCTATTAATCAACTTGAGTACAACCAGCCTGTTTTTTTTTTCTTAAAACAATCAGTGCTGCCAGCTAAAGTTAGCAACACTGATCATTGTACGCACTGGCAGAACACAATAACACTGCAGGAGTGATTCCCCCATCCACAGGTCAGCAGGTGAGAGGGTGTGTGGGGACAGGCTGGGGAGAGATACTAGTCAGTGGCTGGGTAGGCACTGGTAGTATCAGAGCCAGATACACACAGGTTACATACGCCACGATCGTTAGAGCGAGAACAATAATTCTAGTACTAGACCTCCTCTGTAACTCTAAACATGTAACCTAAAAAAATGTAAAGCATCGCTTAGGATACCAAAAAAAATTGTGCTAACTTAACTAACTGTTTTTTTAATGAATGAAACATTTTTTTTCCAAAAAAACATGTTTGAAAAATTGCTGCGCAAATACCGTGCTAGAGCTGCACAATTAATCGTTAAAAAAATCGTGATCTCGATTCAACCCCCCTGACGATCTTCAATGCAGAGTTTGCCAATTCTTTTATATAACAAGTGGAGAGACTTTCAGCTGTCAAAAGAAAATATCTGGGCAGTCTGCCAAGTTTTTAACAGGAAACATTGTAACTAACGCTTCCTTCTTAGATCAAAGGGATAAACTTCTGTGTGTAAAGAACAAATCTGGGCAGTCTGCGAAGTTTGTAAACAAAATGAAACATTGTAACTAACTAACATTGTAACTAAATTTAACCACTTAAAGTCCAACACTTGTTTCTTAAGTTAGAAAGCAATATTATTTGCTAGAAAATTACTTGGAACTGCCAAACATTATATATATTTTAGCAGAGACTCTAGGGAATACAATGGAAATTGCTGCAATATGTTATGTCACACTGCATTTTCCCACTTCAATGAATAATAAAAACCATAAAAACAAAACAGTGAAGTTAGCCCATTTTTTTTTTTTTTTTATGTGAAAGATGATGTTACGCCGCAACAATCGTGAGAGAATCGTGATCTATCTTCTAAGCAAAAAAATAGCAATTCTCATTTTAGCCAGAATCGTGCAGCTCTATACCGTGCAACATAAAAAGTGCAAAGACCACCATAGAGTAATTTTCTAGCAAAAAACAAATGATGATTTTCACATGTAGTAGAGAAGTGTCAGAATTGGCCTGGGTGGCAAGGGGTTAATTACCATGAGTAATATACAAATAATTATTATAAGCACTGTGATCCTATCAGTCTGCTGTAGTGTGTCAGCTTGTATTTATATTGGCCGCTCTGAATGTAGCTTCTGACAGGCTGTGCAAGCAGGCCCGTATCTCCGGAACCATAAATGATAGCCGTCCCATATTTTAACCAGTTGTGGGGTAGCTCTTCCCATGCCTACCCCCAAATGTGGGGTTTCTGTGACCTCTGGTCATCGAGCTACAACCCCCCAAATTCGATCTTAGAAAAAAAAAAATTCTTCAAAAAAAAAAAAATAATAATAATTTTTTTTTTTTTTTGGGCAAATGGGCCTATCTTGAGAAAGGGGCCTGGAGCTGCAGCTCCATCAGCCCCATTGTTAATCCGGCCCTGAATGTCTCCAACTTAGGCACACACTGCAGGTTCAAAAGCAAATGAAGCATTGACGTTCTAGAATCCATCTACCCTTAGCTCAGGCATACCGACAGGAGGGTGTGCTTAGCTGAAAAAGCCCTTCATACCCTCCTCCAAAGGAAAGAAGAAAATGCCGTCAAGATTCATTAGATGTTTGGCATAATTTTGACCTAGGCCAGAAACCAGGAAGCACCAGAAAAATATAAAATAAATATTTAAAATAAGTATGATATTCCTTCCTATCTATTTACTAAGTCGCATAAGAATTAAAAATAGTTAATGCTGATTGAGAGAGTTTAGTTCCGCGTTAACAACTGAACAAATCTGTTTGGCCTAGTTTACACAACACAGCCGGGGGTAAAAATAGGCATTTGAGCTCTGGTTTTCCTGCCCCCTGACCTTCTCCTTAAGCTGAAAGAGAAGCCAGACAGGGTTGCACATATTGGGGGTAGATTCAGCAAGAATTTACGCCGGCGTATCTATTGATACGCTGCGTAAATTCAAAGCTGCGTATCTTCTTTCTGTATTCAGAAAGCAAGATACGCCGGAATTAGGCTAAGATCCGACTGGCATAAGTCTCTTACGCCGTCGTATCTTAGTTGCATATTTACGCTGGCCGCTAGGTGGCGCTTCAGTCGATTTCAGCGTAGAATATGCAAATGTGCTGGATACGCCAATTCAGAAACGTGCATGCACCCAGCGGAATTTTTTACGTCGTTTGCGCAAGGCTTTTTCCGGCGTAACGTTGCTCCTGCTATATGAGGAGCAACCAATGTTAAGTATGGACGTCGGGCCAGCGACAAATTTTGCGTTGTTTGTGTAAGTCGTTCGCGAATAGGGCTTTGCGCAAGTTACGTTCACGTTGATAGCATTGACAATTTGCGGCGTAATTTGGAGCATGCGCACTGGGATACTTTCACGGACGGCGCATGCGCCGTTCGTGAGAAACGTAATTTACGTGGGGTCATGTTTTTTTTGCATAAAACACGCCCACCTCTTCAGAATTTGAATTTGGCGTGCTTACGCCGGCAGATGTACGCTACGGCGCTGTAATACTCCCTGTCGCATTCCGTGGGCAGCCCACTAAACACGACCAATTCAAGTGAAAAGGGCCATGCCACAGCTGCCCTGCAGCCATGTGAAATGCATGTATGTGTGGCACAGTGGTGAGGGCTTTTGACATTTTGACAGGGTGACATCTCATCGCCAGGGCTGCCGCTAGTGTAAACAAGCCCTTAAAGTCTTTCACACTACATGAGATTCAGTTCTCTTGGCTAAGAATGTTAACACATTGACACCCACAATTAAAATTTATTGATACAAAAAAATCACTGGCGCTCAATGGGAAATAACTAATATCCCATGAAATACTTGAAACCCTCGTATGGGCTGAGAACAGTCCGTGCTGCAGAGATCCGGATACCCTGAAGTACCACAAATACACAAATACACCAAAAAGGAAAACTCTGCGCTCCTGAAAGTTCACCAATTATAAATCCACTTAATGTTTGTGAAGAAAAAAACATACATTAACACTTTAATTTTCGGAAGATCCAGTCCTTTATATGGTTAAAAAAGGGAAAGTTTCCACAATGTACACAATATAATAAAAAAAGTATAAAAAAAACTTTCCAAATGTCTGCATCAGACCAGCACCCTCTTCAGACTTCAAATGGTTAAAGCTTGCGGTTTTAGTTTGTGGGCTGTCTAGCAAGACATCATTAGTGCAAATGGTGAGCACAGTACATTACCCAGCCAGATGTAAACATCGATCGAATGTCCTTCTCCTGGCTGATGTAACAATGTCCGGGATCCTAGGCTCTCTCCTATGCGGGTCTGGAAGCTTCACAGACCCGATAAATGTGACTGCTGGAGACACAGGGTGGATCAGCCTATCAGGGAGAGCGTCCTTTCTGATAGGCTGTCACATTTATCGGGTCTGTGAAGCTTCCAGACCCGCATAGGAGAGAGCCTAGGATCCCGGACATTGGGGGGTGCGCCCCAAGCCCACCCTTTTTTTAAGCCAATTAGAGTCCCAGACTCTAATCAGGTGCTTCTAAAAAAACAAAACAAAAAAAACATTGGAATCCGTGTGTCTGGCGCCCTGCGTGTAGATTAGGCGACAGTCGCATGGATTAGGGGGGCGGCGCCCCTACACCAGTAGTATATTTAGGTTTTGTGCTGCCCTAGCCCTGACTAAACTCCTGCACCTCCCTAATTTAAATATGACCCACCCCTTCCTGTCAAGGCCACACCCCTTTCTGTTTAAGACCCGCCCTGAAATTTTCGAGTGGGGACATTTCCTTTCATTTCCTGTTTGGCTATGGGGCAGGAAATTAAGAGAAAACTCTGCAATGGGACAGGGATGGTAAAAAAATAAAACTGATAGGGGCTATAACCCTCCCTTACTCTATCCAAAATAAAAAATAAAAGTGTTGCCTATAGTTCTACTTTAAGCACAAATTTCAGATAATTTTATGGCGAGGACTAAGAAGATATAACCATGCCAATGGTGCAGCAGAAACCATACAGCACAATGGGGAAGGTTTGTGGTCCAGGATGATAGGACAGTCAAAATTAGAAGCAGCTTGCGTTACACTAACAGTGGGGACTCTTTCCACGCCGCCCCCCTGCAAAGTGCTGCCCTAGGCCTGGGCCTTGTTGGCCTAGGCCAGGATACAGCATTGCCCTGCACCCCTTATGAATGGGTTTCCTCAATATGTGTGATGTTGTAGTTCCCTAAACATGATTAGGTGAGAGGGGCATGGGATGGCATAGTCAGGGCTTCACATCAGTGGGTCTCCAGCCAATACACAACCATCACCCAATGTCTACTTTGTGCTAGAGGTAAGGGATTATGTACTAGAAGCAGAGAATCTGACATTCAGCCTAGGTTCACACTGCTGCGAATTAAAAATCGCGGTAAAATCGCGATTTACCGCGATTTTGCTGCTGCGGTTTTGCCACGATTTCGGCCGCAATTTAAGAGACATCTGTGTAGGGTTCAATGTAAATCGCGGCCCGAAATCGCAAAAAGTAGTACAGGAACTACTTTTTGAAATCGGTGCAGCGCCGCAGATGCGGCGTCGCACCGATTAGGACGGTGTCCTTGCCGAAAATTGCCGGCAAATGCCGCCGATTTGAGATGCGATTTCACATGTGAAATCGCATCTCAAATCTAAGGAAATCGTACCCAGTGTGAACCTGGGCTCAGTGAAGATTTTTTGCAGGTGAATATTCCAGGTCCATGTGTTTTAAATGACAGTGATTGATTCCCTATCAGAGTGCGTTTGGAGAAAGTCACATTCGCTGCTTTATAAAGAGACCCCCAAGTGTCATTTCTATTCATTCATGTACCTTTGCTTACAGCAGATTTATTGACTGAATGGTAGTATAAGAGACATTCATACATGAGGCTGATAGACATACACCATCAATATTTCATGTACAGCCAAGTATCCAGGGACCCTTACATTGGTCAACAGAGAAAATATAAATAAATTACAAAACCATGTTAAACACACTGCTGCTTAAAAATAGATGTGCTGTCCACAATATGACACACATTTGATCTTATGGTATGAACAGCACTATATTTTTTATACTACTCTTTGAAAACTAGCAATAATTTATATCATGTGAGAGAACTGTGATGGAAGACATTTGTGGGCTGCCATTGCTTTCCTCTCCTTGTAAAATGCAAATGTCATGGCTGATCAAACTGATCTTCTGGCTTTAAAGGGGTTGTAAAGGAAAACAATTTTTTTCATAATAAGCATCCTTTACCTGCAGACATTCCTCTTTTCACTTCCTCATTGTTAGTTTTTGCTCAGAAGTTGCTCTATTTTTTCTCTGTTCTGTTCACTTCCTGCTTGTCTGATTTTACTGACCACAGTGATGGGAGGCTTTACTGTGGTGGTCAGTGACGTGCTCGCCCCCTCCTGGGAACTACATCTGTGTGGCAGGACGCTCTCTACGTGTTAGAGACTTCAAGGAGGTGTGAATTACAGGACGTGCCGCAAAGCATACTGGGAAATGTAGTTCTTACATGAACGAACGATGCAAACCAGGAAGTGAATGAGAGAACAGAAACTAGAACGCCAGAGGTGATATAGATGAAGGAATTTAATAGGTATTTACTCGTTTTTTAACAGAATCATTACACTATTCTGTCTGTCTACCTTGCAGACATTAATTTTAGGCAACATTTTTTTTTCTTTAGTGACCCTTTAAGTCATTAAACATCCATCTATACAGGCAGAGCTGGTCAGAATAATCCCCTGTCATATGGAACTTGCACAGTTCAGGCGCCAAAATCACTCGGAAGAGCACTGAGCAAGCAGAACGTGACCCGTGGAGCTTCTTCTTTCTCAGTAAAGTAACCACCGACACCAATGATCTGTTGCTAAACTGTTACTGACCACAAACCTATGAGGGCACTTCACCAATGACCACCAATGTAAGCAGTCATAACATTGACCTAAGGTGCCCACGTGTCCCGGATTGCCTGGGGACTGTCCCGCAATTGAGATGTTCTGTCCTGGGTCCCGGGCACCTTTATTCTGGGACAATACAGTGTCCCGGAATGAAATAGAGGACACAGCCACCCCCTACTAACTAGTAACTACATTACTTCCATCTCCCAATCACGTGCAAGCAAAAGTGCTTTTTTTTTCTCCTTGTACGTGATTGGGTATTTTTTGAGTGAGCATTCTATTTGCCTTAAAGTGGTTGTAAACCCTCTGATCATACTTTCATCTACAGGTAAGCCTACATTAAGGCTTACCTGTAGGCAGGGGCGTATCTAGAGTATGGCAGCCATGGCAAGTGCCATGGGCGCCATGGGGAGGGGGGCGGCAAAAAGCCACCCCCTGCATGAAAAAAAAACCCACCCGTCCTCCTGCACTAATCTCCTGGCGCTGTGGCCGCCTTGCTGGAGCGCAACGCCGGCATAGCAATTGCTAATATTTCTCCTTCTGCCTGGGGAGGGGAGTGACAGGTGCCCCCAAGACGGCCGATGATTGGCCAGACCGGATCCACATACTGTGGCGGAGCCTGATGCTCCGCCTACCTTATCATCTCATCCCCAGAGCGGGGAATGGGACGTGAGGTGAGGAGAAGAGAGGACAGGAGAGAAGGAATGTATGGCGGCCCGATGGAGAACCCCGACCCCAGCAGCAGCACCAAGAATAGCAGCCAGGTACTACTTGATCCTTGTCCTCATATTCATGTGTGCCAACTGCCAACCAGAAGCAAGCAGCAAAATATAATGCTCAGTGGATTAAATAAATATGCATAGTCATATCATAAATAAACTGTAATAAAGTGATTTGTGAACAGCTGTTGCACAAATCACTTTATTAATGATATCTATGGCTATGTATATTTATAATTTATTTATTCCATATTGATTCCTGGCACACACACAATCGCACATGATGATGATCGTGTGCGATTGCGCCCCCCCCCCCCAAAATCTTTCAGCACCAGCCGCTAGTGGTCCCCAGTGTCCATCTCTGTCCCCGCCATGTCCATGGTTATCTGAAAGATCGGTTTCAAATGTTTTGAAAGGGGCGCAGTTTCAGTGCTTGCCATAGGCGCCATTTTCACTAGAAAGCCTCTGTCTGTAGGTGCTTGCAATATCTCCATTAACCTACATGGTTAAGGAGATATTTGCAGAAAATCGGGCACCTATCATACTACCCCGCTCTGTGCAATTGCGTTGCACAGAGCAGCCCCTTACCTCCTTTTTTGGGGCACTCTCTGCGCCTCCTCTTCTGTGATTTCCCTCTTAGAAAGTCATTTGCTATGGGGGCACTTGTGTCAGGGTGCTCCTTAGCCAGGCCGTGTGCACCATAGACAAAAGGCGCAGGCACACTGAGCGCGCCAGGTCTTGAATTGAAATATGCCGGACAGTGACGGGAACGCGTGCATGCGTGGGAATCGTGCCGGTTCCGCGCGCATGCGCGGGACTGACGTCAACGGCGCTCCGGCCAATCACATCGCCGGAGCAGCGATAACCGGAAGTAACCTAAGGGGGAGATGGAGGGGGAGACGAGGATGGCTTCGGGGGCTTCGATCTAAGGTAAGTAATACATAATGAGCTAGTATTCTAGTCATACTAGCTCATTATGCCTTTGTCTTGCAGGATTTTTTTTTCTTTAAATTTGGGTTTACAAGCGCTTTAAGTAAATCAACCCCATTGCTTATTATTTCAATAAAAAAATAACTGAAGCTTTGAATTCACTTTAACACACTCTGATAACATCATTTACACCAAGCTGTTCTTTTATTATATCTAAAAAAATCCTTAAAAATATTATATATATTTTTTCTAAGTGGCACGTCAGTTTTTCATGGTCAGAATGGCTGATTTGTCTGCCCAGATTACACTAGCAAAAATCATAATGATCAGCCAGCCAGAGACAGAAAAAATCCTTTCCTCTGAACAACTGCTGACACCTACAAGCTGATATGATCGCGGAACAATGGCTGTGTGACATGAGTAAATGCGGTCACTTCCCAAAGCCCAACCAGCACTTCCTGCGCTCTGCATTATTCCCTGCCCCATCCCCTTGTCAGCTGCCTGTAGCTAACCTTGTGAGCAGGGAGGGGAGGCTGGGAGCGATGTTATCTGCTCCATGCCAAAGCAGCCTGTCTGAGGTGGATTAGGGGATTACCAGCTATGCACGCTAGTATTGTAATATATGTTATTTTAATATCTAAATCCAGGTTTCCAAGATCCAAGTTTCAATTCTAATGAGATTCAGTGAACAGAAGAAATGTCAGCTACTGCTGTTAAAGTAACCTTCCAATTTCAAAAGCACCTAGATAGTCCACCAAGTCACTCCAATATAAAACCATCATGGTATCCATTATGGAAGGAGGTATAATACTGTTAATAATCCTTTCTCAACCTTTTGAACCCTGGGGAACCCCAAAAATAATTTTTACGACACAGAAACCCTTATTAAAACCAGTTTATTAGGGATCAGTGGGAAAATGCCTCTTACATTGGTGGCATTGTCAGTAGGAGGCAACCCTCAGGCCTCATACACACAACCGAGTTTCTCTGCAAAAACCAGCAAGAAACTTGCTGGTATTTTTTTTTTGCCGAGGAAACCGGTTGTGTGTACATTTTTCGACGAGGAAACTGTCGCGGATCCCGTCAAGCCAAAAAGAGTGCATGTCTTCTTTTTCCTCGACGGGAAAGGAGAAACTTGCCTTGTCGAGTTCCTTGACAGCCTAACAAGGAACTCGATGAGGAAAACGATGTGTTTCGCCCATCGAGTTCCTCAGTCGTGTGTACGAGGCTTTACAGTGGTGGTGAGAGTGAACCCCCTACAGACAGCTAAAATTATGTTTGGTGCCATGCTTTGCCAAGTGGTGTTGGCCTGAAACTATAACAGGCACCATCAGATTGGAGGTCAACCAGCCATAGCTCGAGGAACCCTAAGCAACCTCTAGAGCAGTGGTTCTCAACCCTTCTAGTGCCATGACCCCTTGATAAAATTTCCCTAACTGTAAAATTATTTGGGTTGTTAGCACAAGTAATTTGCGCCCCTAGCACATGGACATTTAGCGCTCCCTGAGTCCCTTCCACTCTACAGTATTAAACCCCCTTATGGTACATTTTAGGATGTACAACTCTTTCTCTTTATTCTCCTTTCTTTCCCTTTTATCTCGCTCTATCCTAATTTCTTGTTTTTTTCCGCCATCCATCTCTGTAGCCATCTTTCTTGTTCTCTTATGCCCCGTACACACGCTCTGGAAGTCCGACGAGAAAAAGTCAGTCGGGAATCCCGACGGAAAAAAAGAGAGCTGGTTCTCTTTTTTTTGCTGGAGGGTTTGTCAGTTTTCCCATTGGAAAAACTGCGAGGGAGCATAAACACGGCCGGGATTCCCAGCCAAAAGCTCTCCTCGCAGTTTTCCCATCGGAAAACCTGGTCGTGTGTACGGGGCATTATTCTATCTCTCCCTTTTTCTTTGTTCCTCCCCCTCTTTTCCTCTCCTTTCCATGTATTCTCTATTTTTATTCCTTCTCTTACTCCTTGGTGGGGGGATGGTGGGGTCAGTGGCAGTGTTGGTGGGGAGTTGGGATGAGTGGCAGTGCTGGGGGGGTGAGATCAGTGGCAGTGCTAAAGGAGAGTTCAGATGAGCCAATTTATGTGCTCTTGATCAAGGTTATCTGCTGATCTGAGAACTGTAGTGGGGACTTTTAATGGCAACCCTAATCACAGGTAGTGTTACTCACTGTGTCTCAAGCTTATCTGTGTCTCCGACTTTGTGGTTTCTCGTAGCAGTGACACCTATGCCAAAATCAGGATATAGGGTCTCCTCCAGCCCCTCCCACTTCACATTCCTCACCAGTCAGCTGACCCCTCGGCCATGCCGTGAACTGAATGGGCAGCTGCGAAGAGGCTGAGTGGACAGCCACAGGCTCCAGGAACAGCCCAGTTGGGAAGCCATGGGCTCCAGGAACAGCCCAGCTGGGCGGCCACGGGCTCCTGACCCCACTGCTCTAGAAGAACCTTAACGTTCCAAAAAAACATGGCTGAAAATAGCTGCTGTAAAGTATTGGTTTGTATTGGAGATGCTATTAAGCACAAAATGGTATCCTAACTAGCCCCTTCTCTATCACAATGAATTTGTGTCTATATGTGCCAGTATATTAATCCTTATTATGTCACAGAAACACAATGGTTGTACATGAGGAGGTTGGAAAGATGGCAACCCAACTGTCTTCTATCTATTGTCTGCCAGTACATTTACATAAAAACTTGGGTAAAGGACATACTGAGTGACAATATCCAAAGAGCCGGATAAAGGCAAGCAGAGGACAGCAGTTTGGAGACCGCTAGGTTATAGGATAGGGAAAGGTGTGAAAATCTTGCTCCAAAAACATGGCAGGGATGCCAAAACAGAAAAGATTTAAAAATTATTTTTCAAACAAATCATTTAATCTCAACTATCAACTCCTGACAACTGAAGCCTTACCTTCAATCCACAACTATTATTTTAATGCTCAACCTACATCTAAACCATACCTCACAACTCTCCCTCCTTTAGAACCAACCCCCTCTGTCTCTCTTTCCTCCTCACGTGTCCCTCTTTTTGGCCTGATGTAGTAATCTCTATAAAAAATGAATATCTCTCACAAAGTTGGGAGGAATGATAAACTTTGAGTCTCACTTGCAGGCAGACTCTTAAAGCTTTTTTTTTGCAACAGTCATAACGTCGATATCACTATAACCTTAGCACCAAACGTTTTAAAGTAGAACTATATTCGGGAGAATCACTGCCATAACTTCAAAAGTCTCTCTTCATTTCTATGGAAAGGCTGCTAACTTTTCACATCAGTGGTGGATGACCTTTTCTCAGGAAAGATTGTAGATTGCAGTCAGCGTAAAGCGTGGAAAAAGAAGGACCTAGCCAAGAGACTTTTGATGTGGTGACTATACAGCTCCCAGCAGGCCACACAGCAAAGATCTCAGAGGACAATAAGCGCAATACTTAGGTGGCACGCAAGAAGGACTTTTAAAGGATAACAGTAGATAAAAGTACACTTATCCTTTAAAGCAATCCTTTCAAGTAAAAAGAAAATCTGGAACAACGGACTCTGCAATAGAAGAGCTTTTATACTCAGGCCTCGTACACACGACCGTTTTCCTCGACAGAATCCATGAAGAGACTTGGAGGCAAAGCTTTTTTGCTGAGGAAAACGGCCGTGTGTATGTTTTTCATTGAGAAAACTGTCGAGGAACTCGATGAGAAAAAAAGAGAACAAGTTCTCTTTTTCCTCGTCGGGAGTCTCAATTTCCTCGTCGGGCTGGTTTTCGACGAGAAACATCAGCCATGAATAAGCACTGATTTTGTGCGAAACGTCGGCTGTTCCCCTTTTCCTGTTTTGATCTGGTGATGTATTTGCTGTTCATTTAATAAAAGACAACCTGTACGGTTTTTGGAGTGCGGCCATCCATCCTTCATCTATCTTTTATGCTTGCCTAGTGCACCGCCAGCACCCTTGGAATCCTGTAACAGTGTGTGACCGTATAGTAGACCCACCTGGAGCGGTGACTTTCTTTCTTCTTTTTGACGAGAAACATGTTCGTGTGTATGCATAGAAACCCGCACATGCTCAGAAGGGTGGCACCAGTGGAATCAATCTTCCCCTTTATAGTGCCGTCGTACGTGTTTTACGTCACCGCGTTTGAGAACGACGAGATTTTGTCTTGACAGTGTGTAGGCAAAGACAGCTTGTCAAGTTTCTCGACAAGCCTAACAAGGAACTCGTCCAGGAAAACAATGTTTCATTTACGACGAGTTCCTCGGTCGTGTGTACGAGGCCTAACCTTTTCAAAGTTTAAGGGCCAGATTCAGAAAAGAGTCGCCGCCGTAATTTCAAATGTGCGCCGTCGCATATAAAAAAAAAAAAACGTTTCTTTTTCCTCAGTTTAGGCTGATAAGTATTCTTCTACCTATTTTTGGTAAAAAAAAAAAATCGCAATAAGCATTTATCGATTGGTTTGCGCAAAATTTATAGCGTTTACAAAATAGGGGATAGTTTTATTGCATTTTTATGAATAATTTTTTTTTTTTCTACTAATGGTTGCGATCAGCCATTTTTTTCGTGACTGCGGAATTATGGCGGGCACATCAGACACCACGCGACCCCACGGCTGGGCTTAAAGAGACACGTACAGGTACGTAATTGTGCCCAGCTGTGCCATTCTGCCAACGTATATCGGCGTGAATGGGTCCTTAAAGAGGATGTCCGCTGAAAAAAAAATATTAAAAGTCAGCAGCTACAAATACTGCAGCTGCTGACTTTTAATATCGGCACACTTACCTGTCCTGGAATCCAGCGCCGTCCGCAGCAGAGGACGAGCGATCGCTCATCACTCTGCTGCCCCCCCCCCCCCATCCTTGGTGAGGGAACCAGGAAGTGAAGTGCTCCGGCTTCACTGCCCGGTTTCCTACGGCGTATGCGCGAGTTGCGGTGCGCCTGCTGATTGGCTCCCGCTGTGCTGAGCCGAGTGTTCCCAGAGCACAACAGGGGGGGGGGTGACGTCCTGCCCGCAGTCTGCCCGGAGGTGGGGAGGGTTCCGATCAGCGGGACTTGTACTTTAGGGTGGAGCTCCGCTTTAAGTGGTTAAAGTGGATGTAAACCCGAAAAAATCTTTATCTTTTTGGCTGGCACAATGTAGAGTGTAAGATTTCAGATCATCTGTGCCTAGTCTTGCCACAAAGAGTTAATCCAGCTCTGAACAATCCTCTAACCTTTTTTCAGTGAGATAAAACAGACAAACAGACAAAACCTTGTCTGTTCTTCCCCCCCTGCTGTGAGTGACAGGTGATTTACATATCTCATGCACAAGCCTGAGAAGTCATGTGGTTACTTTTCTGGGTTTTGACTGGATGTTAGTGATCATAGCAGAATTTAGTAATGCACAGGAGAACATGCATGCTGACAAGGGAAGTGTAGAGGTGGCAGGGAGTGTACTGACATCACAACTCCACCCACCGAGCCCCGGACAACAGATCCACCCACAGAATCTGCAGTTTTTCGGGTCTGATAACAGACAGAGGGGAGACATATGAAAGGTAAGGATACATGCAGGAGGCATCTATATCCTTATAGATAACCATTATGACAGTAGTTTAGAAAGGATGAGAGTGGGTTTACATCCACTTTAATTGAACAAGCTGAAGTTATAAGCTGATTGGCTACCATGCACAGTTGCACCAGATTCTTTGTGCTCTCGTTTTAGTAAATATTCCCCACGGTTACTTTAAGCCAAGCTTATGTTGTATTATATCAATGTAAAGAATATTTTGCCAACATGCAATGCCCAAACATCAGGTTGAAAAATCTGTATTGAATTATATGTGGATGATATTTTATTCAGCATGGTTATCTTTTACATCATTCAATGATAACTTTTTTCTTGTTAGACCTCCAGCAGACCTCTCCCCATCAAGCTGTCCAAGAAGTAATAGAAGCATATGTTTAAGATGGACTAAAAGACTTATTCTCTAAGGTTGTATAAGACATCAGTTCACAAAAAGATGAATTCTGATCTCCTTTGGGATACTGAAATGTAGGCTTTTGCTCTTTTAATACATTTGATGATCTATAAAGTTGAAACAAAAAAACATTCCAAATGGTTTTCTACCTGATTGTATTTGTAAAATATGATATTTCTGAGCACGTAGTCATCTACCCAACAAAAGACATGCCATAACATCAGACAAGTCATCTTTATTACGCTTTTACTGCCAGGTTATAAATCTGCCTAGGAGCGCATTTATAGCAGTGTCTAGTCTGGGTTCTTCAAGAAAATAAAGAAAAAGGGAATAGAACAGAAAATACTATATTATGAAATGTTATTACCATTTTCACTAGAACATCTCTATAATGGAAGACCAGGATGACATTGAGAGACATGGCCAAGGAGTCAGTTTTTATTCCTTTACCTCCACTAGAAATCAAACTATGAATTCAGAAGGCAACTACCACTACGATCAATCCACCATTTTTCATCTACTGCACCAATTAGAATTTGTAACAATAGGCTATACTTAAAGTGGATGTTCACCCAAAAACTACATTTTTAACATTAGATTGCGGCTCATTTTGTCAAGGGGAATCGGGTGTTTTTTTTTAAAATCAAAGCAGTACTTACCGTTTTGGAGATAGATCTTCTCCGCCGCTTCCGGGTATGGGCTGCGGGACTGGGCGTTCCTATTTGATTGACAGGCTTCCGACGGTCGCATACAGCGCGTCACGATTTTCCGAAAGTAGCCGAACTTCGGTGCGCAGGCGCCGTATAGAGCCGCACCAACGTTCGGCTTCTTTCGGCTACTTGTGACGCGATGTATGCGACCATCGGAAGCCTGTCAATCAAATAGGAACGCCCAGTCCTGAAGACCATACCCGGAAGCGGCGGAGAAGATCTCTCTCTAAAACGGTAAGTAGCGCTTCGATTTAAAAAAAAACACCTGATTCCCCTTGACAAAATGAGCCTCAATCTAATGTTAAAAATTGTTTTTCGAGTGAACTCCAGCTTTAAGTGGCTTGCGACCCAAGAGCCGGTTCACACAGGGGCGACTTTGCGAGGCGACCTGAACACACACCACAGCACGACTTGGGGCAACTTACAATGCAACTTCAAGTCTCCTCCAGGACAGGAGGATTTCTAGTGGCCAATAAAACAATCAGCTCTGTACGGAGGGAGGGGTTTTCCTGAGAAAACAATTTTCTCTTCCTGTATGGTTGCTTCAGTTAAGACAGGGGATTCGACTTGGAGGCGACTTCCATTGAAATCAATGGGTATAAGTTGCCTACAAGTTGCCTAGAAGTAAAAAAAAAGTAGTACAGGAACCTTTTCTGAAGTCGGAGCGACTACAGTAGTGTACATTAAGACGGCTCCATTCATTTACATTGACTTTCTCAACCGCGCGACTTGGGGCGACTTTAAGTCAGATCCCAAGTCGTCCCTGTGTGAACCGGCTCTTACTGCGTTAAAGGAAATATGCCATGAAAGAAATACATGGACTACTATCGTTTTTCCTGTTTCTGAGATTTATAGTTGCTTGGCAGCTATGTTGACCTAATGGCTTCAATCATTTGGGAATCTTTTGGAAGCCTAGATGCTGCAATTAGTACAGCTCACCCATAGGAATGAATAGGGCCTAAGCAGTAGGAAGAGGAACCAGTTGGAACATCTCAATTGTAAACGCAGGCTGTACCCAAGACCCAAGGAGGTGGTGAGATTATTTAAAGAATAACTGTTCTAAATGAATATGTAGATCCAATCATTAAACTCCCATGTAAGCTTCAACATGCTAATGTATTGTTATTTCACAAGTAATGTTCAATATATTTGAAATCTGCAGCTTTCACAAAAGTAGGAGTGGCTACATGTAGGTAGAAAGAGGCTGCAGGAAATCAGCAGCTCGAAAGGGCAACAATAGTTTTAGAAATGTAAAACAAGTTCTTTGTAAAAGAAAAAACAATTGTTAATGTAGCAAGGGGTTATTGCCAAACGTATCCTAAAGACTACAGTGTATTCCAAGATGGGAATCTGGCTCCCTCTGATGTCCGATTTGGGTTATACCATTGAAGTTGTTGAGTTCAGTTACAGTAAATAGCAAAGCATGGTGGGCATTGAAATGTGAGAGGAGGTGACTCTGTAGCTGTGGGTTGGACTGAGACTACAATACCCACAATGCCACCGTGCTACCAAATTGCAGTGTGCCACGCACAGTCTGCTGGGGAATGGGATATAAGTACAAAAAAGGCCTCAGCTCACTCTCTCTGGACACCATCTTTCAGCCGTCGGGAGGCCCGCTGTGAGGCCTGTTGTGAGTGTGCGTAGGCCGAAGTAGCCTGGGGCCTATACTGGAGAGGGGATTGCCTGTGAGGGATCCTCGTAGACGACCCTGACGATCGAGCCAGTGAGGGACCCATCTACGACCTACAGCATCTGAAGTTGTCCACCCACCGTTACCTCGTGAACGGCCACGCGGTGAACCGGCAAAAGCTTGCCTGACAAAGGAACCAGGGAATCGAGGACTCTTGGTGGTGAGAAGGCACCTGCCCACCCGAGTAGTTAACTGACTAGCAGGAGAGTGGTTCTTAAGATCAAATTCATACTTATTGACATTGGAAGTGCGATAGTCAGGCAACCATTGCTCCTGAGAGACCCAACAGTTCTTTTGTCATTACTGTAAATTTACACCTTTTTCGCTTTACCCATTGTTGGAATACAATCACGTGCACCAACAAAGCTAGCAGAAGACCAAGAGACTTAAAGGAACAGTTATCCTTTTCTTTGCTCCTTCTTGAAAGTTCATCACAAAGGGACACGCACCAGGTCGGTCTGCCCACTAGAGGGAGCCACATAGCTATAAGGGTTTTAATGTTTGACGTGATTGTTTATATCATATCTGTTATTCTGCTGTTTTAGTGAGTGTGTGTGAGACTTGGTGGGGAAGTGTCCCAGTGCCGATATCATAGCATTGGGAGATGCTTCACATTTTACCCAGGTTATAGTAATTACCCAATTATAGAGATTTGGAACCAGTTGTGCCCATTGACTTATGCAGGGATCTGTGTAAAGTTCACTTTATCTGTATAACCATTGTTCAACTTTTCTCATGTAAACCTTCCTACAACTGGTTAGGCGATATCTTGTGTGGAACTCTATCTGTTGTAGCTGAAAACCAGGTGACCAATGCCAAGGTAACAATAATGTACATATTACAGTGTGGTTTGCTTTCTGAAAAATTTGTTGTGATTATGATATAGACCCCTTCAAATTGACCACAAATATAATTTCAGAATGACTGCGTCACATAGGGATCTTGAGAAACAAAGAAAGAACTTTTGATTATAATAAACAGTATTTAATTGCATTATGTTTCTGGCACGCTGCCTGTGTTCATCTAGGCTAAAAGTGTTTTGCTCCTGATTTTGGTTTGTGCTTGGTGTCCGATACAGCTCGCTGCAGTATCCAACAATAGTCAGACAGCATTGATGGACTGATGCTGTCTTTCCAGTGTGGCAAATTTCTGCTGAAAACTTTCATCATGTTCTTCACGGATTGCGCCCATATTTTTGGGAAATAAGTAAATGTGTGAGTGCAGAAAATAAGGCTTCGTTGATATGTTGCACTTTTTGGTCTTGTATGCTGTAAGAAGTTTGCCAGCAAGCTGAATATAGTTGCCAAGAATATTTTAAACAACATCCTTGAATGCTTTCCAGGAGATTTTCCTTGGTCCCACTAACAGATCTTTGAACTGCCTGTTATTAAAGTGATTGTAAACAATCATCTTGTAAAACAATCCATTCAGTTTAAAATAGAAATGAAAAAAATTATAAATACCTTTTTTCCCCTTTTTTGTAAGTGATCACATTCCCTCTGTTCTCAGCTGCATAAGAGCTGGGGGGGGAGAAGAAGCAACAGCACACTGATCTTCCCAGTGAAAGGCTGTGCTTCATGTCAGGACAAGTCTGATCATGGGAGGAGAGCAGGTTGAGTTCCCAGCACAGCTAGAGAACTGACCACAGTGTGTTCTCCTGTTTAGTGTGGTCAGTTGTTCATAGGAAGGCAGAGGGACTGACAGGAACACCAGGAATTTCACACAAAGGAAGCAATACAAAGAGAATAGGATACCTTTTTCATACAAGTACATGGTACAGCAGGCACACATCAGGAATATGAAATGTTGGGGTTAACAAACACTTCAACCGGTTCCCGACCGCCTCGCGCAGATATACTGCGGCAGAATGTCTCTCCTGGGTGAAATCACATACATTCACCTAGGAGAGCTACCAGAAGGCGTGCACAAGCGGGAGCACAAGTGGGAGCACAAGGGTTTGTGTGTGTAAATAAACATGCTATCAGAGGAGAGAAGACAGATTGTGTGTTTCTACAAAGTAGTACAAAGTCTGTCATCTCCTATAGTTCCCCCCCCCCCCCCACAGTTAGAACACACAATAGGGAACACAGTTAAGCCTTTGATCGCCCCCTAGTCTTAACCCCTTCCCTGCCAGTGACATTTACATAGTAATCAATGCATATTTATAGCACTGATCGCTCTGTAAATGTCAATGGTCCCAAAAATTTGTCAAAAGTGTACTTAAAAAAACTGCAGATAACAGCCATCACTAGTAAAAAAAAAATGATATTAATAAAAACGCCATTTAAATGGCATATATCTTTCCCATAGTTTGTTGCTCTTTTTTTACCAAAAATATGTAGAAGAATACAAATCGGCCTAAACTGAGGAAAAAATTAGTTTTATTTATATTTAGCTATATTTATTATAGCAAAAAGTAAAAGATGTTTTTTTTGTTTCAAAGTGTTGCTTTTTTTGTTTATAGCGCAAAATATAAAATACGCAGAGGTGATCAAATACCACCCAAAAAAAGCTCTATTTGTGGGGAAAAAAGGACGTCAATTTTGTTTGGGTACAACATCGCACGACCACACGATTGCCAGTTAGAGCGAAAAATGGCCCGGTCATTGAGCACCAACAAACCATTGTGGACCAAGAGCTGGAAGAGAGATGAGGTACAAAATGTGTTCAGGAGCATTGAGGTGCTGTGTTCAGGGCAGCCATCACAAATTGTGGGGTCCCTTACACAGCTTTAGGCAGGGCCCCCCTGGAGCAGAGAGCCGGGGGGGGGTCCTCTCTCTCGTGAGATAAGCGGGGGGGTTTTGGTAATAAGTGTCATCTCTTCTCTCTCCCGCTGTGAGATGATAGGCGGGACTGGGGGGGGGGGGGGGGTTGTTTGGTGCTGACGAACAAAACAAAGTTAACTCAAGTCTTCTCTTCTCTCCCCTGGGGACCATCAGGGCCCCTTACAGGTGTAATGCCTGTACCCCCCTGATGGCGGCCCTGGCTGTGTTTGATGGTCTGGAGGACCAAGACAACAGGCCTGAGCAACGGCGCTACTAGAGAGCCACGAGGATGAAGCCACTAGCAATAGTTGCATGCAAAATCTGGCAGGCTGGTTGTACCAAAGTTCAACCGGCTGTGATTCAAAACCGTCTGTGGCTGGCTTCGGCTTCAGCTTCCTTGCACTTAAAACTACCAACATCAGGCTCCTGCTACTGAAAACAAATGTATAGATAGATAAATGTATAGAGAGGTACCTACTGTATATATATTTTATTGAAAACAAATCCTAGTTAAGTGGCCAGTAAACCTATATTTTTTAGCTCTAACTATGGTAATTTCTCAGCATTGGATTTTTTGACAAAAACTATTAAAGCATAAACACCCGTCAGACAACACTTGATAGCTTTATAGAATAGGATCCACAGCGCAACCTCGCATTCTTCTCCTAATTTAAGCCTGCTGCAATGTTTTCCATCCATTGTTTGTACACCGTGGGGCTTTGTTAGTGATATTATTAGAAGACTTGCTCTGAGCAGCGAGCAGCCTAAACAGCCGCAGTTAATGGATTCCAGATGTGAGTTGTGTTGGATAAAATGCTGGAGAACTGGAGGGAATAAATACGTGGGGAGGGGGGTGCAAACCTTTTGTTCTGGCTGTCAGAGCTTAATGGGTCATTATACAGACACCAGGACTTACATTTTCTCCTAAAACTGTTTACTCCACATACCTGTGATGGTAAAGTGGTCATATTACTGACATAGAACAGCAGGTTAAAGGGCAACCCTGCTAGTTATAAATTGATTGTTTAGCGTGCCGCACAATTGGGAGGTCTTCAACTTCCTTGTGCAAGTCTGGATCTTTTACACAATGTACTATAGACTGAACAGTGGTGCAGCGTGTCTTAGTATGACCATATGACACAGGGCCTATGACAAAGACTATCGAGTCCAGTAAAAGTTTATTTATCTTGAATAGCAAGCCTGAGTATATATATATGAAGCGCTGCGTAAACTGTTGGCGCTATATAAATCCTGTATAATAATAATAATCAATGCAATTCGGGGGGCTCACAACTCCCCCTTCATCACGGCTTTTTGTGCTGGCAGTTATTTGGGTATAATGAACAGTAAAGTGTCCAAAGAGAAATTTAATGATTGCAGGTAGGGTTGTCCCGATACCACTACTTTTTATCAAGTACTCGCCGATACCGATTACCGATACTTTTTTTAAATCTCATGTGACAGTGGCACATGTGTCAGTATTTTTTTTTTTTTTTTTTTTACAATTTTTATTAAATTTATTTTTTTACAATTTTTTTTTATTTTTTTTTACAATTTGTTTATTTTTTTTACAATGCTTTCTTCTTCTTTTTTTTTTTTTTTTTTTTTAAGGGAGGTGGGGGGGAATGGACAGTGTCAGTGTGTTTTTATTTTTATTTTTTACAATTCATTTTTTTATTATTTATTGCAATTCCCTTTTTTATATTTTTTTACT
This sequence comes from Rana temporaria, assembly GCF_905171775.1. Classification (NCBI taxonomy): domain Eukaryota; kingdom Metazoa; phylum Chordata; class Amphibia; order Anura; family Ranidae; genus Rana; species Rana temporaria. The sequence continues at coordinate 34,326,822 of NC_053498.1, read as the reverse complement.
TTTTTTTTATCAGCCCTGTTGGAGGGGCTTTGGTGAGATATCAGGGGTCTTAACAGACCTCTGACATCTCCCCTCTGAGACAGGGAAAGGGACTAGGGATACAGATTCCCCAGTCCTTTTCTCAGCAGCCTTAGCTGCGCTGAAAATGAAAGGAGAGAAGACAGCGGCTTCTCTCCATTCATAAACTAAAACATTGTAAACACAGTTTACGATGTTTCAGTTATGTGAATGGACAGAGTCAGTGATCACTGACTTTGTACATTCGGAAAAGGTAGGAGCCGGTTTCCTACCGCCGCTCTCCATCCTGACAGATCGAGGGGGTGGAGGAGGAGAACGGAGATGGGGGACGCGGCAGCACGGAGATGGGGGACACGGCAGCGGCAGCACGGAGATGGGGGACACGGCAGCGGCAGCACGGAGATGGGGGACACGGCAGCGGCAGCACGGAGATGAGGGGACACGGCAGCAGCACAGAGGGGGGACATGAAGGGGTACAGCAGCAGAATGGAGGAGGATAGAGGACAGTCAGCGGTGATTGGTGCTTGTAACTCCCCCACCGCACTGATCACCGCTGACTGTCCAGGTATCGGGTGAAGCATCGGAGCTTTTGCCCGAGTACAAGTACTCTGGCAAATGCTCCGTATCGGTCCCGATACCGATACTAGTATCGGTATCGGGACAACCCTAATTGCAGGTGACCAGTTTGATTACATAGCGAAGATAGGAGAGTGTAGATTGCAATCAAATGCCCCGCACAGACGATCGGACATTCTGACAACAAGACCGTGGATTTTTTTCCCGAAGGAATGTTCGCTCAAACTTGTGCATACACACGGTCACACAAATATTGTCGGAAATTCCAAACGTCAAGAACGCAGTGACGTACAACACTACGACGAGCCGAAAAAAATTAAGTTCAATGATTCCGAGCATGCAACGAATTGTTTCCAGTCATGCGTAGGATTTTTGTGCGTCGGAATTGGCTACAGGCGATCGTAATTTCCGGCAAGAACTTTTGTTGTCGGAAAAATTGACAACCAGCTCTCAAACATTTGTTGTCGGACATTCCGACAGCAAATGTCCAATGGAGCATACACACGGTCGGAATATACGACCAAAAGCTCTTTGTTGTCAGAAATTCCGATCGTGTGTACGCGGCATAAGGCTGGATTCACACCTATGCATTTTTAGTGCTTTTTGCATTTTGCAGATTTGCACTACAGAACGTGTTCCATAGGAAACCATATTAAATGGACTGTAGTGCAAATCTGCACATTGCAAAAAGCACTAAAAATGCATAGGAGTGAATCCAGCCTTACAACTGGAGACCAAAACGTGTTGGATATATCCTTAGACCTGTTATCAAGATCAATAAAATATTATTGAACTTGATACAAACCTGTGGCTCTCATTCTTTCTTTCATTTAAAAATGTGATCACTTCGGGGAGCCCTAGGGATATCCTGGCTGACAAAGAGCTGCCTGTAAGAACTTTATACCCAACCAACTACTTACTATTACGTCCAGTGCTCCACCAATACACTTTTTTATAATTTAAAGTTTTTATTGTGTGCACCAGTAAGTACAAAACAAATCCAGCATTTAAATATGGTACAGTAAGAATAGGCTGCTACACAAATCAATAATAAACTAATGGCCCGGAGCAGAAAGTGCAACTGGGAGGAGGGACAGCATGACTGGGGTGGGCAGTGACGTGGAGTAAAAGCTGGGATTAGGGGGGAGGAATTATGCCACTTACCAGGATTGGTGGGTCCCGAGTTTTGGGGGATGTTCCATGGGTATAGAGGGGCATAGTTTCCATCAGTGCTCAGTTGGAGCTTTTTACGGAGGCAGGAAGGTTTCTCCCACCCACCCTCCCTTTGTTTGTTATTTTCGGGGGTCACCTTCTGAGTTTTTTATGTTAGTACCAGGTAGCATTGTTTCTACCTGGTGGGGTGGGTCCTAATGCCCCATACACACAGCCTGACAAGAAAAGTCCGATGTGAGCTTTTGGGCGGAAATTCCGACCGTGTGTAGGCTCCATCGGACTTTTCCTGTCAGTATTTCCGCCAACAAAAATTTGAGAGCTGGTTCTCAAATTTTCAGACGGAAAAAATTCCAATCGTCTGTAGCAATTCCGACGCATGCTCGGAAACAAATAGACACATGCTCGGAAGCATTGAACTTCATTTTCTCAGCTCATCATAGTGTTGTACGTCACCGCGATGGTGATGGTCGAAAGTTCAGAGAACTTTTGTGTGACCGTGTGTATGCAAGCCAAGCTTGAGCGCAATTCCGTTGAAAAAAACATCAATGGTTTTTCCGACAGAAAATCTGATCGTGTGTACGCGGCATAAGGGGGTATAATTTCCCATGACTGTTCACACCAGGAGTTTTTTATTTTTATTTAATTGCTGGTTGTAACAGCAGCAGGAGATCTATGGGGTCTTTGAAGGTGGTGATGGAAAAAATAATGGAGGATTAGAGGGCTTGGGCCCATCTGGAAGTCTGGGTGTCCCTTCCCTTACTAATAATACAATGATAACAATGGTTTGTAGTTGGTTGCATCTGGTAGGAAGTAACTGGTGATTGTCCCTGAGCTTGCGTAATATGCGGCTGGAGGGCCTTTATGGTGTGACAGATACAACTAGTTGGTCGAGAAAATTGCCCTTCAAAAACCTTAGACCGGCAGGTTTAAGCTGAGTTTTCTTTGGTTTAATGGTTATGTAAAAATGTATTATATGCATTACGTTGTATGTTGAGATTTTTTTGTATTTAATTTGTTGTAATAAAAAGGCTGCTACGGGCATTCAACCCCAAAATTCGACCCTGTCACAAGCTCTGTGACCGCGTCCCACGGGACCCGCAGACTCAATGTTCGCCAGTGTCCCGCGATCGGGTCATAGAGCTGAAGAACGGGGAGATGTTAGTGTAAACAGAACATCTCCCCGTTCTTCCTAATGACATGTCACTGATTGCTGTTCCCTATCATCGGGAACAGCAATCAGTGACGTGTCACGGCAAGCCACGCCCCCTAACAGTTAGAAGCACTCCCTAAGACACACTTAACCCCTTCAGCGCCCCTACAGGTTAACCCCTTCAATGCCAGTGTCATTTTTACAGTAATCAGTGCATTTTTATAGCACTGAATGCTGTAAAAATGACAGTGGTCCCAAAATGGTGTCAAAAGTTGGCTAGAAGTAAAGGATCGGGTCACATTCAAGACCCTCTGCCTCACTCACAAATGCTCACAAGGAAACGCTCCTCAATACTTAAGCGAGAAAATAAAACCCTACGTCACCAATCAAGTCCTCCGGTCAACCAACCAAAACCTCCTCCAAATCCCGCTACAAATCTAAGGGAGAACGAAGATTTGCAGTCCAAGGACCTCGGCTCTGGAACGCTCTACCCACGACCATCCGCATGGAAGAAAACCATTGGGCTTTTAGGAAAAAACTAAAGACCCACCTCTTCTGAAGGATCAGGACGACACTGGATGCAAAAAGCACCTTGAGGCGATTTAGTTCGCTTTTGTAGCGCTATAGAAGTTACTCACTCACTCAAAAGTGTCCAATGTGTCCGCCATAATGTTGCAGTCACAATAAAAATCGCTGATTGCCGCCATTACTAGTAAACAAAAAAATGATTAATAAAAATGCTATAAAACTATCCCCTATTTTGTAGACACTATGGGCCAAATCCACAAAGATCGTGCCTAACTTAATTTTTTCCATTTAAGTTACACTGACTTAAAATTTCTACCTAAGTGCCCGATCCACAAAACACTTACCTAGAAATTTTGGGCTGTGTAACTTAAATTCCGCCGTCGCAAGGCGTTCCTATTCAAATGGGGGCGATTCCCATTTAAATTAGGCACGCTCCCCCCCCGGCCGTACTGCGCATGCTCGTGACGTCATTTTCCCGATGTGCATAGCGCAAAATTACGTTACGCCGAGCTTTGTGGATTGCGACGGGTCAATAAAGTTGCGTCGGGGAAAAAAAAAAGATACGGCGGAAAAAAAAAATTCAAAATTTAAAAAATCGCGTCGCTGGACAGAAAGGTCTGCTTTTACATGGTGTTCTAACTTTACACCATGTAAAAGCAGCCCTAATTTTGCGTATGCAAACTAAAACTTACGGAGAAAAAACGAAGCTGAAAAGCTTTGTGGATCTCCTTAAGTGCTAATTTGCATACCCGAGGCGGCATTTCGACATGAAATGCCCCCAGCGGCGGATGCGGTACTGCATCCTAAGATCCGGCAGTGTAAGTCCCTTACACATGCCGGATCTTCTGCCTAACTATGGAAAACTGATTCTGTGGATCAGTTCCATAGTTAGGAACATGGATACGACGGCGTAACAGCAATTACGCCGTCGTATCCCTTTTGTGGATTTGGCCCTATACATTTTGCACAAACCAATCAATAAACGCTCATTGCGATTTTTTTTTAACAAAAATATGTAGAAAAAAACACGTATCGGCCTAAACTGAGGAAAACATTTTTTTAATATATTTTTTGGGGATATTTAATATAGCAAAAAATAAAAAATATTGAATTTTTTTCTTTATAGCGCAAAACATAAAAACCACAGGAGGTGATCAAATACCACCAAAAGAAAGCTCTATTTGTGGGAATAAAAGGACGCAAATTTTGTTTGGAAGCCACGTCGCACGACCGCGCAATTGCCAGTTAAAATGACGCAGTGCCGAATCGCAAAAAGTGGCCTGGTCTTTGGCCAGCCTAAGGGTCCAGGGCTTAAGTGTTTTTTTGAAAACTTAAATTTTATTGATTTTCAGCATTTTCCAGTCAAATAAACAAAAAGGGGAAAAGGAACAAAAAGGACAGGCTTAAGTGTTTAAACCTACAAGTAGTATTCAACTTTATGAGCCTTGTCCATTGTTTTTAGTGAAGGAACTCATTGGCTACTTCTCTACTGGTTCATGGATCAAACAGGTTTTTTAATTCTATATTTACGTACTTCAAATCAGCAGTGAAAATGAAAGGATGGGATAATGGGGATGAGTAGCATTTGACAGAATAGAGGTTGGTTCTGAATGACCCCCTACAGCTTCTGTTAAAATGTCTGGGGTAGTTCCTGCTTGTGATGTCCTTTATGCACAACTATATTTAGTTCAGTGTAGGGACACAAGAATTCCTTTGGGACTGGTGAGACTGGTCTAATGTTCTCCATAAAAAGTCAGAGAATCACCTACACTTTGTAAATAAGTCAATGATATGCAGTATGGCTTAAAGGGTTAAAAACAACCGCTTCCCTTTCTGTCAATAAGCATGGCCGGGCTCCAACTGAGCATACTCTGCGTGAACACGCTTTCTTTGGCTTATACTCTCCTCTGATAATAGCTGACCTAATATTTTCCTGTGTCTTATTGTTTTCTATCTCCTCTTCATCCTTTCCGAAGGTCAGCCTTTTCCTTTAGCACAGTACAGAACAGACCTCCAGCCAACAGCTCATAACATGCATGAATAGGAGTGATTTGAAATGTTTCAGCCGTCTGTGCATGGAGTAGCTATTAGACAAACTAGGAATATGTATAGGGCAGCACTAAAAACCTTGTTTTCACCATGAAATTGGAAATTAACTTCACATTATAGATGGATTCAGACATCAGTAGGTAGTACCCAACCCTGGTAGATGTTCCCTGTCCTGGATTTTTTGGTGGAAGAGTCAATATGGTCAGATTTATCCTGACTGATACTATTATTTTCCCCGAAGTCAAACGGCCCCGAGGATAAAACAAGAAAACTTTGCGCCAACAGTAATAATTAATCAGACGTTGACCATACCTCCCAAGTTGCATACCTCCCGACTTTTCAGAAGTCAACTGCGAGACAGTCATGTGACAATTTCACCTGACATCCAAGTTTTTGAGCGGGGGGGGGGGGGGGGGGGGGGGGTTTTGAGCAATGGCGACCACCAGACACTAGAGTACACAAGTGGGGACCGCCAGACATTAGAGGGTGACATCTTCTTACCACCTCCTCTCGTTCTGCCTCCACTGGCTCCTCTTCCTGTGTGGGAAAAAATCCTCTATCGCGGGACTGCAGGAAGACAGTGTCTATGCGGGAAAGTCCCACAGAATCCATGCAGGTTGGGAGGTATGGAGTTGTCACTTGCGCTTTGTGGGGAAAAAGACCCCTAGATGGTATATTCCAAGGTCAGCTGTACTTAGAATGATCCTCCAGTGATGGGGAAGAGAATGGCATAAGGGGGGCACCCATAGTGTAAAACCGCTGTTTAATAAAAAGATGTAATACAAAGCAAATGGGATGCACTCACATGGTTGGGTGCCTGTGCCTGGCACCCGTTGTAATCAGCATGTGTTTTAGTCAAAGGGTAATCCGGCCAGTCTCCGTTGGATGCCGCTCTATTGCAGTGAGGCTCGGTCCCCTGTACTCGTTTTCCAGGCGGATCTGGTGTCGTGATGACGTGATCAAACCTCAAGGATGTCTGCCCAGTAATCCCTTTCCATAGTCACAAGACATTTTTCTTGATTTTCAGTTTCCAACATGCAGGATAAATGGGTTACAGATGTATTCAATTTTACTAATTAATAAGAGAGTTTACCTAAGCATGTGCAGGTAAAGTAGAAATTCCCTTTCCGACAGTTAGGTCAAGCAGTACATTCAATGAATGCTGCAAACTACTTTGTTACACCCGAATCAAAGGCTATGGGAGAAATCAGTGTTTAGTGACTGCTATGTTTACATGGATTCATGGAAGCAGGATAGTGTATCAAGAGGGCTTGAATGTCTTCTGCAGGCCTCAAATGTCATTTGTTTCCAAAAATAAAGACATAAATAATTCATCGCAATGGCTTTTATAGACCTCAAAGATGGTTTAAAACTTTCTACTCCCCTGGCCTTCGTTGTTCTTGGAGCATAGGAGGAAACCCAAACAAGCACAGGGAGAATACTTAAACTTCACGAAGATAGTGTCCTGACTTGGTAAGGAACCCGGTACAGCTTCAACTTACAGACTCTTGGTTCAAATGTCCATCTGCACTGCCAGAATTTTACGGTTACATAGTTAGGCAAGCCATAGATGATGCACATTTTTGTTTTTTTCTGCAACCACGGGTCACAGGAAAGAAAACCACTGCTAGCGGTTATAGCCAGTGGCAATAATTGCATGCCAAAGATCCGACATGCTGGTTGTACTCAAGTCGATTGATGAATCGACTTAGGTACAATCAGCCTGCCCATAGATGGTTCGAATCTCGGCCAGTCCCTGCTGAATCAGCCACGATTTGAACAACCAATGGCCGGCTTTAGTTGAAAAAAGAGACTAGTCCAACAAGCTCAACCAATGATAGAAAATCTCCATAAAGAAAACAAACTTATTACTAGTGCTTCTCAACCAAGTTGATGCCTGGGTTCCCCATGGGTGGTGTGAACATGAAACCCAGTTTTCCTTCAATGACTTGCATGAAGGGAGTAGGCCGGGCACCAGCACCATAACAACCAATGATGCTCTACAGCTAGGACATACAGCATCGTTCACTAATATGGTGATGGCCAGCTCGCCCACACAATGTCAATGCCTGACTCCTTCATGCAGAAACACCCTCAAAATTTAAGAGAATGATGTAAAAGGGTGATTTTTTTTTAACAGAAAGAGGTTTTTATTAACAAAACAGCATTACAAGATATGCATTAGTCGACAATCAGATTTGCATAGAAACGATGACAGTCAGAAACAAGTAGTTTCAGCATTTGCAGATTATAAAACAAAGGAAAATCAGAAAGGAAAAGGGAAAATAATAAAAGTAAAGTAAGCAACGAGGTGCTAGTTCACAGCTCTTCCACCCCAGCACACCCCAACCGAAAGCCACCAGGCGCCGGCCCAACCAGAGTCCTCCTCAGAGTACACTCGGGCACAAGACCGTCGCCCCTGCGCCAAATCCCCAGATAACCAACCAGAACGTACAGGGACCTCAGCAGCCGGTCGAAGTGGGCAGCGCCCCGGGAGAGAGGGGGGGCAACGGCCCCCATGCCGGGCGGGGAGTCCATCTTTAGTCCCCCACCCCCTGCGCATCCACCCAAGCCGACCAGACCTTATCGTACTTAGCAGGGCACTGCCTACTCTCATACGTGAGTTTGTAAAGGGGCAAAGCCGAGTCCACCGCCTTCCTCCAAGAGCCAAGGGTGGGAGGTCCGACCGACTTCCACCGTAGCAGTATCTCCCTCCTAGCATAAAACAGTGAGAATGTAATACATAGCTTAGTGTACCTGTCTCCCTCGACCTCAACCAAATGACCAAATGATCCAACGGCACTCTGGTCCCTCCTATGTCGCTAAGCCTCTCTGCAACCCCTGCCCAATACGGCCGAAGCTTCGGGCAGTCCCACACCATGTGCCAGAAGGTCCCCACCTCGACCCCACACCTGGGACTATTCGGATCCAGATGCGGGTATATGTTGGCCATTCTATGAGGGGTGAAGTAGGCCCTATGTAGGAACTTGAGCTGGAGGAACCTGTCTTTAGCTGCTATCATGGACGGGATGTAGGTGGAGACACATTCCTCCCATTTCTCCTCCCCCAAAGCTGGGATGTCCCCCCTCCATTTATCCATTACCCGGGTGAGTTTAACATCATGGCCCACCGTCACATACATGTATAGAGTGGAAAGGGGTAAAAGGGTGATTTTGACATGAACGGGGACTCAGACGTGATGTTAAGGGTTGGAACCTCAGATGTGAAATTAAATGAATTAATTAATTTTTAATTTGAAGAGGTTGCGTGCACTGTCCCAAGGTATGTTTTCCCATTATCTAGAACATTAAAAATGTTTATATTCTAGACTGGGGTTCCTTCAGATTTTGCATACTTTTAAAGGGTGCCATGACCGTGTAGCGCTACTCCCGAAGGAGCCGCTGGTTGATTTGGGATCGGCATATTAAGTTAACAAATTCTTCTGTCTAGGGGTGATACTTGTGAGTGTGGATGAAAGAACAAGTGTCCAGCCAGTAGCGTGATTTTCCAATGCTTTATTCCAAAGCCAACAAGGCCAACCTCAACAGGACACAGAGTAGAGAAAAAGGGTTGATGAGTAGAAAGAACTTGTAGCATCAGGCCTTGGATATCAAAAGCATAGAGAGCAAGCCTGCTCTCGGCACCGATAATTCAAAACGTCGCCACCCTCGTCAGGGTGGGTAAGTGCCCTTTGGACAGGCAATTAACTCGGACCTGGCAGCCAAAGGGTCGCTCGCAATAATCAGATCACTGGGAGGAAATAATGCCTCTGCCACAGGCGTAGTAAATTCTCTTAGTATAATAGGAGTATAAGGTTAGCGAATCCTCCCAGTAAGTCTTATTCTGTAGGATCACCTACTGACAGCAAATATAAGGTACCTGTCATGTAGCGTGGTGATCGGATCCCCGGTGGTTCGTCCAGGCCTCGCAGACAACCTCTGCACTCAGGTTCTCCCGTGCCAATCCCCCACCGTTCAGCCTCCAGCTTACGATCTGGAACCCAGCAAGCCGCTGGGGTCCCTCTCTTCATCAAAAGAAGGCTCCGTGAGGTGCACAGCCTCAACCGGGCAGGCCATGAGGATGGGGCCCACGGATGCGCGCACCCTGAAGGTGGATGCCGCACCTGGATCTCGGGCTTCGCAGATTAACCAAGAAAAATGGCCGGTGCTCCAGATATACTCCCCGGCCAGCATGCCCAAAGAGGGAAACTCCTCTGATTGGCTGCTGGGGAAGGATGGTTCTGTCAGAACCCCCATAGCGCCAACTGTCGCCCAGGGGTGGCAACGCACCCCTGGACACACAGACTGACCCAGGAGGCAGTTCTGAACTGGCAACAGCACAAACTAACAATTAGTGAATGGGAGCAACTGAAATCTCCCATTCCCCACTAACTTTAGCGTAACGCCCCACTAATTTTAAAGGGGGGGAGGCGCTACAACCGGAAAAAAGGTTGAGGAAAACTGCCCTATACCTACAGCTGAATGAAGGCAATAAAAACTTTATAAAGCATGATCCAAGAAAAAATTCCTTCCTCATCCCCTAAAGCAATCAGATATTTCCTGGATCAAGGATCTCTGGTGTTTTTACTTATAAATGTTATTATCCATCACTATCACGTTGTTTCCATCGCTAACAACGGAAAAATAGATCTTCCAAGGGCCTGATTGATCCTGGTCTTCAGACACCTTTACTGCCATTCACACAACTCTGGAATGTGTGTGTGTACTTCCAGTTAGTAAGCACTACTGGTATCACTCACATACGTGTCAGTCACAGCAAACACTGAGCGTGTTCACATATACATGGAGCTTCATAACTGCCAACTGCCTTCCGTAGACACCGAAAAAGTCACAGGTCACAAAGCAAATAGGAAAAAATGCAACCTACACAGGCCATTTGGTCCTTATCTGCTGTCAAATTCTACATTCCTCTCCTAATTTTATTTGTGGACAGCTTTATGTACAGAGATGCGAACATTTGCTGAAAGCAGCCTGAAGAACTCTAATAAAAAATAAAGTGAGAAGTGGGGGGAAACCTGGACAGGCTTCACCAAACACCTCTATTAGTGAGATCCCTGGGGCTGGGCAGGCAGCAGGAAATCTGCAAAGCTCGAGGTGAGGCACACACAACACACGCAGCTCAGGCTCCATGCAGACGGGCCAAGGGACTAGTTGCTGGCAGCACGTGTTCAATAAAAAATAAAAAGAGCGATTTGATTCATGTGAAAACCAGATGTGAGTTTAATATTCCCACCTCAGGCCCTTGGAGCAGAAGCAAGACGTATGCTACAATTTAGGTTCAAAACCCTCATCACAAGAACAGCTAAATCAGTGAATGAACCTAATGTTTTCTTGCTGCAGGAATGACATGTTCAAAAAACGGAACTCTATATAAAATTATGCTATGAAGATTTTAGGTACCGTATTTAATCGGCGTATATGCGCACTTTTTTGCCCTGAAGTTCATGGCAAAATCGTGGGTGCGCGATATACGCCGATACCCACTTCCCGCGCCGAGTTTGAACTACTGCGCCGGCATATACCGAGCGCAGTACACTTGTGTATCGTCAGGCAGGCTCGGCTCCTCTCGCAGTCACGTCCTGGACGTACAGGACGCACAGGACGTGACCGCAAGAGGAGCCGAGCCCGCGAGAGGAGCCGAGCCTGCCTGACTATACATGAGTGTACTGCGCTCGGTATATGCCGGCGCAGTAGTTCAAACTCGGCGCGGTAAGCGGGGATCGATCAGGGAGGACACCAAAGAAGGGCGCCGGACCTGGCGAGGACACCACCGAAGCCGCAGACAGACGCCGGACCCGACGAGGCCGCCGATGGATGCCGCGCAAGACACCAAAACTGTAGTACTAAATTTTTTTTTTTTTACAGGAATGTGGGTCCACTTTAGGGGTGCGCGCTATACGCCGGAGTGTGCAATACCCCAATAAATACAGTATTTTGAAAAAATTAAGGTAAGCAAAAGAAAATGACTAAATTTCCTCATTCGTACACTGGGGGAATGAGGGAATCCCTCCTGCTGAGCTATTGTTTTCTGAAGGCAGTAGGACTTCCGGTGGTGTTGATTACAACAGGCTGTACATAATTCGATCAATAGACCAACTTGTGTACAATGAGCCTGCCCATTCATGGATCGAAATTCTGCAGGTCCCTGCTGAACCGGACAAATTTCGATTTATGGTTGCGTGACCTATTTATTTTTTATCTGCCTGGATCAACTGATCTAATAACAGTAGAAGAAAGACGCAGGTTGGCATGGGTTAGGGCAATTTGCACTATTTTAGTGACTATGCCCTAACATTTACCTCCTGCATATGTATGAAGAAGGATAGAAATGGGGAATGGAGAGAAACTAGGGAGAAGGGAAATTCCAATCATGAGTACGCAGCATGATACGGAGACCCTGGCCACATGTGTGTAGGAGCAGACTGTCTTATAGGAAACATATGTGTCACATAGGATACTGCTAAAAATGGAGCAGACAGTCTGTAAGACTCATCATCAACCCCTCTGGTGCCAGAAGGACCTCCAACGTACTGCAAACTGGCTACAAAAATTTGATAAAATGCCATCTTAAAGAGGTTGTAAAGGTAAATGTTTTTTCACCTTAATGCATCCTATGCGTCCCGCGCAGTATTCAAACTCGGCGCGGGAAAGCGGGTATCGGCGTATATCGCTCACCCACGATTTTGCCCTGATTTTCAGGGCAAAAAAGTGCACGGTATACGCCGATAAATACGGTATATATAAAAAAAAATTAGAAAAAAATATATATAAAACAAATATATTTTTTTTTAATAAAACAAGGGGGGTTGTCATCCGGGGGCCCTCTGGGCCTTTTAATAAAAAAAAAAATTTTTTTTATATATATATATATATATATATATATATATATATATATATATATATATATATATATATATATATATATATTTATTAACAATTTTTATTTTTTTTATAAAAAATAAATAAATAAAAGGGGGGTTGCCATCCGGGGGCCCTCCGGCCCCTTACAGGTGTACTGGCTGTACCCCCGTGATGGCGGCCCTGCATCTGACTATAACATATTTTTCCATGTGGCCTCGGAATCTTCAAGGTGCGTCAGATGAGACTAAAACTGAATTATTTGGCCTCAACACAATATTTCTGGTGGAAATCCAATACAGCTCACCATCCAAGTACCACATTCATTGCAGTCCTTCCAAAAAAATGTTAGATAAATAGTGTCTGGTTTCAATCACAGTCCCAAAACAAGCATAAGAACAACAGTCAGGGAACTAGCATTCTCAAAAGAGTTCAGTAATGGCAGCCTCTATTAATTTCTCATAACGCTGTCCCTTTAAGCTCATCTTACTGGGTAAGCTCTTTTCATCCATGGAAAGCCTACTTGGAATGGCCTCCCGTTACATGCCCCTTTTTCCTGCAGGGAAGACCTCTGGGTGGGATATTTTCCTTTGGACTCCAATCTCCGATTCAGTCCAGGTCTATGCATGAGACGGCTAGTCTTGACCTTCTATTCTATCTCCTACAGTTTACAGAAAGAAGACTGGAACAAAGTCGTTTCCGGCTTCGTTCCATTCTTACTTTAGCCGGCGGAATTGCCGGATCGTGTCTTGGGTCTCCCGATAGGACGGGAGGCCTGAGAAGAGCGGCGGAAGACGGGAAGGGAGGGGGACTGCTTTAAATGCTTGTGAGGTCTAGCAGGAGCTGACTAGGATGTCACAATGTAGAGTATAAGATTTCCTATCATCTGTGCCTAATCTTGCCACACAGAGTTAATCCAGCTCTGAGCAATCCTCTTATTGTTCAGTGAAATAAAACGGATTTACAGAGGAAAACCTTAGTCCGTTCCGCCCCCTTGCTGTGAGTGACAGGTTATTTACATATCTTATGCACTAGCCTGAAGACAGGCGTTATTTTTTAATTCCCACCCCCACTCCTTTTCTGAAGTCATGTGATTACTTTTCTTGATTTTGACTGGATGTTAGTGATCATAGCGGAATTTAGTGTAAGGAATACACAGGAAAAAATGCATGTTGACAAGGGGAGTGTAGAGGAGGGCGGAGAGTCTACTGACATCACGACTTCACCCACAGAGCTCCAGACAACAGATCCACCCACAGAATCTGCAGTTTTTCAGTTCTTATAACAGACAGAGGGGAAACATTTAACAGGTAAGGATACATGCAGGAGGCATCTATATCCTTATAGATCAGCACTATGGCAGTAGTTTGGAAAGAAAAAGGCCCGGATTCACAAAGCACTTGCGCCGACGTATCTCAAGATACGCTGTGTAAGTGCAAATATGCGCCGTCGTATCTATGCGCCGTGCCCACAAACTGAGATACGCCTAAAAATAGACTTCATCCGACCGACGTAACTTACCTACGCCGGCGTATCGTGGGCGCATATTTACGCTGGACGCATGTGGCGCTCCCATTGATTTCCTATTCAAATATGGAAATGAGGAAGATACGTCGATTCACGAACGTACTTGCGCCCGGCGCATTATATACGCGATTTACGTAAGTCGTACGTCCGGCGTAAAGTTATTCTCCATATATGAGGCGCAACCCATGCAAAGTTATGGACCAGGGAACACAAGCCGTCGTATCTTTTGTCGTTTATGTTGTACGTGAATATGACTAGGCGTAGGTTACGTTCACGTCGTAGGCAGTGATCTGGCGTATCTTAGGGAGTAGTTCCGACGTGATTCTGAGCATGCGCACTGGGATGCGTCCACGGGACGGCGCAAATGCGCCGTTCGTTATTCGTATCTATATGGCGCTCGGCCCATCATTTGCATGGGGTCACGCCTCATTTGCATGGCTCACGCCCGCTTCCACTTACGCCTAAGAAGCCTAGCGCAGATTTGGTGGAAAGTGCTTTGTGAGTTCGGTGCTTGCCTCTCTGCACTGCGTCGGCGTAGCGTAAAGAAGATACGCTACGGCGGCATAAATATGCGCCGGTGTATGTGAATCCGGGCCAATGAGAGTGGGTTTACATCCACTTTAACACCCCCCACTCCAGCGCTCTCTCTGCGGATGGTCCCTCTAGGTCGTTATGTACAATGAAGCTGTTAACTCTGCATTGTACATGGAGGAGACAGAGATGCGACCACGGCTGGGAGAGCCTAAAGTCTCACATACACGATCAGATTATTGGATGAATTTTCGTCAGTTTTTTGTTGCATGCTAGTCTCATGTCAAAAGTGAAGAGGTTACTCACCATACGAAAATGTTCGCATGACAGAATTTAACTTCAGAATGTGTTAAATTGTTTTGTATGTATTCTTTTGTTTCTGAGCACGCGTAGTCTTGCGCTTACGATTTTTTTACGGACGAAAACTGTACTAATTAAGCGAAAATCGGATGTTGTCTTCACAGACAATTAAAATGTTATAGGGCTGGATTCAGATAACCTTTACGCCGGCGTATCTATTGATACGCCGCGTAAGTGCTACGAAGCGCCGGCGTATCTTTTCTGTATTCAGAAAGCTAGATACGCCAGAATTTCCCCAAGATCCGACCGGCGTAAGTGTCTTACACCGTCGTATCTTAGGCTGCATATTAACGCTGGCCGCTAGGTGGCGCTTCCGTATATTTACGCAATGAATATGCTAATTAGGTAGATATGCCGATTCAGAAACATACGTTCGCCTGGCGAATTTTTTTACGTGGTTTACGTTAGGCTTTTTCTGGCGTAAAGTTACCCCTGCTATATGAGGGGTATCCTATGTTAAGTATGGACGTCATTCCCGCGTCAAGTTTTGAAAATTTTACGGCGTTTGCGTAAGTCGTTCGCGAATAGGGCTGTACGTAAGTTACGTTCACGTCTAAAGCAATGACGATTTGCAGCGTAATTTCGAGCATGCGCACTGGGATTCTTTCACGAACGGCGTAAAATACGTCAAATTGTGGGGTCACAGTGAATTTAAATAAAACACGCCCACATCATCCACATTTGAATTAGGCGGGCTTACTCCGGACCACAGACGTTACGCCGCCGTAACTAAGGGCGCAAGTTCTTTCTGAATACGGAACTTGCGCCCTAATTTACTGCGGTGTAACGTATCTGAGATACGTTACGCCCCGCAGAAAGATACTCCAATGTATCTGAATCCGGCCCATAGTCTGCACATCCAGCTTTTGTCATATACGAAAATTCGGACTCGGCTGTCGAAAGCACCATACTAACGATCCAAAAATCGGCAGATCGTTCGTCGGATGAAACTTAACTTCCGATTTTCTTATTGTGTGTAATGGGGAGCAGCCACACAGATAGGAAAGGTCTACAGGAGTGAGAAATAAGGGAAGCAATACTCCTTTTCCTTGTTCTTAAAAAAAACAATTTTGTTCTAAAAGCTGGAGCAAATATGGGTGACTTTTATAATTCGATCTCACTGCTGTACTAAAGCCGGGTTCACACCTATGCATTTTTTTGTGCGTTTTCAGTTTTGGAGAAACACACTACATAGTTACATAGTAGGTAAGGTTGAAAAAAGACACAAGTCCGTTAAGTCCAACCTATGTGTGTGATTATATGTCAGTTCTACCTTGCATATCCCTGTATGCAGGGCCGTTGCGACAGGACAGGCAAACCAAGCAATTGCTTGGGGCCCCAGAGCTGGCCTGGGGCCCCAAACTGGCATGTTGGGCCCCCCTTCTTCGCAACTCGCTCACTGCACGGGAGAAGGAAGGAGGATGAGGGAGGAGGAAGAAGTAAGAAGCCATTTTCGGTAGCGGCCGAAACCCCCCACCCCCGCTTCTGAACTTGAAAAGACTCGGATGTCATTTCCGACAGCAGCACATCCCTAAGCTTCTCAACCCCGCCCTGTCGTTGTCCATTTTACTTGGGGCCCCCAAAATCCTTCAAATGGCCCTGCCTGTATGTTGTGCCATGTAGTTGCCCAACCCATTCATTTGTTCAGATCTTCTTGCAAGATTTCCTCCTCCTGGGGAGAAGTTATTGCCCTGCTTAGCTTGGTGCCCTCCGTAAATACAGAGATTGAACCGTTTACCCCATCCTCCAGGTCGTTTATGAATAAATTAAATAGGATTATTATTATTTCAGGTACTTCTATGTGTAGCAGGTACTTCTCCAGACTGATCTAATCTATTGGGGGACAGCTGTCTGCTGCAGCAGCATGGGCTTTTTCACCCCCCCCCCTTTTTCTCTTCACGCACTAAGATCTGCTTGTTTGTAAACTCCCTATTGGAGGTTGTCTGTAAACTCCCTATTGGGAGAACCTGAGCCAATCATCAGGCAGCAGCAAAGGACAGTGGGGGGAGGAGATAAAAAAAGCCAGAGGAACTAGGCAAGAGCCTCTTTGTGCCTGCACCCCATCAGGAGAGCATCTCCTGCACTCTATGTGTGTGTGGAATCGCGGCCTACCAAGAGGCACACAGCCTGCAACTCAGCCCAGAGGAACAGATTGTTTATGCAGCTCCAGCCCAGAGGAACAGATTGTTTATCCAGCCCAGAGGAACAGATTGTTCATGCAGCTCCAGGCCAGAGGAACAGACTGTCCATGCTAAAGAAGGACACCCAGCAACAGCTCAAGACTGAATGCCACTGCGACACACCTGCATCTAAGATCGATCGGAGGACCACTGATTGTGTACAGGATTTGGTGAGGGGGCTTTGCCCAGGAACCTTTAATGCTTTTGATAGAATACCACATCCAAATATTGTCCACAGAGCTTCTACATTGCCGGTGAAGATAATAAAACGCAAAGCTTTGCCTCCAGGACATTACCGCGGTTGCTCTTAAAGGGGACACACCACAGGTATTGAGATTATTTCACTGGGTGTGTACTAAAAGCATCATAGGCCGGCCTGGGGTTCCCCTTTAGCCACAGCATCCCACACACACCAAACGTTATTGGGGAGTCTATTTAATCTGTACATATTGTTACCTATTGCTTTCGTTGTTTGCATAGTGTTCCTGACTGTTTTCTTTAAACTGTTTAACCACTTGACCACCGGGCCTATTCTGGCACTTCTCTCCTTCATGTGAAAATCACAATTTTTTTGCTAGAAAATTAATCAGAACCCCCAAACATTATATATTTTTTTTTAGCAGACATCCTAGGGAATAAAATGGCAGTCATTGCAATACTTTTTGTCACACCGTATTTGCTTAGCGGTCTTACAAGCGCACTTTTTTTTGGATAAAAATCACTTTTTTGAATTAAAAAATAAGACAACAATACATTTTGCCCAATTTTTTTATATATTGTGAAAGATAATGTTACGCCGAGTAAAATGATACCCAACATGTCACGCTTAAAAATTGCGCCCGCTCGTGGCATGGCGTCAAACTTTTACCCTTAAAAATCTCGATAGGCGACGTTTAAAAAATTCTACAGGTTGCATTTTTTGAGTTGCAGAGTAGGTCTAGGGCTAGAATTATTGCTCTCACTCTAACGATCGCGGCGATACCTCACTTGTGTGGTTTGAATACCGTTTTCATATGCGGGCGCTACTCGCATATGCGTTTGCTTCTGCGCGCGAGCTCGTCGGGATGGGGCGCTTTAAAAAAAAAATTTTTTGTTTTCTTATTTATTTTTATTTAGTTTTATAATTTTTTACACTGAAATAAAAAAAAAAAAAATTGATCACTTTTATTCCTATTACAAGGAATGTAAACATCCCTTGTAATAGAAAAAAGCATGACAGGTCCTCTTAAATATGAGATCTGGGGTCAAAAAGATCTCATATTTAGACTTAAATGCAAAAAAAAATAAAAAAAAAATAAAAATGTCATTTTTTCAAATGACAAAAAAAAAATGTTTCTTTAAGAGGCTGGGCGGGACTGACGTTTTGACATCACTTCCGCCCAGCAGAGCTATGAGGACGGGTGAAGGAGATTTCTCCTTCAGTCCCGTCCCCGCTCAGCTGCCGGACACATCCGATCCCCTCCGCCGCTACCAACGGCTCCAGTAAGCGGCGGAGGGCGCGGGAGCCCCCTCTCCCGCCACCGATAACGGCGATCTCGCGGCGAATTCGCTGCGGAGACCGCCGTTATCGTGTACACCACCGCCCCCTGAAAAGATGAATATCTCGGTTGTGGCAGCAGCTGCTGCCGTTACCGAGATATTCAACTTTAAAAACAGGACGTCTTTTTGACATGGGGCGGTGGTCAAGTGGTTAAACCAAGTCCTGGGTACTTACACAGGTCCTGGCTGACTAATGTTACCCTGAATTTTACTTTTCTTCAAGTAAACTACAAGAAGAACTGTGTTGTGTATTCCGGCTGAGTTATTCCATTAATCACATTGCTAGGTGTGTCAGAGGGGCTGGGACAGTTCATTGGGGTTGAAAGGCAGAGTAACGGACCGAACAAACAAAAGCTACATATGGATTGGTCCCAGGACAGAACCCTGGGGGACCCCACTACCCACCCCTGACCAATTCAGAGTATTCGCCATTTATCACAACCCTCCGAACCCTACAGTCCATATAACATGGATTCCTATGGGTCACGTTCACAACTATGCATTTTAACCACTTGCTTACTGGGCACATATACCCCCCTTCCTGCCCAGGCGAAATTTCAGCTTCCGACACTGCGTCGCTTTAACAAACAAAATTGACATCCTTTATTTCCCACAAATAGAGCTTTCTTTTGGTGGTATTTGATCACCTCTGCGGTTTTTATTTTTTGTGCTATAAACAAAAAAAGAGCGTCAATTTTGAAAAAAAAATTAAAATATTTTTTACTTTTTGCTATAATAACTATCAAAAAAAAAAAAAAATCTCAGTTTAGGCCAATACGTATTCTTCTACATATTTTTGGTAAAAAAAAATTGCAATAAGCGTATATTGACTGGTTTGCACAAAAGTTTTAGCGCCTACAAAATAGGGGACATAATTATGATTTTTTTTTTACTAGTAATGGCGGCGATCTGCGATTTTTTTATTGGGACTGCGACATTATGGCGGACTCATCGGACACTTTTGACACATTTTTGGGACCATTCACATTTATCCAGTAAACAGTGCTCTAAATATGCACGGATTACTGTATAAATGTGACTGGCAGGGAAGGAGTTAACACTAGGGGGCGAGAAAGGGGTTAAACATACCTCCCAACTTTCTGAGATGGGAATGAGGGACACCTATCAGCAAAGGTATGCAGGCATAAGACACACCCCTTGCCACGCCCCCTTAAAGGAGAATTGTACAAAAAATAAGATTGGTTAAACCCACAAGTGCTTTTTTTACCACTACTATTTCTTTATATTGGCTTTTGGAATTTACAAATGCAGCAATTTAGAAATCAGATGAAAGGTTTAGTGCTGGGAAACCCTTTTTGATAGATAAAAAGTGCATTTTATATACATCTATATAGATCAGACCAAAATGAGGGACAAATGAGGAGAATGAGGGACAGAGGGACATTGCTCCAAATCAGGGACAGTCCCTCGAAATCAGGGACAGTTGCAGGGCCATCTTATCCAGTGGGCACACCTGGGCACAGCCCAGGGGCCCCAGGTGCCCAATCAGGACAGGCAGGGCCGATCCTAGGCGGGTGCACCATGCCCCAACGCTGTAAGCTGCCACAGAGAAGGGGCACCAAGCCGCCGAAGCTGTGGCATGCCACTTGACTGCACTGGTTGCTAGAATTGGTGGCCGCCTGGTGCCTAGCAACCAGTGACATCAGTGGCCGCCCCAGCATTCATAGCGTGCCGCCAATGTGGCTGGAAAACTAGATCGGCTCCATCCCCTTCCCCTGCCATCTTCTGACTCAGACAGCGTAGCACGCCGCAGGTCACCATCTTCATTGTTGGGGCACCAATGCATTTCTTTGCCTGGGGGCCCATGATGCTAAGAAGATGGCACTGGACAGTTGGGAGGTATGGGTTAAATGTGTAGCCTAGTGAGTTCTTGTAACTGTAGGGGCAGGGGACTGACTGGGGAGGTGACCGATTTGTGTCCCTATGTACAAGGGACACACCATCGGTCTCCTCTCCCTGACAGGACATGAATCTGTGTGTTTACACACAGAGATCCATGGTCCTGCTCAGTTACTGGTCAATCGTGGGTGCCCTGCGGCCATCGCGGCAGCCGGGCACGCGCATCGTGTTCCCAGTAACGCGGCGGGTGCAGTCGCGCGCGCCCCCCAGTGCCTTTAAAAGACGAGGATGTCATATGACGTCCTGTCGGGAACAACTGAGCTACTATGCTATACTATACTTATCTGGTAGATAAGTGGTTAAGGAAGGGGCCGGGGACTTTTTGGTTCCATAGACTTCAATGGATCAAAAATGTGTATTAAAAAATGCAATATGCTCCTAGAATATGCAAACTGTAACCTGCATAGGTGTGAAGCAGACCTTAGAGCAGCGTCTGACTGCTACACAAATGGCTCATTATGGTATAAGCTACACGGGAAGCATGTGTTGCTATGTAACAGTGGTTAATCACACATCTGGAGCAGTGTTCAATCATGTTTATTCACTACCACATGCTACTTGCTAATCCAACACCATAGGGAGCGGTTCGTTCCTACCGAGTAGCTAAAAATTGCTATTCATAGTTTTTGGTTGCTAGTGATTTCAGTCCAGTGATTGACCTACTGCATATTTCCTGTTTGAGTTTCCTTTACAACTCCTTTAAGCTTCACCTAATTTAACTAAGCTCTGGAGCAACTGCACTTGCAAAGTGCACAGTCTATTTTCTTTTAGTAAATCAACCTCTGAAAGTCAGGACACAAGCACATGTCAGGCGTGTAGCATTTTCATAAAGAGATCAGCATTGGAATCCTCTTGAATTTTCATTAACTGATACACCAATAAAAACTGATATTCCATTCAAACTGATATTCCATTCAAAACTGATATTCCATTCAAAACTGATATTCCATTCAAAACTGATATTCCATTCAAAACTGATATTCCATTCAAAACTGATATTCCATTCAAACTGATATTCCATTCAGCCAGAGACCTTCTCCCAGAAAATGGTGGCCCCGTTTACAGCATCACTTTGGAATGGTATTCCTGTCAATGCAAAACTTACTAACACTTTGCTGGAAGGGAAACTTTGCTTGGATGGAATATCAGTTTTTATGGGGGTTGGTGTAGCCAATTTTACAAGGAAAACACATAACCCAGTAACTAGGCTTATTCGCTAATAAAACTGTCACTGATAGAAATACTGACATGGAGAGATCTGGCTGATAGTCATTTATATTCCATTGGTTTCCTCTTAAAAGGACTGCTGGCGATACTGAGATAATGATATGTTATTCATCACTCGGGTGTTTGTCAGAGGAGGTTGTTGGATCGATGCCTAGGGTAGCAGGGTAGTGGGGCCTCAACATTTACAAATTGTGGTCACTTTTCTCTCTTATGTCTTCCTCTCCTCTGGACATTTGTGGCTGAAAAAAATCAAGTGAAATGTAGGGGGAACTGTGTGCAGGGAATATTGAGAGGAGTCAGAAGACTCTTTATTGTTCTAAGAAAATAAGCATATCATTTCTTCTACAGATTTTGTGACCTGTGCAATTGAAAAGTAGCTTTGCATATGAAACAGAACCTATGCCGTCTTTTTCTCACATCGATTTTTACTCAAACTGCCACATGGCACAAGAGGGGTAAACTGTATAACAGGGGCCCATCCTTCAGGCTTGCCTAGGGCAGGATGAAGCCTAATTATAGCCTCAGGGCTGATCCTAGGCAGGTGCGTGGGGGCACCCAGACGCCACAAAGGTGGGGGCACTGAAGCACCAGAGTGCTCCCCTCCCTCCTCCTCCTCTCCTTGTCCGTGTCCAGAGGCGGCTCTCTCCGCCGTCACCACTGTGTTTCCTGCTCAAGTCCGTCCCCCCGCCCTCCTCCTGTCAGAGGAGGAGAGTGAAGCAGCGGCTGTTTCTCTGTGGAGAGAGATCAGCTGTGTAGTGACGTCACTGGGGGGGGGGGGGGGGCGGTCCGTGCCTAACTTGTTCTCATTGTCCGTGTTAAGGGAGCATCTCTGTGTTTGAGTCGTTGCCATAGAAACATTTGTAAAGGGGGGGAGTTGGTAAGATGACCACGCCCATGTAGGGGCGCCAGAAATATTTCTGCACCCAGGCATCTGTGACCCTAGGATCGGTCCTGTATAGCCTTGTATATAGAAAAACATGTATTGCATTGCAGCTTACCAATTCTTATGCCGCGTACACGCGATCGGAATTTCCAATGAAAAAAGTCCATCGAAATTCCGATTGTGTGTGGGCCCCATCTGACTTTTTTCCGTTGGTGTTTAGAAATAGAACATATTTAATTTTTTTCCGATGAAAAAAAAAACGATAGCAAATTCCTATCGTCTGTGTGCAACTCCGACAGAGAAAAAACCCACGCATGCTCAGAATTAAGTCGACACATGCTCGGCTCGTCGTAGTGTTTTACATCACCGTGTTTTGGACGGTCCGAATTTGGTCCGACAGTGTGTATGCAAGACAGCTTGAACGGAATTCCGACTAAAAATTCCATCGGAATTGGAGGTAGGCGGGAATAAACAGACATCTGTTGCTCTATACAGGTGAATTGAGGCTCCTATTTGGTCGGGCTGATCCTGTGAAAAGGGCCCAAGACACCGCGGGTGTACCTGTGTCTATCCTGCAGGTTAGCTGAACTTTGCCATAGACTCCACCTGTGGCAAAAGCCGGCGCTGTAGAGGAAGCATCGGCTTATGGGGCTCTGGTCCGCAGCTGTTTTCTTCCTCTACCACCAGCTTCATTCACAACACTGATGCTGTGGTATGGCAGGTCGGCAACCTACGATCTTGGATTGCCAACCCACCATTCCAGAGCAGGAGGTCGCGGGCCAAATCAGAGGGCTCCGCGGATCACATGTGGCCCCCGGCCACTGGTTGGCCACCCCTGTTCTAGATACATCAAAACAAAAGGATATGAGCCACAGCCCAAGATGTATTCAGGAAAATGACAGTACAATGTTTGCATCACTGGAAAGCTGGTATCTGCACACAGGGCACCAGGGCCGTATTAAGACACCATGCTGTCCTACACACACCCAAATGTTGATACCATTTTGAAAAGTTCTTCCCCTTGCGTCACGTGATTGTTTTATTAAAGCTACTGCTATTGTGCGGTGGTATTGGAGACAGCATGTGGTCTGCTTTATATTCATGACTTTTCAGCTGTACAGACCTGCAAACAACAGAAGGGAGAGATGGAGTTGTCTTTCCTAAATGACAAAAAGCCTTCTAACACATCCCCGCCACCCCTTACCTCCTAAAGATCTCTGGATGAATTTAGCCACAATTGTCAGGAAGTAGGAAGAAGAGGAAATAAAAAAATAAAAAGTTAACTTGTCAAATGTTGAAGTTTGGTGCTACCCTTCTGCCCAAAGCATTGGCTCCCAATTGCCATTATTTATGGTAAATAAAAAAGCCCTAGAGCACCTGGACGTAGGGGCTCCAGGTCATTATGCAGACTAATAGTGCCCACAAACACCCAAACCTTCTTAGACCCAGTTTGTCAGGATAGTATGGTCACCTATTGACTTGCCACCATCCACAGGCAGCTTAGCTCTTCAAACAGACACAGAAGTTGAATCCAACGCAATTTTACGTCAAATCATTCCAATCTTTTGAAGTGTAAGAAGACAATGCCTTTCCTAAGCCTGAAGTACTAACACTCACTCAGGCAAATTTCACCTTAATGCAGGGGTGCCCAACCTTTTGAAGAGCAAGGGCCACTTAAGCAACATGGTAACCAGTCGAGGGCCACAATGAGCAGAGCGGGCGGATGACAGGTAACAGCTACTCTATTGCCCTCCGATCCGCCCAGACGAAAGGGTACCGGCGCATAAGCATCGGCTTATGGGACTCTGCTCCGCAGCCGCTTTCTTCCTCTACCACCAGCTTCATTCACAACACTGATGCTGTGATATGGCGGGTCGGCAACTTGCGATCTTTGCTTGTCAATCCGCCATTCCAGAGCAGGAGGTCGCGGGCCACATCAGAGGGCTCCGCGGGCCACTGGTTGGCCACCCCTGCCTTAATGCAATCTATGCAGTAAGGTGAAAAAACATCTGATGATGTCAGCCCCCCCCCCCCCCGTTTTACTTACCTGACCCCTCGAAAGTCCCGCCTGGTCCCGAGATCCTCTTCGCCGCTCTCAGCCTGGCCACTGATTGGCTAGAGCGGATGGATTGGGAACAGCGCAGCCATTGGCTGGCGCTGCTGTCAATCACATCCAGTAACGCGGCGCGCCGAGGGGTGGGCCGAGTGATACAGTCAGCGGCTATGGCCGCTCGCTGAATTACGGGAGCGCGCCCGCAAGGACTCATCACCATGCGAGCTCTCTCGCATGACTGTGGTGAGTTCTTGCGGGGAGGACCAGAGACAGTTGCCGAGGGGCCCCAGAAGACGTGGATCGGGGCCACTCTGTGCAAAACTAAGTGCACAGTGGAGGTAAGTATAAAAAAAATTTTTTTTTTTAAAGAAATTTTTTTTTTTCCTATAGTAACCCTTTAAACAGAAGGGAAGGACAGAGAGAGATACCAATTCTTATAAATAGTCAAGTTGTATTGCCACTAAACTACCACTAGAAGTCAGCCTGCTACAGAAAAATAATCACCTGATGAAGTTCAATACAATACAGAAAACATGCATATAAAAGAGGGACAGAAGAGCATTACCAGAGAATTTTATATTTGAAGGTAACCACCAAAGCATCTTCTACAAGCCTACCTGGGGAAACAGTCAATGGACCTATTTGGCCAGACAGCCAATGCCTGCAAAGCTCCTATCTCCTAGGTGCAAACACGCATGGTCATGTGATGCCGAAACCTTCTGACACATAGTTACATAGTTAGTCAGGTTGAAAAAAGACACAAGTCCATCCAGTTTAACGACAAAAAATAAAAATAAATAAATAAATGCTTTAAGATTAAGGTGACCAGATTAAATCTGGGGACACCCTACTGACCATGTCCACTTTTAATGGGTTGGGGAAGAGAGTGAGGATAATAGCAGAATGTGCCACACAAAAAATTTAGTGCGAAGGGCTTAAAAGGTGATGGTTTAATAATATAATAATAAGTAATCATAAGTCCACTTTGCTCTGGATCAAGGGTGCAGGCCCAGGTGTGCACTGCAGGTCACTGTCACAGGCCGGGGTCACCATTTTTAAAGCTGGAAAGAAAATCCAGGACACATTCTTTTAACCAGTGACATGTTTTTCAGGAACAGCCCCCTAAAAATCAAGGACTGTCCTTGAAAGTAGAGGACATCTTCACACCCCATTTTAGATCCCTTTGTTACTTGGATATCTCTATCCATATGAAAGTGTACTTTAAAGCAGGGGTCGTCAACCCCCGGGCCGCGGCCCACTACCGGGCCGTACCGCCTCTGCAGCTGGGCGGCATGACATTGTAAGGCAGGCAGGTGGATCAGACAGGCGGGCGGGCGGATGAGAGAAGCGCGCTCTCACTCTTTGCCCACTTGCTGGTCCTACACTCACGTCTGCTCACTCTCCCCCACCTCCCTTAAATGGGCGCTTTCCGATCTAGGGGCGGGATACGCCGACGTCACGTCTCCATGACGACGTCGGCAACGATCCCCTTGCTATGATGTGCGCGCGCGGCCCGCTACACAGCCTCCCTGCACATCCACGTCAGATGCCTTGAGCGTGGCTGGTTGCTAGGTTACCGCCGCGGCACACACGAATACCGCTCACCCTGCACTGGCGCCATCCAATCGCCATTACATCTCTCACCGCCTGCCCTTTTTCTCTGCTCTCCTGCCTCCACTCAACGACCACTGAACCAGTGCTACCAATGCAGTGACAATCCACATCTGGTGGCACTGGCAGGTGATGTGGCAAGTGGCATTCCTCATCTGGTGGCACAGGCAGGTGATGTGACATTCCTCATCTGGTGGCACTGGCAGGTGACATGGCAAGTGGCATTCCTCATCTGGTGGCACTGGCAGGTGATGTGGCAAGTGGCATTCCTCATCTGGTGGCACAGGCAGGTGATGTGACATTCCTCATCTGGTGGCACTGGCAGGTGACATGGCAAGTGGCATTCCTCATCTGGTGGCACTGGCAGGTGACGTGGCATTCCTCATCTGGTGGCACTGGCAGGTGACGTGGCAAGTGACATTCCTCATCTGGTGGCAGGTGACATGGCAAGTGACACGCTCATGGCTCCCACTGATTCTGCATTATGGCGAGTTGAACTATTTAATTTATATTACAATGTAATATAAGAAATAATGTTCTTCAATCATTCTGACACCATACCAACCATGGTGCCGTGATGATTGAAGCGCCAACAGCAGAACACCAGCTATTGCTCCGATAAATTGCCCGCAAAAAATCGCTTACCCCCGCATGTGCGTACATCCACCCCTCGCCGGGCCTTGGCACAATTTTCTTCCATGCAGCCGGTCCCCGTTGCCAAAAAGGTTGGGGACCACTGCTTTAAAGCAAAGCGATCACAGAGGACAACAAATTATTCTGCTAGTCCAAATAGGAAGACCGGCTGATTTGCTTATTGGCAGCTCTCCCAACTTGAGAATTTTAAGTCAAATGTGTTATATATAGAGACAATAAACAGTTCTGCTTTTGAAATTATAGAAGTGTTTTTGTTTAGGCTGCAGCTCTTATTTAAATTTATGGCACTTGCAGCAACAGGAATAATTTTAGTAAGTTCTCTGCACAAAATGATTCCATCTACAATTGACACACAATCTGTATTTTATGAGCTCTCCTTTAAATAACATGTCCTGAGGATCAGCTGACTAAAGTTAACAACAAACAGCCAGGCCAAGGGACTTCTGTGGTGTTTGCTTGATAAGATCCCTGGGAGTTTTTACAGCTTTCTGCATTCTAAACAGAATTAGCAAACATTCTGTCTCTTTACTGACATCACAGTTGCAAGCACAGTGCCAAGCCAACAGCTCATTACTAAGCCGAACTGAAGCCAAAACACTCAGACTTATCTCATGCTAAAAAATGTACCTGTTGGCTGAACAGTAATATGCAAATGTTGGTGAGAGTTATGTTGTGCAAATGTAGGTGGGGGTTATGTTGTATGAATGTTGGTGAGGGTTATGGTGTACGAATGTTGGTGTGGGTTATGGTGTACGAATGTTGGTGAGGGTTATGGTGTACGAATGTTGGTTTGGGTTATGTTGTGTGAATGTTGGTTTGGGTCAGTGGCGTCGCTAGGGGGTGGCTTTTGGGGATATAGCCCTGAATCTGGGGCCCATAGCCCTGTGTATCTCAAAAACAGCCGTGGCCATGGCCTCTCTGCAGCCAGGCCACGAGTGCGGTGGGCAGCACCGGAGAGCGGGCAGGCAGCATAGAAGAGCCGGGTGGGCGAGAGAGCAGAGAGATGACATCATCTCTCACCGATCGCACTGCGTCAGCACTGCTCCACTCTAAATGTCCACATAATCTCTCTGTAACATAATCGCTCACTGCCTGCCCTCTCTCTGGTGACCCTGATGAAAAGAGTGGCGCTCTGGGGACCCTGAGGTAAGGAGGGGCTCTCTGAGGACCCTGATGTAAGGGGGATCTCTCTGGCGTTCCTTCCAGTGCAGCTCACCTAATCAAAAGCTTAGGCATTTTGTTGTGGGGTGTCTTCTAAAGAGTCCAGCTTTCCGAATGGTTGACCTTACCTTCAAGAATAACTCCACTTTTGTTGTAAAAAAAAAAACAATCTGCTCTGGGTGTTCAATGTACATTTTTAGGATCTTTACCAAACTTTATAGCAGATTCTTGCCTTTTAATTCTGAATGGGTGGGTCTGGTCCATTATAATCAGCTGGTGTTCTGATGACAAAATCTGCAGTTTTTTTATCCCTTTAGAACACAGGTCTAAAACTGGCGGCCCTCCAGCTGTTGCAAAACTACAAGTCCCATGATGTATTGCAAGACTGACAGTTACAATCATGACTCCCTCAGGCAGAGGCATGATGGGACTTGTAGTTTCGCAACAGCTGGAGGGCCACCAGTTTGAGACCTCTGCTTTAGAAGCATTCAATCTATGGGGAGTATCATCTTTACACTAGAACAGTGGACTCCAAACTGCAGCCCAAGGGCTGAATGTGTGCCTTTGTTTGCCTTATCCTGTAAGCAAACAAACTCCTGCGCACGGGTGGATTGTCCAACAGTTATTTAATATTCCACACGGAACACACCAACAGTGTCAAAAACAGTAACAGTGGCCTTGCTGCCCTTAATGGACGGGGAATGTCCTAGTAGAAAACGACAAAAGCCTAGTGTGTTACCGTTGACAGATTTAATAAAATAAAATGGTAATGAAAAACTACTCACAAGAGAACTGACATAGTAGGCTTGTCAACGCTCTGATGAAGAGGTCCTTGTCGCCTCGAAACGCGTCAGCCGGCAGTGACACACCTCTATCCCCCCTATTCTGGAGTATTCGAGGGGTATCTACCACATCGTTGTTGACAAGCCTACTATGTCAGTTCTCTTGTGAGTAGTTTTTCATTACCATTTTATTTTATTAAATCTGTCAACGGTAACACACTAGGCTGGTGCGCCTGCCTTTCTTTGCTTTTGTCGTTCCCTTCTCCTGTCCTTGAGATACAGTTCTTCCCACTAATGATGAGGCACTATTCCTCCCATTCACACCAACAAGAAGGCAACATTTCTTTCACTGACAGTAATGATGAGGCACCATTCCTTCCACTGACAACAACGATGAAGCACCAATCGTCCTACTGAAACCAACAATGAGGCACCACCCCCCCCCCACTGACAGCAATGATGAGGCACCATTCCTCCTACTAACACCAATGAGAGGGCACTATTCCTCCTAATGACCCCAACGATGGAGCCTTATTCCTCCTCCTACTGACCACGTGCACTATACAGTTTTTCCTACTCCCACTGATCACCAACCCTGAGGCCCCGTACACACGACCGAGTTTCTCGGCAGAATTCAGCCAGAAACTCGATCGGAGCCGTATTCTGCCGAGAAACCCGGTCGTGTGTACACTTTTGGCCGAGGAAACCGACGAGGATCTCGTCGGGCCAAAAAGAGAACATCTTCTCCATTTCCTCGTTAGTCAATGAGGAAACTTGGCTCGCCGAGATCCTCGGCGGCTTCACAAGGAACTCGACGAGCAAAACGATGCGTTTTGCCCGTCGAGTTTCTCGGACGTGTGTACGGGGCCTGAGACATTGTCCACTCATACTGATGCTGAGCATTTTCTACTCCCATTGGCCAAACGCTGGTCCTTCTAAAAGTTTGGAGACGACTCTTCTAGAAGATTTTTAGAAGGGCACTCAGATCTTTGCTAAATAAGAACCTTCAGACCTCCCAGTGACTGGAAATTCTGAAAATAAAAACTGTTTTGGAAGCTATAAACATTGTTCTTTTTTCCATGACAAAAGGGGAACAAAACAATTAGCTGCAAAGACTTTCCCTTCGTATGCAGATTGCCAAAATGTTGCTGCAGACTTTTGTCGCCTCCAAGCTCTTCTTGCCGAATTCTTAACCCCAACACCACGATGTGTTACTGGCAACAACTTGGAATAGTTGAGTCATTAGAGCAAGTCAATCTTTGCAGCGTTTGAGCCGCAGCTAAGTGCACAGTTCAATTCAAAGTAAAAATAGAAGGTTACTTATTGCGCATGTTTAATATGTAACAATAGATGCTACAAGAAATCAATTCGCTCCGAGAAGAACCAAAGGACAATTCCCTTAAAGCGAAACTAAACCCATCGATTTAACAGTTTCAAAAAACGGTTACATTCCGGCACATGGCTGGAATGCAACACCCGGTTCACACTGGGGCGGCACCAGGGGCGGACTGACCATTGAGGCACTTGGGCACTGCCCAAGGGCCCCATGCCACTAGGGGGCCCCATCAGGGTTGCCAGGCTCATTAAAACCAGGCACAGTATGTAACAATCTGTGTTTTTTTTATATCTGTCCCTGATATGTCCAAAACCGACATGCTTTTGATGTAAAAATCCTGAGATTTTAGCTTCCCCGCCTCTGTAATGCCTCCTGGCTTGGTGGGCATCTGTAAGCCTGGGAGCCCCATAATCTTCTATTGCCCAGGGGCCCCATGAGTTGTCAGTCCGCCCCTGGGTGGCACGACTTTGGGGGCGACTCGGGCAAGGCGACCTGAAGACAACTTCAGAGGCGACTTGCAAAATGACTTCTGTATAGAAGTCAATGCAAGTCGCCCCGAGTCGCCCCCAAAGTCGTACAAGAACCTTTTTCTAAGTCGCTCCTATTAAAACGGTTCTATTGAATAGACCAGGACGCGACTTGTCAAGCGGCTGACTCGCCTGACACAACTGACACATTTGTTTGTGCTCTTAACCAAACTGTCAAAACATCAAGTGGCTGGTGTCATAACTTATCACATGTGCAGCATCATGACAGTTGAAGATCAAACAAACAAAGGCCAAGATGGCAGCTTCCTTGGCTGAAAATTATAAGAATGTGTATAGTTCCGCTTTACTATGTGCACATGATATATGTGATGGGCAGGGAACCCTACGGGCCCCATTTACACCTAGACGTGCTATAGCTTGGAGCTCCAATACTCTTAACATCCAAAATCCCATGTATTTTAAAGGTAGGAGTTCACCTATGAGCACTCAGGCACTTGAATCTCCAAGCCTGATGCTCCAAATGCTACGTACATGGGCTACTTTTGAGGCAAAATTGGGCAATTTTGCTTTTAAACTTGGATTGTGGAACTCCAGAAATGCATCAAGCATTTTCACAAATTCTTAAATTTTTTCCAAAAACTGTTCAACTCCCTCTAGTGTTTTCCATTAACTAAAGAAAGATGCCTGAAGCTTGAATACACATGTGAAATGCTTGAAATACGCTTCTAAAATGCTCATATTTGAAAAATCACTCTGCTCAGGTGTGAATACAGCCTGTGGGAGGTGCAGCACGGTGCAACGACAGTAAACACAGAGTCCAGTTGCAGAGAACAGAACTTGTATTAAGGTCAGAGATCAATAATTCACAAGTCCAGCGGGAAGGTACCTGACCGGGAACACTCAGGCCCCTTACACCGGCGGACCGTTTTCAGCGGACATGTCCACCCGGAGATTTCTGTCTGATGGTTGTACACACCATCAGACAGAAATCCGCTCGTAAACAATACGCGGGGCGTGGCCGCGCCGTCGCCGCGACAACGTGGGCGGCCCTGGAAGTTCAAAGCTTCCACGCATGCGTCAAATCAGTACGACGCATGCGAGGGATGGCGGTCGGTTGGGCGTGTCCAGTGAGTCTGTACAGACGACCGAACACGTCCGACGGACAGGTTTCCAGCGGATAGATTTCTTAGCATGCCAAGAAATTTTTATCCGCTTGAAAAACAGTCGGCTGGACAAATGTCCGCCGAAAAATGACCGCTAGGCCGTACACACGACCGGATTTGTCTGCTGGAACAGATCCGCGGATAAATCCCAACGGACAGATCCGGTCGTGTGTACGGGGCCTTACAGAAGGTAACAGCAGTGTGTAGCAGAGCAAATCTCAGATGTGTCAACAGCTTCTGTGTTGAGGAGGAGAATGCGGCCTGGCTGATCTGTACCCAAATGGGGAGGTCTCCAGGAAGGATGGCTTGTCCTTATCCTTTCTCTACTTATCAGGAACCTCTCCCTGCCACTAATCACTGTCCCTACCCGATGGGTGAGCTGTCCCTACACTAACTACATGTGAAATGTGCACCAAGCCTGGGAGCCAGGGCCTTAAATAGGCTCTGCCTGACCCAAGATGCCTGCCAGAGCCACATGAGACAGCAGCATCCTATTGGATAGCTTCACCAGTGACCCAGGCCACCATTGAGGAACTGTGTTCCTCTTGACTTCCCCTCGGACTTCAATACCGCTGCAATCAAGCGCCACCTGCAGTGTAGAAAATAGACTGCCCATGTCTACAATTTACAATCACAGCACCACTTAGATACTTAGAAGAATTAGAAAATTGTGATACATATGAAAACTAACAAACAAGCATGTTATGATTAAAAGTCAGAACGCCAAAACTTAATCCTTGAAGCAAGGATACGGAAGACACTGATGGACCTTTTGCCATTTTTGTACCCTAACAGGTCCCCTTCCCTTTAAAGTGGATCTTAAGTGCGTTTTAAAACCAAGCTTTGATAGAGATCTCAAACCAGTCAGCAGCTCCAGGCTCCTATTGCCAATACCTGAGAACCGCCTCATCAGCATGAAAC
Source organism: Rana temporaria (assembly GCF_905171775.1). Taxonomy (NCBI): domain Eukaryota; kingdom Metazoa; phylum Chordata; class Amphibia; order Anura; family Ranidae; genus Rana; species Rana temporaria. The sequence continues at coordinate 34,294,114 of NC_053498.1, read as the reverse complement.
ATTGGCATGGACAACTGGTGGGGAGTTTGCTCAAGACACGCCTTCGACTGGTTCGCTGTTCCTGCGCTCATTGACAGGATACATAAGAACCATTGAGTAGCTATGCTCAGGTAGTGGCAGCTGGAGGAAGCCCAGGCATGCGGATGGATCAGGCATGTTACAATTTATTTATCTTAGCCATTTAAGAGCTGAACTCCAAGTAAATACCATAGGTTTTGAGTTAGGCTGGCTATATAGATAGCTTGAACTTTGTCTAAATTGCCAGATGTTGCAGTTATGGGTCGCCCCGTTGTCAGCACCACCTGGCTTAAAGTGGAGTTCCACCCAAAAAAATAAAAAATACTGCAGCTGCTGACTTTTAATATATGGACACTTACTCAATGTCGGCAACAGAAGCCGATCTCTCCCTCGGCTCTCAGGTGCTGCCGCCGCCATCTTCGGTAAGGGAATCAGGAAGTGAAGCCTTGCAGGTTCACTTCCGGGTTCCCTACTGCACATGCGCGAGTCGCACTGCGCGATCCTAGTGGTTCCTACTGTCTTCTGGGACCTGTGTGTCTCCCAGAAGACAGCAGCGGGGGGGTCGGAGTAGGTGGCGGACATGGAGTAGGTCACCGCAGTCACCGTGGTGATCTATGCCCGGAAGTGGGAGCAAATACCTGTATTACACAGGTATCTGCTCCCTCCTCCCCCCTGAAAGGTGCCAAATGTGACACCGGAGGGGGGTGGATTCTGAAAAGCGGACGTTCCATTTTTGGGTGGGACTCCGCTTTAACAAACGTCAGTTTAAAAATCAACTGAGCCAGGTGGGAAATTATCGGCAGAACAGTAACTACGTCCTATCCGATGCAATCCTGGATGAGTGGTTAGAAGCACCTTGTGAAAAACAGTCATCTTCAATGGAAGTTCATTTGTATTGTTTATACAAAAATTTCAGATACAGCCTACACATTTCGGGGAACTGGACCCCCCCCCCCCCCCCAATTTTAGGGCTTAAGCAATAATGTGTAATGGTTTTGGCATGAAAAAATCTTTGTAGTTTTGTTTAGGGCTGGATTAGGACTGAGTGTCAGTGTGACCTGATTGCAGCAAGAGTGGCTGAGCCCAAAAAAAGTCAGCTGCTCTTCCTGCTCCGGGATTATGTCATCTCAGCCCATCAAGATGGCCTTAGATCCCCAACTCAGGAGAAGCTGGAGAGAAGACGTCACCACCAGGGAGGGAGCTCATGGATGTTCCATCACCTAAGCGGAGGTGAGCATAATTCTGCTTCAAAGTGTATCTCATGTTTTTAAAAGCTTAACTCTGGGATAGGCAAATATTGAAAGAGTTACGTGTATTGTTTATGAAACTTTGCCTCTGTGCAGGAGCTTCCTGTAATAAAGACCGGTCACTGCTGCTCTCTCTCCCTGTGCAGGGTGACTGGTCTTGTCTCCGCCCCCTCCTGTCATTTTCTGGAGGCAGCCTGTAGTGGGCGGGGCCTGCTGGGTCCCTCCCACAGCTCTGCTCTCTACGCAGAACAGAACAGTAATGATGTCACTGCTACTTTGGCAAGCTAATAACTGGATTTGTAAATCACAAAGTTGTCATATGCTTTATATCTATTGAAGAATACACATAAATTAAACATTAGGGCCCAGATTCTCAAAGGGCTTACGACGGCGCAACGCCATGTACGCCATCGTAAGTCCTAATCTGGGCCATCGTATCTATGCGACTGATTCTTAGAATCAGTTACGCATAGATATCCATTAGATCTGACAGGCGTAAGGCTCTTACGCCGTCGGATCTTAAATGCAATTTTTTTTTTGCCACTAGGTGTCGCCTCCGTCGTTTTCCCCGTCGAGTATGCAAATTAGCTAGATACGCGAATTCCCGAACGTACGCACGGCCGACGCAGTGAAGTTACGACGTTTACGTTAGGTTTTTCCGGCGTAAAGTTGCCCCTGCTATATGAGGGGCAACCAATGTTAAGTATGGCCGTCGTTCCCGCGTCGACATTTAAAAATTTACGTTGTTTACGTAAGTCGTCCGTGAATGGGGCTGGACGCCCTTGCGACGTCATTTGAGCAATGCACCCTGGGATATTCTTCGGACGGCGCATGCGCAGTACGTTTGGCGCGGGAACGCGCTTAATTTAAATACTACACGCCCCCTACCCGCCTAATTTGAATTAGGCGGGCTTGCTCCGGGTGATTTACGCTACGCCGCTGCAACTTTACAGGCAAGTTCTTTGTGAATAAAGCACTTGCCTGTAAAACTTGCGGCGGTGTAACGTAAATCAGATACGTTACGCCCGCCAAGTTTTACGCCGACCTACGAGAATCTGGGCCTTTCTGCCTGGAATTTAACCTAAATTGCCCATCGGAAAAATCTATTTTCTCTGCTGGGCTAAGTCAGATTTCGCCTTGTCATGTCATTTAAACAGAATCACACTCCTTAGACACAAGGGCGGGGACAAATGTTCCATTCAAAAGCACTTTGCACCTCATCCTCTGCTGCACTTGGGTGATGCGATTCACACGCTCAGCTGATGCTGGAAATTTTAAGCTAAGCATAAGGGACATGTGGATTTAATATAATTCAACATCTCACTATACCATCTGACAGCCCCTATAGCTGCTATGCGTCCTTCTGCTTTTATTCTTTACAAAATAATGAATGGATGGGACATAATAAGCTGAATTCACAACCTTTTAAAACCAATGTGCCACTGTGATCTGCACTGTGCATTGAAGACAGTCCGTTCACACCTGAGCGACACTTCTGCGTTACATTTTAGCGCTTTTTTGCACGCTTTTAAATCACGCTTTCGAAGCGGTACCATTCATTTGAATGGGCATCCCTCTGCTCACAGAGGCCCAGATTCACAAAGCACTTACGCCGATGTATAACAAGATACGCTGATGCAAGTGCAAATGTGCGCTGCCGCATCTGTGCGCCGGACCCACAAACTAAGATGCGCCTAAAAACAGGCTTCATCCCGCCGACGTAACTTGCCAGCGTAGGGTAGGCGCACATTTAGGCTGGACGCATGGTGGCGCTCCCATTGATTAGCCATTCAAAAGTGCAAATGAGTGAAATACGGCGATAAACTAACATACGTGCGCCCGACGCAGTGCGCGTAAGTTATACGTCCGGTGTAAAGTTATTCCCCATAAAGGAGGTGTAACCCAGCAGCAGACATACAAAGGTCTGCACCAGGGAACACAAGCCGGCGTATTTTACGTTGGACGTGTCTGGCTGGGCGTAGGTTACGTTCACGCCGTACGCAGTGATCCGGCGTAGTTTAGGCAGTTGTTCCGACGTGGTTGTGAGCATGCGCAGGGGGATGCGCCCACGTCTCGGCGCATGCGCAGTTCGTGATACGTATCTGTCTGGCGCTCGGCCCATCATTTGCATGGCTCACGCCCACTTCCACCTACGCCGGCATACGCCTTCAAAACCCAGCGCAGAGTTGGGAGCACTGGCTTGGTGAAGTCCATGCTTGCCTCTCTGCGCTGCGTTGGCGTAGCGTACATTGTTTGCGCGACGGCGGCGGAATGTGCGCCCGCTCTCTGAATCTGGGCCTGTATGTGCTAAAGAAGCTCATGTACCAAATTTTAGCACTGAGCCAAGTGCATTTTACCATGGGCATTTTTATGCATTTTTCATGCGTTTTATGATGCATAAAAATACACAGGAAAACGAGCGACTGCTACCCGTGTATGGGTCGGCATTAAGAAATAATGGCACCACAACCGTGTTGGGCCCTTTAGCACATTTTTCTCACGTTTGCAAGAACGTGGGCAACAGCACTTGTTTCTGCCTGCGTTTCTGCTATACTTAAGTGTGAATGGGACCTTAAGATGCACGTTTGTCTGACATGCACTCAACCTCAAAGCGGAGTTTCAGCCTTTTAATGTTTATTAAAAGTCAGAAGCTACAATAAGTGTAGCTGCGGACTTTTAATAAACAGACACTTGACATATAAATAAAAGTGCAGCGCTGAAATGAGCCTGATATCAGATGACTGATAGCATGAATAAATCAAATTAAACTAAAAGAATAACAAAAACGCCACATGTATGCATCGTAGTGAAATGTAAATAAAAAATAAATACAATAGTCTTAATGAAAGGTTACTGTAGATACTGATAATGATATTCGAAAATAAGTAACAGCATTCCAAATAATAAGTGAATGAATACAGTCTATTTGTGACTATAAGGCTTCATTTCTATGGACGTTTTTACAGCCACTTTGTTTAGCCTTTTTTTTACAGCCTAAAAATGCCTGTCAATGTTTATTTATTTTTTTATTTTTTATTAGCTGGAGCTCAAAAACGCAGCGGTAGCGTTTTTGCGCGTTTTTACAGCTCCAACACTGGAGCTTCAGAACGCACTGGTCCTGTTTTTTTTTTGCAGCTTAAAAACGTCATGGTGTACATGAGGCCATAGACCAACATGGAGAGGCGTTTTTAAGCTGCAAAAAACGCTCAGAAAAGTGGCTGTACAAACGTCCATGCAAATGAAGCCTAAAAGGAAAGTTGATAGGAGATCCACCATCGTATGTCATAAGTCTTACCAAAAGGATTGAACCCAGATAAGCGTACACTCACTAGGTCAATCAAGCTTGTAAGGTTAATAGACCAAAAGAGGGATGTCTCAACAGATACTAATTCCAAGAACTCAGTGATGGAACTTCCAATGATGTTATTTAGGTTATAACGCCTCAAGCAAATGGATGGTATGAATATGGAAGAAGAAGACAGGAGGGCACATAGCGTAATTCCGCTAGATATCTCACAGCTATTTATTAAAAAGGAGTAACACTCACATTTGAGGTGATATAAAAAGCGCTTATAAAATCAGCAATAACATTGGCATCGGTAGTCCTTACCCGATGCGTTTCGTTCAATAGAACATCATCTGGGGTGAACAGACACTTACCTGTTCCACGGTCCAGCGATGTGGCCGCACGGAGCGTCGCTCCTATCCTCGGCGCTTCCATTCACACTCTGCGCACCCGGCCGTGACAGCTTTCTGCTTCAGGCGATCTCTTGGGACCTGTCACGTGTCCCAGGAGATCGCCTAGAGGGAGGGGCCACCTAGGGGCAGAGGAGGAGTCGCCTAGGCGGTCCCTAGGTGGAAGTAGGAAGTGGGACAGGATGTGCCACTCCTAACAAAGCCCCCACTCCCCCCCCCCAAAAAAATGACATGCCAAATTTGGCATGTAAGGGGGCGAGGAGTGCTTAAAGCGGTGTTCCAGCCGCCAAATTTTTTAAAGTCAGCAGCTACAAACAGTGTAGCTGCTGACTTTTAGTATGGACACTAACCTGTCCAGGGAGTCCGCGATGTCGGCCCCCCGAGGCAAATCTGTCCATCAGCTCGGGTGCAGGCACCACCATTGTACCTAAGGGAAGCCGTCACTGGAGCCTGCATGCTTCACCGCCGCTTTTCTACTTTCTGAATGGCCCATCGTCTTCTGGGACACACACAGGTCCCAGAAGGCAGCATAGTGAAGGAGGAAATGATGCCGTGGCCCGTGGCGGAGGTAGAAACAAAGTACACTTAGTACTTCACATAAGTTAAAATAATTATCTAAAAACGAGTGGTGGAGGGGTGGTCATTCCTTTAAGTTGTTAAATAGGGTGGAACTCCGCTTTAAAGTGAAACTTTATTATTTTAACTTTTTTCCCCGCCCCCACCGCCATTCTGGCTTAGGTCAAAACAGTGGTGGCCCCTCGTTTAGGGGCGCTGCCCCCCTAATCTATGCGTCCGGCCCCTAATCTACATGCAGGGCACCAGAAGCATGGATTTCAATGGGATTTTTTTTAGATCCTGAGGCTCTAATTGGCTTCAAAAAAAGGGTGAGCTCAGGGTGCAAAGCACTGCGCCCTGAGCCCACCCTAGTTGTGTGACAATAGTGAACTAATATTCGTTATTGTCTTCCTGATTCTCCTCCCGGCCAAAGAGGAGAATCGCTCTTATTGGCCGCAGAGGGAAGGAGGAGGGAAGCCAGAGACGCAGGGTGAAGCCATCAAGGACACGCAGGAGGGAGCCGAAGCTGCTAGATGGGGTAAGTGCGGGGCTGGTGGGGGGACAGATGAGCAACCAACGGACGGATAGACCGACCGGGGGGGGGGGTCTTGTTCGCCGCCCACCCAAAATATACAGCACCAGCAGCCACTGGGTCTGAATGACATGTCCCTGGTCCTGCAGCCTCTGGAACTTGAAAGAGGCAGCCAGCTGAAAAGGACCAAGTTGGCGGAGCGGGGTGTGTCACCCCAAACTGCGCGTCATCACAGTGGGACAATGCTGAATTGGATTCGCTGTGCAGGCGAGTATGTTTTTGAGGAGGGTAAAACGGAAAAAAAATACATGGAGCAGGGGGAGTGGAGTAGCCAGGGCTTTCTTTAAGCCGGAACGCAGGGGAACGCAGTTCCGGCACCTCCAGGACTGAATGTATGTAATAGCAAGGGGTGGTGGGGTGTGCTGTAAGGCCTGTTGATGCTGGCTGCTGGATTTTGTGGGAGGAGGGTCGGTTGTTGCTGGTAGGGGATCTATTGTTGCTGAGGGTGGGTCTTATGTTACTGGGGGGGTCAACTGTTGCTGGTAGGGATTTGCTGTTGAGGGAGGAGCCTATTGTTGCTGGCTGCTGGAAGATCTGTTTTTGCTGTTGGGGGTCTATTGTTGCTGAGGAAGGGGGTGGTATTTTGCTGTAGGTGGTCTGTTGTTGCTGGGGGGATCTATTGTTGCTTGGGGGTCTATTGATGCTGGCTGGGGGGAGATCTGTTGTTGCTTCAGGGGGTTTATTGTTACTGGGGAGGAGGGTATTTTTGTATGGGTGGTCCATTGATGCCATGGGAATCTATTTTTGCTGGCTGCGGGGGATCTATTTTACTGCTTTTGTCATAGCCCCCAACTGTCCCTGATTTCGAGGGACTGTCCCTGATTTGGAGCAATGTCCCTCTGTCCCTCTTCCCCCCTCATTTGTCCCTCATTTTGGTCCACTCCATATATTTGTATATAAAATGCACTTTTTATCTTTCAAAGTGTTTCCCAGTGCTAAACCTTTCTTCCAAATTCTATATTACTCCATTAGTACATTTTAAAAGCCAATATAAAGGAATAGTAGTGAAAAAAAAAGCCCTTGTGAATTTAATTAACCTTTTTTGGGGGGGGGTTTCTCCTTTAAGGGGGTGTGGCAGGGGGCGTGTCCCATGCCTACATATTCTTGCTGGTAGGTGTCCCTCATTCCCATCTCAAAATGTTGGGAGGTATGCTTTTGTTATTATCATTAACGAGTTCCATACAAATTAGTTAGTATCACAAATGTTACATGCTTCTGTATTCTCTAAAAGAGGCGGTCTTGGGAGATAGGTAGGGGGTGGAACCAAGGAACGGTGCTCAGAGGTGGGTAAGGGGCAGAGACAAGGGATGAATTGGAAAGGGGGAGTTCCTGCACTTATTCTTTGAGAAAAAAAGCCCTGGGAGTAGCACTTTAAGCTTGTCATATATTACTAGAATTTCATTAAAAAAAAAAATGTTTTCGAAGTTCAATTCTCTAACCTTTAGTGGACATTCATTTTTGAAAGCAGTGATGAGAAAATCAGAAGGAGCAGTCTAGAAATGTTTTCCCAGACGAACAAATTTCTACGTGGTTTTCTTTAGGGAAATTACAATTATTATTAAAATGTGTAAGTACTTTTTGAATGACATTCGTCGAATACACTAATGAGATTTTTTTTTTCTTTACGAATGTTCGTACGCAAATCTACAATTATACAGCCAGGAATCTTTACAAGATGCGTATTCGCTTACCTCTGTATAGGACGAGCCAGAAATCAGCAGACAAAGGGACGGTGAATGCCGGTAAGGCGATAGGAAGTTATTTCGGTTTCTCTGTGCTTCTTCCCAGCAGATTGAACTGAACAGCAATCCCCTTTCAAGCTCCAAAGCCCTTCCAGCCTTCCTGCTGTCAGCTCAGCAAAGTGTGTGTGAGAGCAGAGAGCGTTGGTATAAGGGGGGGGGGGCTGGTCATGGAGCCGGTCACATGACTGGGGGGGGTTTGGTAGGTGAGGGTCCTCCAGGAGGAAATGGGTGGGGTCTGGCACTCTTTTGGGGGCAGTGTGAGGGGTGCAGGATAACTCGAACAATATGCGTGTCAGAGGCTATTTTTAATGTGACTTTAAGAAAAAAAAAAAAGTTTTCTCCGAACTTTTCCACTTCACTGTGAAAGAATTTCTGTTTGGCTGTTTGCAATAACAACCTTTTCTCCCCACTTGGACGCCGTTCAAAACTTTCCGAAGTCTCAGACACCACAGGAGAGTCCCTGGAGTTTTGGCTTTTTAAAGTTTTGAATTACCATTTAAAAAAAAGTCTTTGGATGCCTTTCAGGCGAGCGTGACTTCATTCCTTTTTTTATGTTATGGGATTTAATACGCAGGAAGAATTTGGAAATATATCTTTGTATTGTCTATAAACCGCTTGTGCTCACTTGGTGGTGACAATAAATAATTCATTCATAAATTTATATATATATATATATATAAATTTATAAATATTTTGATTTTTTTTGTGAATAGTGTTTGTATCCATTCTGGGAAGAAAATGTATGAGCCCGTTCATGCCAGAATGTCGTCCGGGAAACCTGCGTTCCGCGTGCGTTCTCTACGCCGCATTCAAAATGCACTGCACTTGCAATCTCCTGCAGGTGTCAATAGTAACTTAGCGACACCCAACGCTGTATCCTGGCCTAGGCCAACAAGACCCAGGCCTTGGGAAGCACTTTGCAGGGGGGCAGCACGAAAAGAGTCCCCACCGGCGCGTAGCGCCAGACTTATGCGGTGGACTGGGCTGAGAGCAAATTAGTCTAGCGCTCCTATAAAGCTTCCAGTATGCAGGCGGCTAACATTACGCAACTGTGGGCTAGATTCAGAAAGAATTTACGTTGGCGTATCTATTGATACGCCGCGTAAATTCAAAGCTGCGCCGGCGTATCTTCTTTCTGTATTCAGAAAGCAAGATATGCCGAAATTAGGCTAAGATCCGACTGGCGTAAGTCTCTTACGCCGTCGTATCTTAGTTGCATATTTACGCTGGCCGCTAGGTGGCGCTTCCATTGATTTATGCAAGGAATATGCTAATTAGGTAGATACGCCGATTCAGAAACGTACGTCCGCCCGGCGCATTTTTTTACGCCGTTTACGTTAGGCTTTTTCCGGAGTAAAGTTACCCCTGCTATATGAGGCGTATCCTATATGAAGTATGGACGTCGTTCCCACGTCGAATTTTGAAAATTTTCCGTCGTTTGCGTAAGTCGTTCACGAATAGGGCTGTACGTAAGTTACGTTCACGTCTAAAGCATTGACGATTTGCGGTGTAATTTCGAGCATGCGCACTGGGATTCTTTCACGAATGGCGCATGCGCCGTTCGTAAAAAACGTCAAATACGTGGGGTCACACTAAATTTGGATAAAACACGCCCACATCATCCACATTTGAATTAGGCGGGCTTATGCCGGACCACATACGCTAAGCTGCCATAACTTAGGGCGCAAGTTCTTTATGAATACGGAACTTGCTCCCTAAGTTACGGCGGCATAACGTATCTTAGATACGTTACGCCCGCATACATTTACGCCGGGCTATCTGAATCTAGCCCTGTGTGTGTATGGTGGGGGGGGCGCTGCTTCTAATTTTAACTGTCCTATCATCCTGGACCACAAACCTTCCTCACTGTGTTATATGTTTTCTGCTGCACCATTGGCATGGTTATATCTTCTTAGACCTCTCCATAAATTTATCTGAAATTTGTGCTTAAAGTAGAACTATAGGCAACACTTTTGTTTTTCATTTTGGATAGAGTAAAGGAGGGTTATGGCCCCCAAAACCTAAATACACTACTGGCGACACCCCAAAACGCAGTGTGTCTGCCTACATCAGATTGCATGGTACATCAGTACCATGCGATCTGATTGCTGTGCATTTTGTAAAGTAGTGCATGCGCTACATTTGGTGCGGTCAAGCGCGATTTCAGCCCATTCAAATGAATAGGCTGAAATCGCACTGCACCTGAATCACACAGGAACGTGCAGCACGTTCCTGTGCGATTCATTGTGTGAACCATTCCTAAGCCCAGGTTCACACTAGAATGTGCGTTTGCCACTCCGGATTCAAAATGCACTGCCCTTGCGATCTGCAGCGGGTGTTCAATATTGAGTTGGCCCACCCTTTGCAGCTATAACAGCTTCAACTCTTCTGGGAAGGCTGTCCACATGGTTTAGGAGAGTCTATGGGAATGTTTGACCATTCTTCCAGAAGGGCATTTGTGAGGTCAGGCAAAGTTATTGACACCCCAAACCAGTGTTGCCGACCTACCAGATTGACATTTACTGGCACGACACCCGAAATTTACTGGCACAGCCACGTTTTACTGGCATTTCACAAAAGTTACTAAATTACATTTTTAGGTGCAAATTTCAATATTTAGGCTACAAACAAGTACAATAGGCAAATAGCAATGTCATTTAAAGTAGATATTTAGGTAAAAAAACATATTTTTGTTATTTTCGATATAATAAGGGCAAATTATTTAGTCACATCACCCCCTGCCTCCATCCCCCTCTGCCACCAACACCCCCTGCCTTCACCCCTCTCTGCGGTGCCACAATCTCCCCCTGCCTCCAATCACCCCCTGCCTCCAATCACCCCCTGCCTCCATCGTCCCCTGCCTCCATCCCCCTCTGCGGTGCCACAAACAACCCCAGTCTCCATCCCCCCCCCCTCTAATGTGCCACCAACACCCCCTGCCTCCAATCACCCCGTGCCTCCAATCTCCATGCGCAGTTCCAAGCCGAACCGATCTCAGCTATTTTTACTGGCACATTTCCGCAACCACAGACAAAAAGGGGAAAAAAGTGCCCGTTTTTACAAACTGTCCGTAAAAATACGGACGGTTGGCAACACTGCCCCAAACGCAGGTCGCAAATGCAGTGTGATCCAGTTGAAGTGCAGTCTTGAAATTGGTGCAGGATCAAAAATAAATTCATGCAGGATTTTTGTGCGATGCAGTGCAATTTGAGAACTGCAGTGCAATTCAAAACTAAAGGGCTCAAATCGCACCGCACTGAATTGCATGTGAATTGAACAGGAATGCGGTTCTTGTGTAATTCATAAGCGCTTCATAGTGTGAACCAAGAATAAATACATGGGTCATAAAACCACACAGAATACCCAGCTATACATTGACAACCAAAACATACTTTTGCGATTTGATGTGTTGTAGTAATGGGCGTGTCAAACAAAACCAAAGAAAATTCCCAGCTCAACTTACCGACCAGCCTTCAAATTATCCTGTCTATCAGTATGCGTTAAAAAAAGGGGTTCGGTTTGCACACATTTGAAAATAAACGTGTAAGCTTCAGAGCCACTTCACGGTACCCCAGTACTATCTGCAGTCCTAACTCTAAATTTAGAGAGCCTCCATAGAAGAAACACATGGATTATAATGGATAGGCAGAGGGAAGGTGAGCCTGGAGGGAGCACACCTCTCCTTAAAGGCACAGGGGCACACTGGACACCCAGCACTCTGATAAATACTGTTATTTCATTTGCAGAGAAAACATTTCTGTGAATAAACAGTATTTCTCTGATATATATGTTTACTTGTTTAGTAGATGAGCTTCCACGTTTTTCCTGAAGAAGCCTTACGGCGAAACATGTAGAACAGGCATCACTAAATGGCGGTCCGCGTCCGGCCCGAGCTGCTGCTATTTCCGAACCACAGCAATCGCGCCATTTAGTCGCCGCTTTTGTCCCCAGCCTCCTCCGCTATTATTAGCACAGTAGAGGGGCGGGAGGAGGGACAATTCTGGACTGGGGGTGGGACCAGAGAGGTAGCTGCCTGTCATGTTAGACAGGAGGTGATTGGCTGCTAGGAGGCGGTCCTAGCAGCCAATCACCAGTTCACCGAAAAGTCAACCCGGCAGCTCCTGCGCCTTCAGTTCACGATTGTCCCGCCTCCTGCTCTCCTCTCTGTGAAAGGTAGGAGTGGAGAGGGAAGGGAGGAAAATGTATGAAAATATCAAAGGATGGGGAGCGGGGCAGCGCTGTGTGTGTGTGGGGGGGGGGGGGGGTCATGTAAAGGGGGCAATACTGTGTGGGGGGGATATGTGATGAGGCAATACTGTGTGGGGGGATATATTATGGGGCAATACTGTGGGGGTATGTGATGGGGCAATACTGTGGGGGGGGATATGTGATGGGGCAATACTGTAGGGGGTTTTTGATGGGGCAATACTGGGTGTGGGAGGTATGTGATGGGGCAATACTGTGGGAGGGGTATGTGATGGGGCAATACTGTGTGGGGGGATATGTGATGGGGCAATACTGTGTGGGGGGATATGTGATGGGGCAATACTGTGTGGGGTTATATGTGATGGGGCAATACTGTGTGGGGTGATATGTGATGGGGCAATACTGTGTGGGGTGATATGTGAAGGGGGGTAATACTGTGTGGGGGGGATATGTGATGGGGCAATACTGTGTGGGGTGGTATGTGATGGGGGTCATGTGAAGGGGGCAATACTGTGTTGGGGGATATGCGATGGGGCAATACTGTGTGGTGGGATATGTGATGGGGCAATACTGTGTGGGGGTATATGTGATGGGGCAATACTGTGTGGGGTGATATGTGAAGGGGGGTAATACTGTGTGGGGTGATATATGAAGGGGGGCAATACTGTGTGGGGTGATATGTGAAGGGGGGCAATACTGTGTGGGGTGATTTGCACAGAGGGGCGGTGTTGCACAGAAAACGTGAAGGGGTACCATTAACTTTTAAATGCACTAAAATGCAAGGTGCAATTTTCTGCACATGGAAATTGCATGGTACAAACGCATCATGCGTTTTCCATGCGGCTGCATTTTTAAAAAGATGCCAGGACCTTTTCCCAGCAGAAAACACAGGCACAGCAGCCCATTCAAACGAATGGTGTGTTGTGCCTGCACACCTGGGCTGTGATGTAAAGAATCGGAGTAATCGCACAAAACTGCGATGCGGACCTCGGTGGGAAGAAAATTTTACAAAATGTTACAAAATCCGACCTCCATGAATTTTAATTCAATACCCCTGATGTAGAATATAAGCGTGGAAAGAGCAATTTAACACCACAAAGACGTGTTCCTTTTTTACACAATTTAACGCGTATGTATTGTATGAATTGTTTTTAAGCTATTCCTATGTAATTTAATAAAAATATATTTTTTTTTATATTGTTTGTGGTACCAAAAAACGCCTCACTGGACCCCACCAATCTTAACAACCTAGAACCCATGTCTTTACTTCCTTTTGCCTCCAAACTCCTTGAACGTTTAATCTACAACCGACTGAGCGACCACCTCATAGAAAATAACCTTCTTTATCCCCTTCAGTCTGTATTTTGCACACAGCACTCCACAGAAACTGCCCTCCTAAACCTCACAAACGACTTACTAACAGCTAAAACCAACGGTCGTTATTCCGTACTCTTATGCCGCGTACACACGGTCCGAATTTCCGACAACAAATGTTCGATGTGAGCTTGTTCGAAAATCCGACCGTGTGTAGGCTCCATCGAACATTTGCTGTCGGAATTTCCGACAACAAATCTGTCGGAAATTCCTAGCATGTGTACACAATTCTCACGCATAAAATTACACGCATGCTCGGAATCAAGCAGAAGAGCCGCACTGGCTATTGAAATTCATTTTTCTCGGCTCGTCGTACGTGTTGTACGTCACCGCGTTCTTGACGTTCGCAATTTCCGACAACATTTGTGTGACCGTGTGTATGCAAGACAAGTTTGAGCCAACATCCGTCATAAAAAATCCATGGTTTTGTTGTCGGAATGTCCGATCGTCTGTACGTCTGCTGCCTTTGATACAGTTGATCACCCCCTCCTCCTCAAAAAAATATATTTGCTTGGTATCCATGGCTGTGCTCTCCATTGAGCTGGGACTCAGCAGAAAAAGCTCTGTAGCCCACGAATGCATATGTATAGGCGTGCGGGCGTTAAAGCCCACCCTTTTTGTCGCCACACATATTACATGGGCAGCAAGAGGTTAAAAGATTAAACAAAAAAATCTGCAATATTCACCTTGAATCAAGATTTTCCCTGCCGTATTTCTTTTCCACCACTAGATGTCCTCAGTCAGAAAAGGAACATCATTCAACCCACTTCTTCTAAGTCCAGGTTGTTATGAACCCCTCCCAGCCTCAAGCTGCACAGTGAAAGAAGAAGCAGAACAGTGATGAGCTCACCTCTCTGTTACTATGCTCTTTCCTACTATCAGCATTCCTCTCATGTTCCAACTCTGGTATTAAAAAACTGCAAGAGGCTATCAAATCAAATTTAGGTACTTACACTGCATGCATTAAAAAAAAAAAAAAAAAACTTTTAATATTGTATTAATGATAATGGGCCGGATTCAGAAAGAAGATACGACGGCGTATCTCCTGATACAAAAAATGTGGGGAAAAAATTGCGCTAGTTAGAGAAATTTAGACCATGTAGCAGCCAGCACACAAACAAACAAAGTCAAGTATAAACAGAAAACAATAAGTGCAGCGCTAAAGTTGATATTGAGTGGAAAAATGTTGCCAAAATCACATATCATTGGAAGTGAGAACAACAGAGGATTGTGAGAAATGTGAATGGGAATTCACTCAGCATGGGGGCAATGCTTGTAATGAGTCCATGTGTGTATAACCTAACAGGTGAATGGAAACACCGACCAGGTGCAATGAACAATGAAAAGTTCAATGAACAAATGGAAACAGTTCATAGGTATGCTTCCCAGTGGAAGGATAAAACACTTCAAACGTAATGCTGGTTCAGATAAAGAAAGTAGCAGTCATGGCTTGTCTGTAGCAATCTTCAGAAAATCATATAAAGAGGGTGGATACTCTTACCAGCTAAGGTGGACTTGCATGTTAGTACTAACATCAAGTCGGATACAGCATGGTGGTCACAGCGGACCCTGGGCTCTGTACGGATGGATCTGTGGGATGGTCTCTCCAACTGGAACGATGGAACCGATCTTTTCAGATACCTCTCTCAGGAACAGAAACCCAAATGGACAGGGCCGATGACTCATGGATCAACACAGCATGTGTGGAAAGGAAAAAAAAATGCTCCAATGGTGCAGGTCAAAAAAAACCGTGAAGGCTTTATTTGTAAAAAAAATTAAACAATAAAATCACGTGAATAGTTATAAAGGGCAGTATGGGGTACTAAGCATGTTACCCATGCTTAGTACCCCATACTGCCTTTTATAACTATTCACGTGATTTTATTGTTTAATTTTTTTTACAAATAAAGCCTTCACGTTTTTTTTTGACCTGCACCATTGGAGCATTTTTTTTTCCTTTCCACACATGCTGTGTTGATCCATGAGTCATCGGCCCTGTCCATTTGGGTTTCTGTTCCTGAGAGAGGTATCTGAAAAGATCGGTTCCATCGTTCCAGTTGGAGAGACCATCCCACAGATCCATCCGTACAGAGCCCAGGGTCCGCTGTGACCACCATGCTGTATCCGACTTGATGTTAGTACTAACATGCAAGTCCACCTTAGCTGGTAAGAGTATCCACCCTCTTTATATGATTTTCTGAAGATTGCTACAGACAAGCCATGACTGCTACTTTCTTTATCTGAACCAGCATTACGTTTGAAGTGTTTTATCCTTCCACTGGGAAGCATACCTATGAACTGTTTCCATTTGTTCATTGAACTTTTCATTGTTCATTGCACCTGGTCGGTGTTTCCATTCACCTGTTAGGTTATACACACATGGACTCATTACAAGCATTGCCCCCATGCTGAGTGAATTCCCATTCACATTCCTCACAGTCCTCTGTTGTTCTCACTTCCAATGATATGTGATTTTGGCAACATTTTTCCACTCAATATCAACTTTAGCGCTGCACTTATTGTTTTCTGTATCTCCTGATACGCCTTTGTATCTCTGAGTCCGGCCGTCGTATCTATGCGCCTGATTCATATAATCAGGTTACGCATAGATATGCCTAAGATCCGACAGGTGTAAGTGACTTACACCATCGGATCTTAGGCTGCAATTCCAGGCCGGCTGCTAGGTGGCGCTTCCGTATCTTTTACGCGTCGA
The DNA here is from genome assembly GCF_905171775.1 of Rana temporaria. Taxonomy (NCBI): domain Eukaryota; kingdom Metazoa; phylum Chordata; class Amphibia; order Anura; family Ranidae; genus Rana; species Rana temporaria. The sequence goes on along the minus strand of NC_053498.1, from coordinate 34,277,971 downwards.
ATATGCAAATGAGCATTTACGCCGATTCAGAAACGAACGACCGCCCGGCGCTTTTTTTTTTACGTTGTTTGCGTTCGGCTTTTTCCGGCGGAAAGTTACCCCTGCTATAGAAGGGTAAGTGCAGCGCATCCTATGTTAAGTATGGCCGTCGTTCCCGCGCCGAGTTTTGAATTTTTTACGTTGTTTGCGTAAGTCGTTTGCGAATACGGCCGGACGTAATTTACGTTAACGCCGAAACCAATGAAGTCCTTGCGACTTCATTTGGAGCAATGCACGCTGGGAAAATTTGCAGACGGCGCATGCGCTGTTCGATCGGCGCGGGGACACGCCTGATTTAAATTGTACACGCCCCTTAGCTGCGGAATTTAAATTCCGCCGGGGGATTTACGAAACGCCGCCGCAACTTTAGAGGCAAGTGCTTTCTGAATAAAGCACTTGCCTCAAAAAATTGCGATGGCGTAACGTAAATCAGATAGGTTCCGCGGATCTAAAGATCCGCTAACCTATCTGAATCTAGCCCATTGGGTCTTGCAGAATGCATCACAATGTAGGGCTTATTTTTTATTTGTTTTGCAGAGCTGGTGCATTGGGGTGGTGCATAGAGGTGCCGTTCTACTTAAATGACCTAGTGATTTTTGGTCCTTTGTGGTGCACTGGCAGAAAATTCAAACTAACTCCAATGCATTTCTATGCATATATACATGTGTATGTGTGTATATTTGGATGTACATATATGTACACTTATGTATATGTATGTTATCTGTAAAGTGCTAGGATTATTAAGCAGGCCATAGACAAAATGAAAACCGAACGAAAATTCCTGTTGGTTGTTTTTCACATCATTAGTTTACCAGCTGCTACATGCAATTTCCACGCTGCAGTCGAAAGTGCCTACACTGTTGGATTTTGTTTGGAAGAATGAAACAATGATGGCACAATTATATGTGCCATTTTCGTTTTTCGATCAACAGAACTTTCAGTTTTCGACTTTATCAGTCACAATTACATTTCCATTATATTATGTTTTGTTGTAGCCCTGAAGAAGGGGCGTTCCTTTGACCTCTGAAACGTGTCGGCTGTTTTTTAAGTACAATACAATATGTGAATTTGGACTCTTCTCTTTTGGTCTGGCGCTCCTACCTTTTATGCATGTTTCATTCAAACTAACTGGCTGGCTTAATGCTTGACATAATATGCATTATTAAACTAGCACTAAATGTGGGGAGTATTTGGAGTCCAATATTTCTTTAACCTCGTACTCATCCATAGTATCTGGCAACAGGAGTGGGGTGAGGAGAAGGACGAGAGAATCGATTGAGGATCAGTGACCTGATTTAATCGACGGCATCCGGAGTCGGATGTGGTTGGTAGAGAGACAAACTCTATCACCAGGTAGGAACTTAGGACCAGGACGACGATGATCTTCTGCTGTTTTATGCCTGGAAACAGCCAGATAAAGATTCTTAGAAACGTCTTTCCAGATGGAGTTGAGGGTCCTTTGGGTTTCAGCTTCTGCTGGTACGAGAGAAGACATAGGAACAGGAAAGGGAATGGATGGATGCTGCCCGTAAACAGTGAAGGGAGAATTTCCAGCACTGACATTGGAGTGTTGGTTTAAGGCAAACTCTGCCCAGGACAAAAGGTCCATCCAGTCATCTTGGTGGGCGGAGATGAAGGCACGGAGATAACATTCTACATTTTGATTGACACGTCCTGTTTGCCCATTGGTCTGGGGATGAAAGGCAGATGAAAAATCCAATTTAATCCCGAAGGAGCTGGCCAAGGCTCTCCAAAACCAAGCTGTAAATTGAACTCCCCTGTCGGAGACAATGTGTGAAGGCATCCCATGGAGATGAAAGATCTCCTTGATGAAAGCCATGGCAAGACTATTAGCGGTAGGAAGACCTGGGAGAGGAATCAAGTAACACATTTTGGAGAACCGATCCACCACTACCCAGATGACCGTGTAACCTGCTGAGGGGGCAGATCTGAGATGAAATCCATGGAAATACAACGCCAAGGTATATCGGGAACTGGTAAGGGTAGAAGCAGCCGAGCTGGTGCGGACGTCAAAGACTTGGGTAGTTCACAAACCGTACAAGCTTGAACATACTCTTTGATGTCCTTACGAAGAGAGGGCCGCCAGTAGTGACACTAAAGGTCACAGGTACGATGTATACTAGGATGTCCAGAGAACTTGGAGTCATGTTCTCACGCAAGGAGTCCGGGACAAAGTTTGGGCACCAGAAACGTTGTACCTGGAGGTGGCATAGGCAGCATCTGAGTAGTAGCTAGAATTCAGTACGAAGGGATGATGGGGCCAGGATCTAGGTGAATCGTTGACATCGAACGACCTGGACAAGGCATCGGCACGAACATTTTTGGCACCAGGACGAAAGGTAATGTTGAAGTTGAACCGGGCTAAAAAAGAGAGCGAGCTTGTCGTGGGTTCAATCATTTTGCAAATCATTAATGATCAGTATAGATGGTGATGCAGTGGGGGGAGCCCTCTAGTAGATGTCGCCATTCTTGAAGAGCTAGTTTAATAGCCTGTAGCTCACGGTCTCCAATGGTATATTTATTTTCTGCATCCGAAAACTTCTTGGAAAAGAATGCGCAAGGCTGAGACTTGCCCTTCTGAGCTTGCAGTAGGAGGCACCGTCTCCTACTGAGGAGGCATCAACCTCCAAAGAAAAAGGTTTCCTAATGTCCGGACGTAGGAGAATTGGGGGGGGGGGGGGAAGGTTGCCTTGAGTTTGTGAACATGGCATGGACACCCTTACAGGTAAAAGATGTAATAGGAGCCACTAAAGTGGAATAGATGTGAATGAATTGGCGATAATAAGTGGTGAAGCCCAAGAAGCATTGGGTGGCTTTAAGACCAAAGGGCTGAGGTTTGGCTGGATCCATGAGGAGGCCCTGATATGCGATTATGTAGCCCAAGAATGGAACTTGTGTTTGTTCAAATAGGCACTTCAACAATTGACCCGCAGTCACTGCAGCACAGCTTTCACATGGAGACGATGGGTGTGCAAGTCTGGAGAGAAAATAAGACTATCAGCCAGATACAATAACACACAAATACTAAAGAAGATCTCATTAGCCACGTTTTTTGAAGACCGTTTGGGTATTACATAGGCCAAAGGGCATCATAAGATATTCATAATCGCCATCCCTGGTGTTAAAAGCGGTCTTCCACTTGTCTCTTTCTCTCATTCTTATTAAAAATTGTAGGCCCCTCTAAGATACAATTTAGTGAAAACATGAGAACCCCACAGAGAGGGTATCGGTTCTTCACGGCGCAGGTTTTCCTGAATGTATTCAGACACGGCTTGTGCTTCTGGGCCTCGGGGGGAAAGGTTCCTGGTAACAGATCAATGGAGCAGTCATAGTCTCTGTGAGGAGGAAGGCTATTAGAAAACTTTTTGCAAAAAACATCATGGAAGGACTTATATTGGGAGGGAAAAATGGGAGTTGTGGAGGTTTCAGAAAGAGGTGGTAGTACATTGGACACACATTGTTCATGACACTGAGGCCCCCAAGCCAATACTTGCCCAGAGTGTATAACGATGGGGTCAAATGGCACAAAGAAACCATCTACTGTGATCACAGAGAGGGGTAAAGTCAGGGCAACAAAGGAAAGGACCATTTCGGAGGCCAAAGATTGCGCAATGGAATTCCCGGCTGCTCCAGAGTCCATGTATACAGAGAGTTGATAAGCATTTTGAGCCCAATGGATAGACACGGGTAGGCTGAAACAAGGGAAGCTGACAGAATTAAAGGATCAATCTAGATCACCTTCCTCAGAGTGACACAGGCCCTGGAGTTTCCTGGACGAACTGGACAGGAGTTTAAAGATGTCCATTACCGCCAGAGTAAAGGTACAAGCCCAAACCCATGCGACGGGTGCAGTCCTCTGGAGTGAGGTGAGTTCACCCAAGCTGCATAGGTTTTTCCAAGGTTTGAGAGGTTGGAGAGGTTGGAGAGGTTGGAGACTGAGAGGGTTTCATACATTTTTGGAAAACCTGTGCTGGACGTCCAGAAAAAGGATGACTGGATCCTTCCAGGGCCTGCTCCTGGAAGCAAATTTCTATTTGACTGCTCAATGCAATCAAATCATCAAGCATGGACAAGTTCATCCTTTACATGCTCAGATAGGCCCTGCCAGAAGGTAACGGTAAGAGCATCATTATTCCATGCAAGTTCAGCGGCCAGCGTATGGAATTGAACTGCGTATTGGCCGACTTTGATTCCTTGCTGACGAAGATGAAGGAGGGCCCCTAAAGCAGAAGACGCTCTGCCGGGCTCGTTAAAAGTTTTTTGGAATGCATCTAAAAACGCCTGGAGGTTGGAGGTGATAGGATCGTGTCATTCCCAAAGTGGGGAGGCCCAAGCTAGGGCAACACCAGTTCCACTTTGGTGCGATCTATTGGACAATGGTGGCTGGCAAGTTCAAAGTGGATGGAACACTGATTAATGAAGCCACGACAAGCCTAAGACCCCATACATACTATACAACTTTTGTTGTTTGATTTCCTTTAGATTTACAAAAACCATGTAGTGCAAGAGCGTGCCTGATTGTAAGCAAATTTTAACTCTTAAAGCGGTTGTATAGGCTAAATTAAACTTTTTTTTTTCCTGGTACCTGTAAAGGAAAAAGCATAATGAGCCAATATGCACTGAATACTAGCTCATTATGAAATACTTAGTTACTTACTTACTAAAAAAAAAACTATACAACCGCTTTAAGGTTTGACCTCAGATTACATGGTTTTGGGAAGTCTGAAAAAATCTACAGAAAATTGTATAGTGTGTATTCAGCTTTAGGGCCACCAGAAAAACGAGGTGGTGGTGGCAGATGGAGGCAGGGATTGCCAGGTATTGCAGATAACATGGGAGCCAATGAGGCAGAAGCAGGGACTGAAGAGGTTACAGCGGCTTGCAGACGATCCAGGCAGGAGGCAAGATCCTGTAGAAACAGCACTATTTTTTATTTTATTTTTAAAAGCCTGTGGCGTGCAAAACACAACCCAAAAACTTTACCCGGTGCAGAAAAAATGTGCACACACAAAGAGTGTTCACAAAAACGTGCAGACGGGTGCTACGTCAAGTGGTCCTCTGTGAGGAGGACCCAACCCTGATCCCCCGGGGCGTTGGACTCCAGACAGGGACTAGAGTAAACAGTGGTCTGTGCAGCCGAAGCTGACACGGACCCAACTTCCTTGGAGGGTCTGACGAAATAGAACCCTCCCAGGTGGGGCTCCCCCGAAGGGAGACCCCATGAGAGCAAGCGAACTAAGCCAGAAGGCCATGTCCAACTACTCCCAAGATGTTCAGGGCTGGCCCGAGGACCTGCACCCTACTAATCACACACAAAGGTGTACAACAATGTGCACCAACAAAAAAAAGACATAATCGTGACAAACAAGGGGGTAAAATAAAAAAGAAAGTGGGGGAGAAGGAAGGTGGGAGATGTGAGTGGAAAGTGACCATCGTGCAATACGATGGCCGGCCCTCCGGCCAGGAAACAAAAATTCCCCTGGTCCTAGCCAAAAGGCTCGGCCCTAGAGGCAGGTGTGAAAAGGGTGTTTGTGGAGATTGTGGCCATGGTGCCATACGAGTAAGTGCCCTCTCAAACACTCGTGCAATGTATGGCACCCCTGGACTGCCACTCCAGGGGCACTATCTCCACAGGCTTTTCAACGGACCCTGACCCCTGGCCCGGACCAGCAGCACCCTTCCCAGCCAGGAAGGTAGGAGCTCTGAGAGATTGGGGAGAGCCCACGCCAATAGGCTACTCCCATCACTCCCACCTAATCACATTTGGGAAATACTAACCACTCCCCCCAAGGGGAAGGAGGAGCAAGTGTTCTCTCCGGAACAACTGACCGGGGCAGGCTCCACCAAAGGCCAGGGGCCTGGCCCCTCACCTTCGATCTCATGTTTCTCCGTCCAAATTAGAAGGCTTCCACCTCCACGCCAGCAGGTTTAGCATCTGCCAACCGCCATCCCTTTCCATCTTGCCGTGTACTCAGGACAGTTAGCATAGCACCACCTACTGGCAACTGATAAGAACAGATACTACACTTGATCTTAGCCAAAAGGGCGAGAAACGATGTAGAAACAGCACTATTTGCTCTTGATTTGCTTGCTGGGAGTTAAGTCTCTGAGATAGGTGATGCATTTGGTCTTCGGCCAGTGACGAACTCTCCAAGGAACTCATGGCTTGAGAAAACTGTCATGGTGCCAATTGTGTGAGCCCACAGGCGAGCAGGTGACATGGGATCCCCCAGGGTGTGGAATCTAAGAGCCAGCTGGTATTCTGCCAGGGACCCCCTCACAGGAGTTTGGACTTAGCTGCGTGCTGACCCCAGGTCACGACACCCAGGTTCTCCTTTCTTGCGATGAGAGTACTCAGAGAGATGGTGCAGGCACAGATGGATGGCACAAAAGGAGAGCCGGATAATGACCCACAGTCAGGGCGGGCAGCCGACAAACGAAATCAGGAGAACTAGCAGAGTCAGTACACAAGCAATCAGTCCACGAGAAGTCAAGTTAGAAATGATTGCACAGACGGGGCTCAGAAACACGTGTTACTCAAGCAACCAGAAACTGGTCTGAATGGAATTGAAATAGGGAGACACATGGGACTGGACAGGAAGTAGCAAGAAGGAAGGTATATTAACCATCAGGTGAAGACAGCAACACCCATAGCTGCTAAGTCAGTGCAGCAAGAGCAGAGCACAAACGTGTGGAATCATAGGTGCCAGCAGACCTACAGCAGCAAAAGGTAAAAAACGCATGCAACCAGTCAGACACAGACCAGCTCCGCAGCTGATCTGTGACGGTACCATGTAGGTGTGGGGTGCTTCATCAGAAAATAGCACATATCCAATTTTCACAGTGTTGGCAATGAATGGGCTACCATAGAAGGAAAAAACTCTCTAGCAATTCAGAGCAAACTGAGCAGACTGCGACCAAGGCTCTGTACTGTCAGGAGATGGATTGGGGGCAGTAAAAGAAAGGGAGGATCAGAGAAGACAGGATCGAACAGCCTTTTTACATGGTGTGGACTAACGGAGTACGTATTTTTTCAACTACATTTTAATGCAATGCATGTTATTGTTACCGTACCGCAACACAGATATATAAGTTGACCCTGACCCTTAGGCTATATCCACACTTTTACTTTGTGGTAAAACATGGTGACGCATGGATATATTTTATGTAATTTTTTTTGGCGTGTGTGAGATTTAGTTATATTTTTAATATTTTCCAGTTTCATCCAACGGTAGCCAGTGCAGAGTCAAATGATGGTGTCACACATCCCGATGGATCCTCTATGTAAAATAACAACAAATTGGGCAGTCGAGCTGTAAAAAAGTAACTGAAGCACACTAATATCAGAAGTGCATCTTAAAGTTTATTTCACAAACAAATCCAACGCATTTCGGAGGCTCACAGAGTTTCCCTTCATCAGGGTTTGTAAAATGATCGTGAATCAAGGGAAGTGGTCATGAACTGAAGTAGTGGGATAGAGGAAAGTATGTATATCATTTGTGCCAGCACCTGATATCGACAGACATAGTAAATCCCAAAATTCGATCTTTTTGATACATTAACCACTTGCCCTCTGGAAGATTTACCCCTTTCATGACCAGGCCATTTTTTGCAATACGGTACTGTGTTACTTTATATGAAAATTGCGTGGTTGTGCAATGCTGGACCCAAATAAAATGTATATGCTAATGTAGCGCTCACCCCCGAAGGAGCCGCTGATTGATTTGGGATCGGCAAAATGAAGTTACCCTGACATGGCTCCAGGGGTGCAGTGGTAGAACAAATAGTGAGCGAAGGTCCAGACAGTAATTGAAGGGTTTTCAATGCTTTATTTCCAGGCCAACATCAACATCAGTTTGGAAGGACAAGGTTGATGAATGGATAGGAGGAGAAAACCTTGCGGTATCAGGCCTGGATAACAATGGAGCAGTCAGTACTACTCTGTATAGTACCAACTTCTGCAACTCGTCGCCACTCTACTCGGAGTGGGTAAAGTGCCCCCGGACAGACCCCTATGATAGGCCTGGCAGCCGAAGTGTCACTCTGAACCGTCTGGGAGGAACAGGTGTGTCTCACAGACCCGGCTCTAGGGCCTTGGTCACAGGCCAGTTTCAATAAAAGACTTAGGTGAATAAAGAGCAACTCCTCCCGGTAAACTTCTTCCTAAACAGGCCCCCGGGTGACAGCAAGCATACCTGTCAGTGATCCGAACACCCGATCCCAGACTGGGATTCTTTCAATAGGTCCTGGAATCCAGCGTAACACTGAAGTTCACCTTTTCCTCCCGATGAGGTTGGAGGCAGTATTGAGCCTTGGCCAGGTGGGCCGCGCTGGCGGGGTCCATGGATGCACGTACCCTGAAGGTGGGTACCGCTCCTGGAACGGGGACCCTGCGAAAGTTTTAGAACACATGACCCCTGTCACAGATATACTCTCCCCCAGCATGCCTTGCGAGGGAAAACTCCTCTAATTGGCTGCTGGGAAAGCTTGCTCTGCCAGAACCCTCTAGCGCCAACAGCTGGCCAGGGAAGGCACTGAATCCCTGGACCACAGACTGACCCAGTGGACAATTCTGGAATGACAGACGTCCGGAATTTGAACAAATCTTGAATGGGAGCAAAGTAACTCTCCCATTCCCACTAACTTTAGCGTAGCGCCCATGCTGAAAGCAAGGGGGCGCTACACTAATAAAATGTATGCCCTTTCTTTCCCTACAAATAGAGCTTTTTTTTAGTGGTATTAGATCAACTCTGTTTTTTTTTTTTGCGCTATAAACAAAAAAAAGATCGACAATTTTGAAATATAAGACCTATCCAATAAAAAAAATCTAAAAAAAAAATCTAATTTCTCCATAAATTTAGCCCAATTTGTATTCTGCTACAGATTTTTGGTAAAATAAGCGTATATTGATTGGTTTGCGCAAAAAGTTTTAGGCCCAGATTCAGATAGAAGTTATGACGGCGTATCTCCGGATCTACGTGGCGTCGGATCTATGTGGCTGATTCATAGAATCAGTTACGCATAGATTTCCCTAAGATCCAACCGGCGTAAGTCTCTTACACCGTCGTATCTTAGGCTGCATATTTACGCTGGCCGCTAGGTGGCGCTTCCGTAGATTTACGTGAGGAATATGCAAATTAGGTAGATACGTCAAATCAGAAACGTATGTCCGCCCGGCGCATTTTTTTACGTCGTTTACGTTAAAGTTACCCATGCTATATGAGGCGTATCCCATGTTAAGTATGAACGTCGGGCCAGCATCAAATTTTCCGTTGTTTGCGTAAGTCGTTCGCGAATAGGGCTGTGCGTAATTTACGTTCACGTCGAAAGCATTGGCGATTTGCGGCGTAATTTCGAGCATGCGCACTGGGATTCTTTCACGGACGGCGCATGCGCCGTTCGTAAAAAACTTCAAATACGTGGGGTCACAATTAATTTAAATAAAACACGCCTACATCATCCACATTTGAATTCCGCGGGCTTACGCCGGACCACATACGTTACGCCGCCTTAACGAAGGGCGCAAGTTCTTTCTGAATACGGAACTTGCGCCCTAATTTACGGCGGCGTAACGTATCTGAGATACGTTACGCCCGCCGATAGATACACTATTGTATCTGAATCTACAAACTATGGGATTTTTTTTTAAGTTTTACTGCAATATTGAGGCAGACAAATCGGACAATTACACTTTTTGGGGACCAGTGACATTAATACAGTGAGCAGCACGCAAGTGGTAAAGCTGAAGTTTAGGGATGGATATTTTTGTATAATTATATTAGTCCAGCTTGGACCAGTGTATATATGTATGTGCTATACCAGGGCCGTTTGAAGGAATTTGGGGGCTCCAAGCAAAATGGACATGGAGGCCCCCCCCCCCGAACGCCCGCAAAGCCTACAGGAATCACAGCATAGCGATCCAAATACGAACACATGAACATTTGCAAAAAACACCACTGTACCATAAAATCAATTAATATAAATAAAAAAGTGCACAATAACTAAATCCAACATACTTCTTACTTCCACCTCCCCCTCCCACCCCACAGCAGGTGTCCCCACCAGAGTCACCCCACAACAGGTGTCCCCCATCAGAGCCCCCCACAGCAGGTGTCCCCCATCAGAGCCCCCCACAGCAGGTGTCCCCCATCAGAGCCCCCCCACAGCAGGTGTCCCCCATCAGAGCCCCCCACAACAGGTGTCCCCCATCAGAGCCCCCCACAACAGGTGTCCCCCATCAGAGCCCCCCACAACATAACACCTCTGATTTTCACTTTTAATTTAACATTTAAACAGTCCGTCGGATTTACAAATACTGTATTTAAGCAAATAAGCTCTGTTTTGTGTTGAAATGACTGCATCCCGCAATACATATACTTGCATCCACCATTGCCCCCACTCATCACGTAATGTCCACCATTGCCCCCACTCATCACGTAATGTCCACCATTGCCCCCACTCATCACGTAATGTCCACCATTGCCCCCACTCATCACGTAATGTCCACCATTGCCCCCACTCATCACGTAATGTCAACCATTGCCCCCACTCATCACGTAATGTCAACCATTGCCCCCACTCATCTCGTAATGTCCACCATTGCCCCCACTCATCACGTAATGTCCACCATTGCCCCCACTCATCACGTAATGTTCACCATTGCCCCTACTCGTCATCACCATCACTGTTCCAGTGCAACATTACCCCCACATTAGTAATAATTGCCAGTAGTTTAACATTGCCCCCACATAGTAATAATAGCCAGTAGTATAACATTGCCCCCACATAGTAATAATAGCCAGTAGTACAACATTGCCCCCACATAGTAATAGTAGCCAGTAGTATAACATTGCCCCCACATGACAATAGTAATAATAGCCAGTAGTTTAACATTGCCCCCAAATTAGTAATAGCCAGTAGTACTAGTATAAATAACATTGCCCCCACATTCGTAATAATAGCCAGTAGTACTAGTATAACTTTGCCCCCACATATTAGTAATAATAGCCTATAGCCAGCCATTTTAGCATAATAAAAGCCAGTCTAAAAATGATGATCCAACTCACTGTACTGTAGAATAGATCATTCGCGCACTCTCGTAGGAATAGAAGATCCACGAGCAGAGTACGAGCAGTGTACCAAGATGGCCGACCGCGCCGGAGCTAGGCCAAAGCCGCGGCCTTTCCTAAGGCCGCGGCAGGGGTGCGCTCTGCGGATCGCAATCTGTGCCGATCCGAACAGGCCGCCCCGTTCGGATCGTGGACCCTGCTTGGGGGCCCCTGGCCAGCTCGGGCCCCAAGCAATTGCTTGGTTTGCCTCTCTAGTTCCGACGGGCCTGTGCTATACTTGTTTCATCCCTTTAGAAGCTGGAAATTACTGTAGAACCATTACTACAGTGATCTCCACTATCTTCCAGGTCACGTGCCAAGCGGCTGAAAAAATGCAGTCTTCTCAGAATGGCATTGGCATCCATGCCAAACGAGCGCCCTCTGGTGTTCAGTAAGCAGCAGGCACTGGACCTGTAAGGCAGCAGCAATCACTGTTATAGTGGTGCCTACTACAGTAATTCTTTCAGGAGGATCCCACAGGTATAGCACATACATTCTTACATTGGTCCAAGCTGGAGCAATGTAACTATGCAAAAATATCCATACCTAGACTTCAGATTTAGAACCTTGCAGAGCTTTTTTGACTTGGCAGTGCAACGTCATATATTTTTGCAAATATATACAACAGATACCTCTGTTTAGCGATCAAATAACATTTTGCTGCTGGGTTCCTATTATATTTTATAAACAGTAATTCTGTATGTACATGTATAGATGTAGAAACTTTTAGCAGTAACAGTAGCAGGGCTTATGAAGCAGAAACAAGGTTTAAGCCCTCTAGTGGTGAAAAACTGGTAGTATTTTGTATGCAAGAGCTGGCATTTTCTATATATTAGTATAGTTACAGTATAGGAACACACATATAAGTCATTCTATATTTAGAGGGTGGCAATGTTATGCCTGTAAAAACATAACATAATACTAAATAACTGATGGCTGCTCAGGGTCTGGTAGAGCGTAGATCAGCGAGTTACTAAGGCAGGAAATATGACTCTGAGTCCTCAGGCTAGCCTGGAGCTGCTAACAAATGATCCTGAAACAGAACCGGTGAGGATGCGAAGTGAAGCGAGCGAACCCGACCACTACATTTTTTTCTGGATGAAGGTGGAAAATCCCTTTAGGCTATAATTCATTTGCATATTGTTCAGCAGCCTGTACCAGATTGTTGTAAAAAATGACAGGCTGTAGTAGTGGGATTGTATTTAAAATGACACAAAATTCTGGCTTTAAAAATTATATTTTGTTATGTGTTCTTAACTTAACCACTTCCATACTGGGCACTTAAACCCCTTCCTGACCAGAGGACTTTTTGCGATTCGGCACTGCGTCGCTTTAACTGACAATTGCGCGGTCGTGCGACGTGGCTCGAAAACAAAATTAACGTCCTTTTTTCCCCACAAATAGAGCTTTCTTTTGGTGGTATTTGATCACCTCTGCGGTTTTTATTTTTTGCGCTATAAACAAAAATAGAGCGACAATTTTGAAAAAAAAAAAAATATTTTTACTTGTTGCTATAATAAATAGCTCAATTTTTTTTTTTTTACGTTTTTTTTTTTATCCTCAGTCTAGGCCGATACGTATTCTACATATTTTTAGTAAAAAAAAAAAAAAAAAATCGCAATAAGCGACTGGTTTGCGCAAAAGTTATAGCGCCTACAAAATAAGGGACAGAATTATTATTATTATTTTTTTTTTTTTACTAGAAATGGCGGCGATCTGCGATTTTTATTGGGACTGCGACGTTATGGCGGACACATCGGACACTTTTGACACGTTTTTGGCGCCATTCACATTTATACTGCAATCAGTGCTATAAATATGCACTAATTACTGTATAAATTTTTTTTTTACTAGAAATGGCGGCGATCTGCGATTTTTATTGGGACTGCGACGTTATGGCGGACACATCGGACACTTTTGACACATTTTTGGCGCCATTCACATTTATACTGCAATCAGTGCTATAAATATGCACTAATTACTGTATAAATGTGACTGGCAGGGAAGGGGTTAACACTAGGGGGTGAGGAAGGGGTTAAATGTGTATCCTAATTAGTGTTCTAACTGTGGGGGAGGGGGGGTGACTGGGGGGGTGACCGATCTGTGTCTCTATGTACAAGAGACACAGACCCGTCTCCTCTCTCCCCTGACAGCACCGCTGTCTGCGAGAGCCGGGAATGAGAGATGATCTCATATGTAAACATATGAGATCATCTCTCATTGGCCGCACAGATCGCCTAGGAAACGGCTGCTCCGATTGGCCGTTCACGGCGATCTGTGACTGGCTGTGTCCAAGGGACACGGCCAGCACAGCAGTTCCCCGCTGCGCGCTCGGGAGCGCGCGCGGGGAACGCGAAAAGGGGCGGCCGTAAAAACACGGCCTCCCAGAGATTCAGAGCCACCCGGCGGCCGTATATAGTCGTACGGCCGTCGGGAAGTGGTTAATGTATATTGGGTTCAGGTTGCTCTCGGCCTTTTCTTTCTATTTTTTTGTTGCTGTTCTTATCTTCCTGTTAAAGGGTGGCTACATTCATTCTCTATGGTCCCGTTGTATTTAGGTATGTAGCCATCCTCTCTTTCTCTTTTTTTTTCTTTTATGGGCTCTCCGTACAGCCAGTGCTTACCTATGATGGCTGTCCAGACAGTAGCAAACAGCTACGGCTGCCGGCAAACTTGTCATTATCTATATGTCATTACCTGTATGTCATTTCAAGCAATAGCAATTAGGGGGCGCACGTGCTGGTGGAGGCACAATCGCGCTCTGATTGGATACAGGGAATGCCAATCAGCGGTTCCAGGGGACCCGATGTCCGCCGGCCACCTGTGATCATTCCCGGGAGAGTCAGAACACAAACGACATAAAATACGACGCTGTTCGTACGTTTCCGACGTCCATACATAACATGACTTACCCCTGCTTTATGAGGGGTAACTTTACGCCGGCGTATATCTTACGTAAACGACGTATCTTGATACGCCGGGCGCACGTACGTTTGAAATATACGCAACGCGGAAATATACGGAAGCGCCACCTAGTGGCCAACGTAAATATGCACCCTTAGATACGACGGCGTAGGAGACTTACGCCGCTCGTATCTAGGCAACTGTGAGGCGTATCCGATTCTATGAATCAGGCGCTGAGTTGCGACGGGCCGCACTCAGAGTTACGACGGCGTATCTGGAGATACGCCGTCGTAACTCCTTTGTGAATCCGGGTCTCTAACTTTTGCGTTTATACGTTTATTGGGATTTTTTTTACTAAAAATATGATATTGGGTCTGAGATCAAAAGTAACATTTCTGTCTTTGCAGATGACACCAAGCTATGCAGTGGAATAACGTCCTTGCAGGATGTCGCCAATTTACAAGCCGACCTCAATGCTCTGTCTAATTGGGCGACTAAGTGGCAGATGAGGTTTAATGTAGATAAATGTAAAGTTATGCACTTGGGGGCTAAGAATATGCATGCATCATACATACTAGGGGGAGTACAACTGGGGGGATCTGTAGTGGAGAAGGATCTGGGGGTCTTGGTAGATCATAAGCTCAATAATAACATGCAATGCCAAGCTGCGGTTTCCAAAGCGAGCAAAGTCCTTTCTTGTATTAAGAGAGGTATGGACTCCAGAGACAGAGATATAATTTTGCCCCTGTACAAATCATTAGTAAGACCTCATCTGGAATATGCAGTTCAGTTTTGGGCACCAGTTCTCAAAAAGGACATCGGAGAACTGGAGAAAGTGCAGAGAAGGGCAACCAAACTGATAAGAGGCATGGAGGAGCTCAGCTATGAGGAAAGATTAGAGGAACTGAATTTATACACTCTTGAGAAGAGGAGAATAAGGGGGAATATGATCAACATGTACAAATATATAAGAGGTCCATACAGTGAACTTGGTGTTGAGTTATTCACTTTACGGTCAACACTGAGGACAAGGGGGCACTCTTTACGTCTAGAGGAAAAGAGATTTCACCTCCAAATACGGAAAGGTTTTTTCACAGTAAGAGCTGTGAAAATGTGGAACAGACTCCCTCCAGAGGTGGTTCTGGCCAGCTCAGTAGATTGCTTTAAGAAAGGCCTGGATTCTTTCCTAAATGTACAGAATATAACTGAGTACTAAGATTTGTAGGTAAAGTTGATCCAGGGTAAATCCGATTGCCTCTCGGGGGATCAGGAAGGAATTTTTTCCCCTGCTGTAGCAAATTGGATCATGCTCTGCTGGGGTTTTTTGCCTTCCTCTGGATCAACTGTGGGTATGGAGTTGGGTGTATAGGATTTTACTGTGTTTTTTATTTTGTTTTTTTTATTTTTTGTGGTTGAACTGGATGGACTTGTGTCTTTTTTCAACCTGACTAACTATGTAACTGAAAACATTTTGGCCTAAATTGATTAAGAAATTCGATTTTTTTAATGGATTTGTATTATAACAAAAAGTAAAAAATATTGGGCTAGATTCAGATAGATTGATTAATTAAATTTGGGGATAGTGGCGCTGCTTATGTTTTATGTTTAAGTGTACACAAGATGTCCTATATTATAAGGCGATGTTATATTTGTAGGGGAGCTCCAATTACTAGGAGAGACCAATGGAAGTGGGTCTCCTAGACCTTATTATCGTTTATCCAAACGACCAGGTGCTACCCCCTATTATTGCTTATAATCCGCACTGGTGTCCCAATGATCCGTTGGTTCTTCCAGTGGAATTAGTACGTGTACTTCAGAGGGAGTGTGGAACCAGCCAGTAAGTTAAATTGTAATTCTGGTAATGTCCTATGTGCTAGGTATCGCAAATGCTTTTAAAGTATAGCCTTGAAGTGATAATATGTGCAATATGTGCTCAAATCCAATATTCCGTGATATCAAAATAAAATATATATAAAACACAAAAAATATGTATGGAGTGTCCCCCAGGGCACTGTAAGTGAAAATTAAGGGTTTACCACCCTTTGGTGGCTAAACAAATATTAATAAATGTCAACCAAATAATATGTGGTTAGTTGGTGCCTATTCCAGGGCACTGTGCAGGCAAGAAGTAAAGATTGTATGGTGAACCTTAGTGTGGATCGCTTCTGCCAAATGGTGAAAAATCAATATATATATATATATATATGTGAAGAAAAAATAATAATAAAAAATATTGCAGAAAAGGACAATACTGTTCGGTTAGGACCACCCGCAAAAAGTATCTAAACCTGATACAAGGATTAAATGCAAAGCGACCGTGGTTACATAGAATAGGATAAACAAATATAGATAAATATATAGACTAACTGTGGTTATTTAAAAAACACAGTCCCAAAAGAAGTGAACATGTGAGGAGTGAAGTGGAAAGTCCGAGTTCACATATACAAATAATCAAAAAAATGAATGAGCATAGACACCCCACAGTGGGTGTGAGCAAAGGTGTTGCTGGAAAAAATCTCTTAATTAAATAGGATCTCAAAAACCAAACAATAGTTCAGTTTGGAAACAATGTATCGCTGGTATTAAAAATACATGATTGGAAAAACAAAATAGTGACTTCATGTGATTTTCTTCTTGGTTGATTTTAACGTGACTTTCGTGCTCCCCCTGTTGTGTCCCCACTCACCGGATGTTGGCACCCCTAGGGGCAAAAGGCAATGGTGGTGGTACCTCGATAGTTGTTGTTGTGCTGGTGTATAAAACGGCAAAC
Source organism: Rana temporaria (assembly GCF_905171775.1). Taxonomy (NCBI): domain Eukaryota; kingdom Metazoa; phylum Chordata; class Amphibia; order Anura; family Ranidae; genus Rana; species Rana temporaria. The sequence continues at coordinate 34,261,129 of NC_053498.1, read as the reverse complement.
CAATGCTTTATCACCTCTCCAGAGGGGGAGGGAAGAAAATCCAATGCAGCTTCCAGGTGTCCGAAGGATAATGATTAAAGGAGAAAAAAAGAAAAAATCCACATAGCGTGACACTGCGTTTGTAAAAGAAAAAGACCATTCGTCTTTATTAAAAAATTGTTGTATATTGGGTGGTATAACAAACCAATCAACAATCCCAAATCCCCGTGGGATATATGTACAGGTAAGCTATTTAGGAAACCACTTCCATGGAATAAAAAAGGGGGTTTTTTTGAAGATCAGAAGACCAATCAAAAAAAAAAAAAGGACTTTGCAGAAAAAATGTAAATAGAAAAATAAAATAAAATAAAATATAGAGGCACAATGAGCCCTGTTATCTGTTCCTACTCTCGAGCTAACTAGCGAAGCCTGTGCCGCCGTGCAGCAAGCAGAGAGCGTCCGTGGCTTCCCCTGTCAGGCGAATCGCGGCTCGGAGGACAGCGATGCAGTCAGCTGATGGGCCGTGCGTACTTGCGTCTATGGTCACCTGACGCGTTTCGTCGTATGACGTTCTCAAAGGCGATTCCCTTTCGAATCGCCTTTGAGAACGTCATACGACGAAACGCGTCAGGTGACATAGACGCAAGCACACACGTACGCACGGCCCATCAGCTGACTGCATCGCTGTCCTCCGAGCCGCGATTCGCCTGACAGGGGAAGCCACGGACGCTCTCTGCTTGCTGCACGGCGGCACAGGCTTCGCTAGTTAGCTCGAGAGTAGGAACAGATAACAGGGCTCATTGTGCCTCTATATTTTATTTTATTTTATTTTTCTATTTACATTTTTTCTGCAAAGTCCTTTTTTTTTTTTTTTGATTGGTCTTCTGATCTTCAAAAACCTGTACATATATCCCACGGGGATTTGGGATTGTTGATTGGTTTGTTATACCACCCAATATACAACAATTTTTAAATAAAGACGAATGGTCTTTTTCTTTTACAAACGCAGTGTCACGCTATGTGGATTTTTTCTTTTTTTCTCCTTTAATCATTATCCTTCGGACACCTGGAAGCTGCATTGGATTTTCTTCCCTCCCCCTCTGGAGAGGTGATAAAGCATTGGTTTGCCGTTTTATACACCAGCACAACAACAACTATCGAGGTACCACCACCATTGCCTTTTGCCCCTAGGGGTGCCAACATCCGGTGAGTGGGGACACAACAGGGGGAGCACGAAAGTCACGTTAAAATCAACCAAGAAGAAAATCACATGAAGTCACTATTTTGTTTTTCCAATCATGTATTTTTAATACCAGCGATACATTGTTTCCAAACTGAACTATTGTTTGGTTTTTGAGATCCTATTTAATTAAGAGATTTTTTCCAGCAACACCTTTGCTCACACCCACTGTGGGGTGTCTATGCTCATTCATTTTTTTGATTATTTGTATATGTGAACTCGGACTTTCCACTTCACTCCTCACATGTTCACTTCTTTTGGGACTGTGTTTTTTAAATAACCACAGTTAGTCTATATATTTATCTATATTTGTTTATCCTATTCTATGTAACCACGGTCGCTTTGCATTTAATCCTTGTATCAGGTTTAGATACTTTTTGCGGGTGGTCCTAACCGAACAGTATTGTCCTTTTCTGCAATATTTTTTATTATTATTTTTTCTTCACATATATATATATATATATTGATTTTTCACCATTTGGCAGAAGCGATCCACACTAAGGTTCACCATACAATCTTTACTTCTTGCCTGCACAGTGCCCTGGAATAGGCACCAACTAACCACATATTATTTGGTTGACATTTATTAATATTTGTTTAGCCACCAAAGGGTGGTAAACCCTTAATTTTCACTTACAGTGCCCTGGGGGACACTCCATACATATTTTTTGTGTTTTATATATATTTTATTTTGATATCACGGAATATTGGATTTGAGCACATATTGCACATATTATCACTTCAAGGCTATACTTTAAAAGCATTTGCGATACCTAGCACATAGGACATTACCAGAATTACAATTTAACTTACTGGCTGGTTCCACACTCCCTCTGAAGTACACGTACTAATTCCACTGGAAGAACCAACGGATCATTGGGACACCAGTGCGGATTATAAGCAATAATAGGGGGTAGCACCTGGTCGTTTGGATAAACGATAATAAGGTCTAGGAGACCCACTTCCATTGGTCTCTCCTAGTAATTGGAGCTCCCCTACAAATATAACATCGCCTTATAATATAGGACATCTTGTGTACACTTAAACATAAAACATAAGCAGCGCCACTATCCCCAAATTTAATTAATCATTACTTCCAGGTTTCATTGAAACCTGTCAGGGAGGCAGCAGCTTAAATAACCCTTTTTATCCTAAGCGCGGATCCCCCCAATCCACCTAGATTCAGATAGATTAGCAAATCTTTAGATCTGCGTAATCTATCTGATTTATGATCCGCAGGCGCAAATTTGAGAGGCTAGTGCAGTATTCAGAAAGCACTTACCTCGAAACTTGCGCCGGCGGATCGTAACTCCCCCGGTGGAATTCAAATTCCGCGGCTAGGGGGAGTGTAGTATTTAAATAAGGCGCGTCCCTGCGCCGATTTAAATGCCCATGCGCCGTTCGTGAATTTTCCCGGCGTGCATTGCTCCCAATGACGTCGCTAGGACTTCATTGGTTTCGGCGTGAACGTAAATTATGTCCATCCGTATTCGCGACCGACTTACACAAACAACGTAAAAATTCAAAACTCGGCACGGGAACGACGGCCATACTTAACATTGGATACGCCGCATATAGCAGGGGTAAGTATACGCCGGAAAACGCAAACGACTTAAAAAAAAGCCGCGGGCGTTCGTTTCTGAATCGGCGGAAATCGGAATTTGCATATTTGTCGCGTAAAAAAACGAAGTGCCACCTAGCGGCCGGCGGGAGATTGCAGCCTAAGATCCGACGGTGTAAGTCACTTACACCTGTCGGATCTAAGGGAGATCTATGCGGAATTGATTCTTATGAATCAGTCGCATAGATACGACCGTTGGATCTCAGAGATACGACGGCGTATCAGGAGATACGGCGTCGTATCTCTTTCTGAATCTCCCCCATTGTTTTTTTTTTTTTGTTTTTTTTTAATTGTTCTTTTTTTGTTTATAGCGCAAAAAGTAAAAACCACAGAGGTGATTAAATACCACCAAAAGAAAGGTCTATTTGTGGGGAAAAAAGGCATCAATTTTATTTGGGTGTTGTACCCATGCCCGCTCAATTGTACCCATGCCCGCGCAATTGTCAATTATAGTAATGCAGTGCGGTATCACAAAAAATGGCCTGGTCATTAAGGGGGTAAATCCTTCTGGGTTGCAGCTTGAAGGAAGGAGGCGCCTCATAATGGTTTATTATGGAGTCGGATATTTGGAATTTCTCTTCTGCTCTGTGTCATATGTCATAATTACAGCAACTTTCTAACAGTGTGGGGATGGAATTAGTGTACGGGCGAATCATCTGCTCTATGTAATGTACAGCAGGTCTTGTTATGGAGACTGGAGTAACCACAGCAGACGGTAGTAGCATGGAGCACATCCCAAGAGAGGAATGCCTGGCCATCACATGCATGGGTAACATTATAACATTAGAAGTAATTCTCCGAATTCCAGTTATGGGACTACTGACTACAGTTCTGTACATTCTGTATCTGAAGAATCAATTCATTCAAGTGGAATTGCGGGTTTGCGCAATGCAGTTTTTTTTTTTTTTTCCAAAGTACTCGAACTACATTTTATTAGGTAAAGCCACTTGCAATGCCTCGTACACACGATCGCGAAGAGAAAAGTGCGATGTGAGCTTGTCGTCACAAATTCTGACCATGTGTATGCTCCATCACACTTTTTCTGTGAGAATTCCAGCCAAGAAAAGATTGAGAACAGGATCTCAATTTTGTGACAGGAAAAATTCCTATCGGGAATCGCGATCGCCTGTATGCAATTACGACGTGAAAAAACACGCGCATGCTCAGAATCAAGCAGAAGAGCCGAACTGCCTATTGAACTTCATTGATCTTGGCTCGTCGTACGTGTTGTATGCAGTGTTGCCAACCGTCCGTATTTTTACGGACAGGTCGTAAAAACGGGCACTTTTTTCCCCCGTACGTAAATGTCCGTGGTTGCGGGAATGTGCCAGTAAAAATAGCCGAGATCGGTTTGGCTTGGAACTGCGCATGGAGATTGGAGGCAGGGGGTGATGGTGGCTGCGGTGGCACCGCAGAGGGGGATGGAGGCAGGGGGTTTTAGTGTAAGGGGGTGATTGGAGGCAGGGGGTATTGGTGGCACCGCAGAGGGGGATGGTGGCACCGCAGAGGGTGGGGGATGGAGACAGGGGTTGTTGGTGGCACCGCAGAGGGGGATGGAGGCAGGGGGTTTTAGTGTCAGAGGGTGATTGGAGGCAGGGGGTATTGGTGGCACCGCAGAGGGGGATGGTGGCACCGCAGAGACTGGGGAATGGAGACAGGGGTTGTTGGTGGCACCGCAGAGGGGGATGGAGGCAGGGGGTGATTGGAGGCAGGGGGCCTGGGGGAGATTGGAGGCAGGGGGAGATTGTGGCACCGCAGAGGGGAGTGAAGGCAGGTGGTGTTGGTGGCAGAGGGGGATGTTTTTTTTACCTTAATATCTACCTTAAATCACATTGCTATTTGCCTAGCGTACATGTTTGTAGCCTAAATACTGAAATGTGCACCTAAAAATGTAATTTAGTAACTTTTGTGAAATGCCAGTAAAAACGTGGCTGTGCCAGTAAATTTCGGGTGTCATGCCAGTAAATTTTAATCTGGTAGGTTGGCAACACTGGTTGTACGTCACCACGTTTATGATGGTCGGAATTTCATGCAAGATTAGCGTGACCGTGTGTATGCAAGACAAATTTCAGCCGTTGAAAAAAACACGTTTTTCTTGTCGGAAATCGCGATCGTGTGCACGAGGCATAAGAGTACGGTATATGGAATCCTTAAAGGGGTTGTAAAGGTTTTTTATTTTCTAAATAGGTTCCTTTAAGCTAGTGCATTGTTGATTCACGTACCTTTTCCTTCAATTTCCCTTCTAAATGTTTTTTTTCTTTGTCTGAATTTCTCAATTCCTGTTCCTCCTCAGTAAGCTTGCCCCCCTCATCCGAGCCGTTCTGGCTGGGGGTTAGTCAGCGTTCTCGCCCCCTCCCTTGGGACTTCAGCCCTGTGGGGAGACGAACACAACGTGGCTATTTAGAAAATAAAAAACAAACCTTTACAACCCCTTTAACTAAATGGCATTAATAAAACACATGCATCATAAACAATTGCCCTTTTTTATACAATAAATACTATTCTCATCTTTTTTCATCCTTTGTTGCATATAAGCATTGCAGATCTCCAGCAGCGTCTTTGCAGACACTTCCTGACTACAATTTGGTGACGGCTACACTTCCTTTCTCAGGACAGGTTTTGCTGATGGTGACAACAGGGGGCTGGTCTGTGAAATGTGCGTCAGTATGGAGGAACTCATCTATGAGGAAAGATTAGAGGAACTGAATTTATTCTCTCCTGAGAAGAGGAGATTAAGGGGAATATGATCAACATGTACAAATACATAAGGGGTCCATATAGTTACATAGTTACATACGGTAGTTAGTCAGGTTGAAAAAAGACACAAGTCCATCAAGTTCAACCATAAGAAATAAAATAATAATAATATCATACAATCACATATACCCAATTCTATACCTACAGTTGATCCAGAGGAAGGCAAAAAAAAACAGCAAAGCATGATCCAATTTGCTACAGCAGAGGAAAAAATTACTTCCTGATCCCCCGAGAGGCAATCGGATATTCCCCAGATCAACTTTACCTACAAATGTCAGTACCCAGTTATATTATGTACATTTAGGAAAGTATCCAGGCCTTTCTTAAAGCACTTCCTTGCTTTGCAGGAAGGGAAAAACAGCCACATCGCTGCTCCGTGTCAGTGGCATTGGTAGGGGGGCTAACACTTTTTCTACTATGTAATATAGTCACATATTTTCTCTGTAAGATGTGTTGACCCTCCTTGGACTCCTATTGGATCAATCTATGGTTACTGCAGTTGCCACTGTAGTTTTCTCTTTAAATTTATTTGATTTTATGTACTTTGTTTTTTATTTTCTTACAAACCCTTATGGGTTATATGTTAATAAATGTATTTGGTTTTTTTTAATTGGTGCCTATAAAGTCCATTTCTTTTTATCTTCAACATTTGCTGTTCCAAAATTGGTAGGCGGGGAGAGGAGTGCCTATACTGATGGAGATCTATACTGATGGAGGGGGGTCTGCACTGAGGGGGGTCTATACTGATGGAGGGGGGTCTGCACTGAGGGGGGTCTATACTGATGGAGGAGGGTCCATACTGATGGAGGGGGGTCTGCACTGAGGGGGGTCTATACTGATGGAGGGGGGTCTGCACTGAGGGGGGTCTATACTGATGGAGGGGGGTCTGCACTGAGGGGGGTCTATTCTGATGGAGGGGGGTCTGCACTGAGGGGGGTCTATACTGATGGAGGAGGGTCCATACTGATGGAGGGGGGTCTGCACTGAGGGGGGTCTATATGGATGGAGGGGGTCTGCACTGAGGGGGTGTCTATACTGATGGAGGGGGGTCTGCACTGAGGGGGGGTCTATACTGATGGAGGGGGGTATGCACTGTGGGGGTCTGCACTGAAGGAGGGGGGGGTCTATATGGATGGAAGGGGGGTCTGCACTTAGAGGGGTCTATACTGATGAAGGGGGGTATGCACTGTGGGGGTCTATATGGATGAAGGGGGGTCTGCACTGAGGGGGTGTCTATACTAATGGAGGGGGGTCTGCACTGAGGAGGTGTCTGCACTGAGGGGTCTTTACTTATAGAGGGGGTCTGCACTGAGGAGATGTCTGCACTGAGGGGGGTCTATACTGAGGGGGGGGGTCTGCACAGAGGGGGGTTTATACTGATGAAGGGGGGTCTCTACTGAAAGAGGAGGGTCTGTACTGAGGGGGGTCTATACTGATAGAGGGGGGTCTCCACTGAGGAGGTGTGTGCAATGAGGGGGGTCTATATGGATGGAGGGAGGTCTGCACTAAGGGGGTGTCTATACTGATGGAGGGGGGTCTGCACTGAGGGAATGTCTATACTGATGGAGGGGGTCTGCACGGAGGGGGGCCTGTACTGATGGAGGGGGGTCTGCACTGAGGAGGTGTCTGCACTGAGGGGGTCTTTACTTATAGAGGGGGTCTGCACTGAGATGTCTGCACTGAGGGGGGTCTATACTGATGGAGGGGGTCTGCACGGAGGGGGGTCTATACTGATGGAGGGGGGTCTGCACGGAGGGGGGTCTATACTGATGGAGGGGGGTCTGCACGGAGGGGGGTCTATACTGATGGAGGGGGGTCTGCACTGAGGAGGTGTCTGCACTGAGGGGGTCTATACTGAAAGAGCAGGGTCTGCACTGAGGGGGTCTAAACTGATAGAGGGGGGTCTGCACTGAGGAGGTGTCTGCACGGAGGGGGTTCTATACTGATGGAGGAGGGTCTGCACTGAGGGGGTGTCTATACTGATGGAGGGGGTCTATACTGAAAAGAGGGTCTGCACTTAGGGGTGTCTATACTGATTAGAGGAGGGTCTGCACTGAGGGGGGTGTATACTGATAGGGGAGGGTCTGCACTGATGGAGGGGGGTCTGCACTGAGGGGAGTCTATACTGATGGAGTGGGATCTGCATGGAGGGGGGTGTCTATACTGATGGAGGTGAGTCTGCACTGAGGGGACGTCTATAATGAGGTCGTGGGTCTGCACTGAGGGGGGTCTACTGGCGGCAGGGGGGGTCTGCACTGAGGGAAGGGGTCTGTACTGCGGGGGGAGGTCTATCCTGAGGGTAAGGGGTCTGTACTGAGGGAGAGGGGTCTGTGCTTAGTGGGGGGGGGGCTATACTAAGAGAGGGGGTCTGTAGTTAGTGTAGGGGGGTCTGTACTGAGGGAGGGGGGTGACACACTTTTTTCCGCACCGGGTGACACCAACCCTAGTGACGCCACTGCTCCGTGTACAGAGCCCTGCGTCCCGATGAGCCCTAAGCCGATCAGCAGGCTGGGACCTGCTAACTGACTTGTGCTGTACTGGCAGCACAGATGGGGCAGCGTGCGCCCCCCCCACCCGGGAATGCCAGGATCGTGTACATGTACGTGATCCAGCACAGCGGAGCCACCCTGCCACAGTATAGTACATGGGGCGGTCCTCAAGGACACTCACTTGTCCAGGCATCCCAGGCGCCAGTATGTTTACTTTAGGAAGCCGACTGTGACTCCCTGTGGCTTCACTGCTGGCTATCCATTGTGCACACGCAAGCCGCGCTATGCTTTGTGAATGGTCCAGCAGCCTCCTTTTATCTGAGAGATATCCCAAAAGGCTGCAGGCAAAGGAGAAGGGGCAAACTTCAAAACTAGGTACCCACTCCCGAGAATTTAAAAAAAAATTGCCCAAAAGTGGAAGGCGGAAAAGCAGAACTTCCCCTTTTGGGTAAAGTTCCTCTTTAAGTTCCAAAAAGGCAGGAGGCAAAGGAGGCGGCAAAGCAGTTGGACTCAGCTGGCTATACAGTATGTTCAGATGTGAGCAAACCCCTGGGCTGGCAAATGGATAACTTTGTGGGAAAATGAAATTAATTGGCAGTATAAATAGATCAAAGAAAAATATTTATTATACGAGCTGAGAACTTTTTGGAATCTTGGAGTTTGTGCGCCCCCCGGAGAGTACATAGGCACATGGCCTCTGACGAAGAGAGAACCGTCAGAAAGTGTACATTTCATTGCATTTAATTTTACTTTTCTCAGTTCATTGAACCATATACATTTTATGTTTTTTTTTTTATTAAGAAACATCGGCAGGTTACAGTATAAAATGTATGCAACAATAATGGTACATTAAGTTCAGTAAGTTGGTTACATATTACAGGTTATGTTAGAGTTTCACAGCTTGGAAACACTCACACATGTACCTGCAAAATTTAGGATAAGGGCCCTTTCACACGGGGCAGATCAGTAATCAGTAATGATCTGCCTCCGTGTGTCCGTACAGCTCAGCGGGATCCTCCATAAAATCCCCGCTGAGCTGGCAGCTGACAGAGCGGTCCCCGCACACTGTGCAGGGACCGCCCTGTCTTTCCTCCGCTCTCCCCTATGGGGGGATCGGACGAACAAGGACCGTATGTCCGTGTTCATCCGATCCGGCAGACGAAAGAAAGATAGGATTTTCTTCCGTCTGATTTTGCGGATCTTTGCGGAGGCGGACAAATTACGGGTGTCAGCGGATGGTCATCCGCTGACACCCGTAATCACATAGGGACCCATGTATGTGCCGTTTTCATCCGCAACGGATGGATGAAAATGCGTGTGAAAGGGCCCTAAGGGAGTACAAATAGGGGGGAGGATCAGTGAATGGTTGGGTATTACGCTGGAAAAGGTAAGGGATGGGTTTCCGGGGGTACACCCCAATGACCATTTATTGTTGAGGCTGGCATTGGTTGTCAAGTGGTGATATTATCATGGCTCAGCCAAAGCCTGGTGAGATGTATTTGTCAATCCATGGATCCATGGCCCAGGGCCGGCCCTATGATGGGACCGGGTGGTACCATGGGTACCAGGCAGCACTTTTAGGGGGGCAGCATATTTTTTGTGCTATAAATATATATATTTTTTAACTTTTTGCTATAATAAATATCCCCAAAATTTAGAAAAATAAACAATTTTCTTCAGTTTAGGCCAATATGTATTCTACTACATATTTTTGGTACCAAAAAAAAAAAAAAACACAATTAGCGTACATTGATTACATAGTTACATAGTTAGTCAGGTTGAAAAAAGACACAAGTCCATCCAGTTCAACCACAAAAAATAAAAAAACAAAATAAAAAACACAGTAAAATCCTATACACCCAACTCCATACCCACAGTTGATCCAGAGGAAGGCAAAAAAAACCCAGCAGAGCATGATCCAATTTGCTACAGCAGGGGAAAAAATTCCTTCCTGATCCCCCGAGAGGCAATCGGATTTACCCTGGATCAACTTTACCTACAAATCCTAGTACTCAGTTATATTCTGTTCCTTTTTGGAAAGAATCCAGGCCTTTCTTAAAGCAATCTACTGAGCTGGCCAGAACCACCTCTGGAGGGAGTCTGTTCCACATTTTCACAGCTCTTACTGTGAAAAAACCTTTCCGTATTTGGAGGTGAAATCTCTTTTCCTCTAGACGTAAAGAGTGCCCCCTTGTCCTCAGTGATGACCGTAAAGTGAATAACTCAACACCAAGTTCACTGTATGGACCTCTTATATATTTGTACATGTTGCTCATTTCCCCCCTTATTCTCCCCTTGTCAAGAGTGAATACATTTAGTTCCTCTAATCTTTCCTCATAGCTGAGCTCCTCCATGCCTCTTATCAGTTTGGTTGCTCTTCTCTGCACTTTCTCCAGTTCTCCTATATCCTTTTTGAGAACTGGTGCCCAAAACTGAACTGCATATTTCAGATGAGGTCTTACTAATGATTTGTACAGGGGCAAAATTATATCTCTGTCTCTGGAGTCCATACCTCTCTTAATACAAGAAAGGACTTTGCTCGCTTTGTAAACTGCAGCTTGGCATTGCATGTTATTATTGAGCTTATGATCTACCAAGACCCCCAGATCCTTCTCCACTACAGATCCCCCCAGTTGTATTCCCCCTAGTATGTATGATGCATGCATATTCTTAGCCCCCAAGTGCATAACTTTACATTTATCTACATTAAACCTCATCTGCCACTTAGTCGCCCAATCAGACAGAGCATTGAGGTCGGCTTGTAAATTGGAGACATCCTGCAAGGACGTTATTCCACTGCATAGCTTGGTGTCATCTGCAAAGACAGAAATGTTACTTTTGATCTCAGACCCAATATCATTTATAAATATATTGAAAAGTAAGGGTCCCAGCACTGAACCTTGGGGTACACCACTCATAACATTGGACCATTCAGAGTAAGAATCATTAACCACGACTCCATTTACAAACTGATATATCCAATCCTGTAGACCTTACCTTACACATGAGCCGTGTGTGTGGAACTGTATCGAACGCTTTTGTATCGATTAGTTTGCGCAAAAGACATTGTGGCCGCCGGCAAATCACAGATCTCTTTATACTCCTGGATACATGTGTAGAGCCATGACAGGTCCTTTTATACGCCTATATACATTTATAGAGCCATGACAGGTCCTCTTTATATTCCTTTACATGTAAAGAGTCTCGACAGGTCCTCTTTATACATGTATAGAGCCATGACAGGTCCTCTTCATACATGTATAGAGCCATGACAGTCCCTCGTTATACTCCTTTATACATGTATAGAGCCATGTCAAGTACTCTTTATAGTCCTATATACATTTATAGAGCCATGACAGGTCCTCTTGATATTCCTTTATACATGTAAAGAGTAATGACAGGTCCTCTATATACATGTAAAGAGTAATGACAGGTCCTCTTTATACATGTATAGAGCCATGACGGGTCCCCTTTAGTTCTCATGATATAAAATAATGAATGTGGGGGTCTTTTGGTTGGTGTGATTTTTTTTCTGGGGGGGGAGGGGGCAGCATTTCATTCTTGGTCCCAGGCAGCACAATGTCTTGGGCCGGCACTGCCATGGCCGCCTTATCCTAGTGTATTTAGGAAACCTGTCTTGTATGGTTCCCTGACATGCATCAGGGCAGCACAGTGGTGTAGTGGTTAGCACTTTCACCTAGCAGCAAAAGGGTCGCTGGTTCAAATCCCGACCACCACACCATCTGCCTGGAGTTTGCATGTTCTTCCTGTGTCTGCGTTGGTTTCCTCCGGGTGCTCAGGTTTCCTCCCTCACACCAAAGACATGCTGGTAGGTTAATTGGATCCTGTCCAAATGAACGACTGTGTTTACCAAGCGTGTCAAGATCCTATGGGGTAAATGACCGCACCAGCCAGGAAAGACACTGGCTGCATAAAGCACCTAGAGGCGATTCAGTTTGCATGTGTAGCGCTATACAAGTCATTCATTCATTAAACCCAAAGCAAACATTTATTATATTGCAGCTTACCAATTCTTAGATATGATGTCTGCATTACTTTTCTTTTTTAGTCTTTCTTTCTTCTTTTTTTCATCTGGTTAATCTGCCAGTAAATCAGTAAAAAAAAGAGATTTTTAATACAGCTTACCTGTAAAATCTTTTTCTTGGAGTACATCACGGGACACAGAGCGGCATTCATTACTATATGGGTTATATGGAGTACCTTCAGGTGATGGACACTGGCAATCTCAAACAGGAAATGCCCCTCCCTATATAACCCCCTCCCATAGGAGGAGTACCTCAGTTTTGTAGCAAGCAGTATGCCTCCCAAAATGGTCCTCAAAAGAGGGGTGGGAGCTCTGTGTCCCGTGATGTACTCCAAGAAAAAGATTTTACAGGTAAGCTGTATTAAAAATCTCTTTTTCTTTATCGTTACATCACGGGACACAGAGCGGCATTCATTACTATATGGGATGTCCCAAAGCAATGCTTACAATGAGGGGAGGGAGAACATCTCCAAGACAAAAGGATTTAATTTAGAGAAATACTCAAATCATAATAAATCCAACTTAGTTGAGAAAATTATTCTTAAATTTTAAATTTAACTCAAAAAAGAGGAGCCCCCGGAATCCGAGGGTCTCAAACTGCAGCCTGCAGCACTGCCTGCCCAAAGGCTGTATCAGAATTCCTTCTTACGTCCAACTGGTAGAATTTTGTAAACGTGTGGACAGAAGACCAGGTTGCCGCCTTGCAAACTTGAGCCATAGAGATCTGGTGGTGTGCTGCCCAGGAGGCGCCCATGGCCCTAGTAGAATGAGCCCTTAATGATACTGGAGGAGGCAACCCTTTCAAGCCGTAGGCCTGAGTGATTAATTGCTTAATCCACCTAGAAATGGTGGACTTTGCAGCTGCCTGCCCCTTCTTGGGCCCATCCGGTAAAATGAACAGCACATCTGTTTTCCGGATCTTCTTTGTAGCTTTAAGATAGGCCTTCATGGCCCTGACAATATCCAAGGTATGCAGCAACCCTTCCTTTCTGGAAGTAGGTTTAGGGAAGAAGGATGGTAATACCAAATCCTGGTTCAAATGAAAACTGGATATAACCTTCGGTAGGAAGGAAGGATGAGGGCGGAGAACGACCCTGTCCTTATGAAAAATAAGATATGGTTCCTTACAGGATAAGGCCGCCAGTTCCGATACTCTTCTTGCGGAAACTATGGCGACCAAAAATACTAACTTCCTTGTCAGTAAAACCAAAGGAATTTCAGCCAACGGCTCAAACGGTTGTTTCTGTAAACTTGACAGAACAAGATTTAAATCCCACGGACAAAGCGGGGATTTAACTGGAGGTTTAATACATAAAACCCCTTGAAGGAAGGTCTTAACCAGCGAGTGGGTGGCCAGCGGCCACTGAAACCACACTGACAAAGCAGAAATCTGTCCTTTGATTGTGCTTAATGCCAATCCTTTATCCACTCCTAGCTGGAGAAAACTTAAAACTCTATCGATGGTGAACTTGCGAGGAAGCCATAGCTTGGACTCACACCAGCCTACATAGGCCTTCCAGACCCTGTGATAAATCACCCTAGAGACCGGTTTCCTGGCTCTGATTAGGGTAGAGATTACTCTGAGACAGACCTCTACCCCTGAGAATCAGGGATTCAGCTTCCAGGCCGTCAAATTTAGATGCCGTAAGGCAGGGTGGAGGATCGGACCTTGCGATAGCAGGTCTGGCCGTAGAGGAAGAGTCCAAGGGTCTCCCACTACCATCCTTAAGATTAGTGAGTACCATGCCCTTCTGGGCCATGCTGGAGCTACCAGGATGACTGGTATGTGCTCCACCCGGATCCTGCGCAGCAGGCGGGGTAGTAACTGGAGCGGGGGAAACGCATAAAGAAGTTTGAACTGATGCCAAGGGCAAACCAACGCATCGGTTCCGCAGGCCATCGGATCCCTTGAGCGGGACATGAACCTGTCTAGCTTCTTGTTGAGTCTCGATGCCATGATATCCACGTCCGGCACTCCCCATCTTTGGCAGAGTGCTTGAAAGATTTGTGGATGCAGAGACCATTCCCCCGGCAATAGAGTCTGGCGGCTTAAGAAGTCCGTCTGAAAGTTGTCCACTCCTGGAATGAATATTGCCGATATGCAGGGCACATGAGCCTCTGCCCATAGGAGAATCAAGCTCACCTCTCTCTGAGCGGCTTGACTCCTGGTTCCCCCTTGGTGATTTATGTATGCCACGGCCGTGGCATCGTCTGATTGAATTCTCACCGGGAACCCCTGCAATTTTGACGTCCAAGCCCTGAGGGCTAGTCGAGCAGCTCTGAGCTCCAAGATGTTGATGGGCAACTGCTTCTCTGGCTTTGCCCAAGTACCTTGGCGAGTGCAACCATCCAAAATTGCTCCCCAGCCCGTCAGGCTGGCGTCTGTGGTCACTATCTTCCAAGCCACTGGGCTGAAAGACTTCCCCTTCAGTAGATTCTGAGGGTCTAACCACCAACACAGACTTTGTCGGACTCTTGATGAGAGCGGCAACGGGATATCCAAGGCCTGTGGCCTTCTGCTCCCTGCTGACAGGATGGCTGCCTGCAGGATGCGAGTGTGGCTCTGGGCGTATGGTACCGCCTCGAATGTGGCCACCATCTTGCCTAGTAACCTCATACATAGGCGAATAGTCGGTTCCTTCTTGCTTAGAACCAGTAGGATTAATTCCTTGATGGCTTTGACCTTCCTCAGAGGTAGAAACACTCTTTGTTGTTCTGTGTCTAATCTCATGCCGAGATATTCCAACTGCCTTGTGGGCAGGAAAGCTGACTTTTCTCGATTTAGGACCCAGCCGAACTTCTCGAGGTATTGGACCGTGAGGGCCACTGCTCGCTCCAAGCCGGGAGACGAGTGATCTATGACTAGGAGGTCGTCCAGGTATGCTAGGATCGTGACCCCCTGGATCCTTAGCTTGGCTAGGATTGGAGCTAGGACCTTCGTGAACACCCGGGGGGCCGTAGCCAACCCGAAGGGAAGCGCCACGAATTGGAAATGACGCGAAGCCACCATGAAGCGTAGATATCTTTGATGTGGCTGATAAATTGGAACATGAAGGTAGGCATCCTTTATGTCTATGGACGCCATGAAGTCGTCCTTTTGGAGTGTGGCAGCTGCTGACCGCACGGATTCCATCCGAAATGAGCGGACTTTTAGGTATGCGTTTACCATCTTTAGGTCCAAAATTGGCCTGACCTCTCCATTGGACTTTGGGATGATGAATAGGTTGGAGTAGAAACCCAGCCCCTGTTCCAGGACTGGTACCTCTACTATTACTTCCTGGGAAAGTAGACGATTTAATGCCGACATTAATGCGGCTCCCTTCTCCGGATCGTTTGGAATCCTCGACGCCTGGAAATGAGGAGGAGGAAACTTTAGGAAATCTAATTTGTAGCCCGTGGCCACGGAAGACCGTACCCACTCGTCGGGAATGCTGGCTTCCCAGACCTCTGAAAAGAGTCGCAGCCTTCCCCCCACCTTCGTGGGTGGGGGCGCCCCTTCATAAGGTCGGCTTGGGGGCTGGTTTTGCTGGTTTGCGAAACCACTGCTTTCTGCCTCTAGCAGCCTGTCCTTGTGACTTGCTGTTGAAGCCAAAGTTTGCTTTCGCAGGAGGCCGTCGATACTGTTTGGCATTAGAGGGCCCCTGCCCAGGGGAGTACTGTCGTTTAAACGCAGGCCCCTGAAACTTCTTCTTAGTTGGCAAGAGAGTACTTTTGCCGTTTGAAATGGTCTGAATGTACTTATCTAGGTCTTCTCCGAAGAGTCGTCCTCCATGGAAGGGGAACCCTACCAGGAGCTTCTTGCATGGGGGCTCGGCCTCCCAGCTTTTTAACCATAAGAGTCTTCTCATATGGATAAGGGATAACGATAAATGTGACGCTTGCTGGATAGAATCCTTAATTGCGTCTAAACATATGGCCTTAGGGACATCCGAAAATTCTTCTGCCTGCTGGGCAGGAATAAGTTTAAGCATCTGCTTAACTTGATCCGATAATGCTTGAGCAACCCCAATCGCAGCCACAGCTGGCTGTACTACTGCCCCTGCAGTAGTGAAGGAGTTCTTAAGTAGTGCTTCCAAGCGTTTATCAACTGGATCCTTGAATACCTGTATGTTTTCTACAGGGCATGTTAATGATTTGTTAATACATGAGATGGCTGCGTCCACTGCAGGAGTAGCCCATTTCTTGGAAAATTTATCTTCCATAGGATATAGGGCAGAGAATCTTTTAGGTGGTAAGAAGATTTTATCTGGCTTGTTCCAATCTTGGAACAAAACTCCCTCTAGTAGAGGGTGGATCGGAAACACTGCATTGCTTTGAGGCGCCCTCAGTGAGCCCAAAGCTGAAACCGTCGATACCTGGAGATCTGGTGCTGGCAAGTTGAATGCATTATGGACCAAGTCCGTTAAGGCTTGAATCCACCAGCTCTCCCCTTGGGAGACTGCTCCAGACTCCTCTGTATCCGGATCTTCGATCCCTGAACCTACTTGGTCCTTGTCCAAGAGGTCGTCCAATTCCCCTGAGGAAAGGACCTCCTCTTCTGAGGGTCCGCGCTCGGGCGACGGAGATCTAATCCGTTTACTGCCCCGCATAGCTGTGGCTATCATTTTTCCCATTCTTTTCTCCATCTCCTTTAAAGAGGTGAGTAATACCTCGTCCGTGACTATCTTAGGGTTGGACTGACCCGCGCCAGCTCCAGCCCCAGATCCCGATGGCCCCAAGGCTCCCTGTGGGGAAAGCAGCGGCATAACTTTGTCCGAGACCTCAGACTCTCTGGGGGAATCCCCACCTCTTGTACCCTCTGACCCGGATGCCATGGTACAATACCGAGGTACACCTGCTAGCTTATTGGTACTTGGAACTATAAATAGTTAATTGCCCAAACACCTGTTTGGGGGATAAAAAATGCTTCCTCTCCCCTAGATGACTTTTTTTTTTTTTTTTTTTCAATCTTTTTCTTTTTTTTTTTTTGTTTCAAATCCAGGAAAGAAAAAGCATTCTGTCCCCCTGAGTAGTATTGCAAAGAAAAACTATGAGATGGAAAAGAAACAGCCTATTTCTAGGCTTTAAAACAGTCTTCTGAAGACTGCAATATCCTTTCTGGCCACTGTGTGTCCTCGGCGCCCCGTGCTGCCGCTCTGGTCTTTCCTCCCCAGTTCCAATGTATTGAATGAGCTGTTTGGAACGAAAAAGGAAGGGCCGCCCCTTCCTTAAACCACTGACCCGCCCTTCCCCCCTCAGCTAAACGCCGCGAATTGCGCCTATAACACGTGAACGCGCGCGCGCCCGCCGATAGGGGGGGGGGTTGGGGGGAAGGGAGCCTCTCTGCTCCAGCTGGAACCACGAGGAGGTCAGCGTTTTGCCTGCTTGCAGGCTCAGAGGAGGAAGACTGATGGAGCATCGCCTGGAGGCTTGCAGGTAAGCACAGCTCTCTGACACACACATACACTTTATATCACACAGGCCCCACTCAATGCTTTTCCAACACTACAAGGGAGGTCACTTCTTATGGGGAATAATACACATAGAGCCATCCTATCATTAAGATATGTGACTAGTTTGCCAGATGCAGCGCATAACTTTAGGCATGTCCCCTGTGACCCCCCAGAAAAAACCTGCTAAGAACCAAGTTCCGCAAGTTTCCCCTCACTTACCTGCTCCATGCCGCAGGACTTTGCCAAGCAAGAGGCCCAATCTTCCCCCATCTCCGTGGGGATGTCTAGACCTTCAGGCCCTGGGTTCCTATGAAGGATCCACTGTCCTGGGCCCATATAGCACTCTGGCAACAGAAACATTAGGCACCCAAAGGTTTCTAAGTTTTGGGCCCAGGGTCCAGCTCTCTAAAAAGAAAAGCATTATGGGCTATACCCCAAGGGTTTGGGGTCCGGTTACTGACCACTTTAGCGCTGAGGCCTTTGGACAGAACCGGTTAGCTCACCTAATCCCAAGGATGCGGAGGCAAGCTAAACCATGACCAACACCTAAGACACTGGCGTAAAAACTGAGGTACTCCTCCTATGGGAGGGGGTTATATAGGGAGGGGCATTTCCTGTTTGAGATTGCCAGTGTCCATCACCTGAAGGTACTCCATATAACCCATATAGTAATGAATGCCGCTCTGTGTCCCGTGATGTAACGATAAAGAAAAATGTTAGTTACAGGCATGAGACAAACCGTTAAACCAGGGGTAGGCAACCTGGGGCCCTCCAGCTGTTGTGGAACTACATTTCCCATGAGGCATTGCAAGGCTGGCAGTTACAATTACTCCCAGAGGTAGGATGGGACTTGTAGTTCTGCAAAAGCTGGAGGGCGCCCAGGTTGCCTACCCCTGCATTAAACACAACCTGGGGTGTTTACGATGATCAGCTGTTATCTACTGTATTTATGTAAAAAAAAATAGCCCACTCCCCAGGACTACTATCCAAATGTGCCCCCTGTGCTCCTTCTAGGATTGCCACCTCATCCCTTTAAACCCAAACACGTATGAATTATGAGGGTAATTTAACTGCTTGTCTACCGCCCGCCATCATATGACGATGGGACGAAGACTCTATCGTTCTGGGCAAACGTCATATGACGTTGCACCTTCCCGAGCCACTAGGGAGCGCACGCCGGCCACGTCACTGGGGACCTGATGCGCGTGCCCAGTAACTGAGCAGGACCGTAGATCTGGGTGTGTAAACACACAGATCCAAGTCCTGTCACGGAGAGGAGACCAATGGTGTGTCCCTTGTACATAGGGACCAGGGGCGTACCTAGAGCATTTGGCACCCGGGGCGACTCCTATATCTGGCACCCGCCCAACTTTAAAAAGGAAAAACACCCCACTGTGCCCTCTGCATCCTTCAATCTCTTTGTCACTACTGTGTAACCCCTCTCCACAACTGGACCCCTTTACATTACACAGCCCCTGCACCTTTGGACCCCTTTACATTATTAAACCCTCTGGCCCCTTTTACATTACACAGCACCCTGCACCTCCTGGATCCCTTTACATTACACAGCAACTCTGGACTCCTTTACATTAGTAAACCCTCTGGACCCCTTTACATTACACAGCACCCTGCACCCCTTTACATTACACAGCACCCTGCACCTCTGGACCCCTTTACATTACACAGCACCCTGCACCTCTGGATCCCTTTACATTACACAGCACCCTGCACCCCTTTACATTACACAGCACCCTGCACCTCTGGACCCCTTTACATTACACAGCACCCTGCACCTCCTGGATCCCTTTACATTGCACAGCAACTCTGGACTCCTTAACATTACAAAACCCTCTGGACCCCTTTACATTACACAGCACTCTGCACCCCTTTACATTACACAGCACCCTGCACCTCTGGACCCCTTTACATTACACAGCACCCTGCACCTCTGGACCCCTTTACATTACACAGCACCCTGAATCTCTGGACCCCTTTACATTACACATCACCCTGAATCTCTGGATCCCTTTACACTACACAGCACCCTGAATCTCTGGACCCCTTTACATTACACAGCACTCTGCACCTCTGGACCCCTTCTCATTACACAGCACCCTGCACCTCCTGGACCCCTTTACATTACACAGCACCCTGCACCTCCTGGACCCCTTTACATTACACAGCACCCTGCACCTTCTGGACCCCTTTACATTACACAGCACCCTGCAACTCTGGACTCCTTTACATTACTAAACCCCCTGGATCCCTTTACATAGCACCCTGCACCTCTGGATCCCTTTACATTACACAGCACCCTGCACCTCTGGATCCCTTTACATTACACAGCGCCCTGCACCTCTGGACCCCTTTACATTACACAGCACCCTGCACCTCCTGGATCCCTTTACATTACACAGCAACTCTGGACTCCTTAAAATTACTAAACCCTCTGGACCCCTTTACATTACAAAAACCCCTGGATCCCTTCACATTACACAGCACCCTGCACCTCTGGACCCCTTTACACTACACAGCACCCTGCACCTCTGGACCCCTTTACACTACATAGCACCCTGAATCTCTGGACCCCTTTACATTACACAGCACTCTGCACCCCTTTACATTATACAGCACCCTGCACCCCTTTACATTACACATCACCCTGAATCTCTGGATCCCTTTACACTACACAGATCCTGAATCTCTGGACCCCTTTACATTACACAGCACTCTGCACCTCCTGGACCCCTTTACATTACACAGCGCCCTGCACCTCTGGACCCCTTTACATTACACAGCACCCTGCACCTCCTGGATCCCTTTACATTACACAGCAACTCTGGACTCCTTAACATTACAAAACCCTCTGGACCCCTTTACATTACAAAAACCCCTGGATCCCTTCACATTACACAGCACCCTGCACCTCTGGACCCCTTTACACTACACAGCACCCTGCACCTCTGGACCCCTTTACATTACACAGCACCCTGCACCTCCTGGATCCCTTTACATTGCACAGCAACTCTGGACTCCTTAACATTACAAAACCCTCTGGACCCCTTTACATTACAAAAACCCCTGGATCCCTTCACATTACACAGCACCCTGCACCTCTGGACCCCTTTACACTACACAGCACCCTGCACCTCTGCACCCCTTTACACTACACAGCACCCTGAATCTCTGGACCCCTTTACATTACACAGCACTCTGCACCCCTTTACATTACACAGCACCCTGAATCTCTGGACCCCTTTACATTACACATCACCCTGAATCTCTGGATCCCTTTACACTACACAGATCCTGAATCTCTGGACCCCTTTACATTACACAGCACTCTGCACCTCCTGGACCCCTTTACATTACACAGCACCCTGCACCTCCTGGATCCCTTTACATTACACAGCAACTCTGGACTTCTTAACATTACTAAACCCTCTGGACCCCTTTACATTACAAAAACCCCTGGACCCCTTTACATTACACAGCACCCTGCACCTCCTGGACCCCTTTACACTACACAGCACCCTGAATCTCTGGATCCCTTTACATTACACAGCACTCTGCACCTCCTGGACCCCTTTACACTACACAGCACCCTGAATCTCTGGATCCTTTTACATTACACAGCACTCTGCACCTCCTGGACCCCTTTACACTACACAGCACCCTGAATCTCTGGATCCCTTTACATTACACAGCACCTCTGGACCCCTTTACATTACACAGCACCCCGCACCTCTGGACCCCTTTACATTACACAGCACCTCTGGACCCCTTTACATTACACAGCACCCCGCACCTCTGGACCCCTTTACACTACACAGCACCCTGCACCTCTGGACCCCTTTACATTACACAGCACCCCGCACCTCTGGACCCCTTTACACTACACAGCACCCTGCATCACTGGACCCCTTTACATTACACAGCACTCTGCACCTCTGGACCCCTTTACATTACACAGCACCCTGAAATCTTTGGGTTCACACGTGTGTCCTGGAGTTTGTTGCAGTGTTGGGGTATACGCAGTTTTTCTGCATTTTATCCCCATTTTTAGCTGCAGTGCCACAGACTTCTATTAGCTTTTCTAATTTTACTGTGTTTTCTGAAAGCTCACCAAAGACGCAGTAAAGAGAACATTTAGTGCGCTTTCAGAAAATGTTGCAAAAATGTGTAACCCAATAGAAGTCTGTGGGACTGTAGTGAAAATGGAAGTAAATGCAGGAAAACTGTGTATACACCGGCACTGCAACTGAACCGCAGTGCATCAGTGTGATCCCACTTGTGTGCTGGTTCATATCTATGCGATGCAGAAATCAGTGCGATTCCTGCATTGCATGTTGCTTGTCGGCCGTTCACGTTGTCCTTTGCAAACTGCTACGGGTGTCAATGTAAATTAATGACACCCCCAGATCGGTTGGCAGATCACAGTAAGAACTGTGAAATGGTGCAGGAATCGGATTGCATAGGTATAAACACCCATCCAATCCAATTCCAGCGCAGACCAAAAAAAGGTTTTGGTGCAAATGCGATTTCAGCCATACAGTTTGTATGTCTGAATTCGCATCGCAGACATTGCATGTGATATGCACAGCAATGCAGTGCGAATCACATGCAATGTCTATGATCACGCTAGTGAAAAGCCTGGCAAAAAGGGACATGATGTGACCGCCTATCAGCATAGAGTTAATAACAGGCTCTGCTAGAGGACAACAGAGGAAAGAGGGGGGGGGGGTGAAGGATTTGGGGGAGAGAAGAGTCTGGACACAGTGACAGTGCTGATAACTCACTTTATGTTCCCAGGATGATCATGTCTCACACTAGTTCAGTGGCTACTTGTTTAAGTGTTCCCGCCCACACGTTCCTCTCAGACACAGCTGAGCATGGGCTGCACTTGATGCAGACTCTTCCATTCCTGTAGAGGGGGGGGAGCTGTACTCACTGAGTTGTTAGAATTTAACCACTTCTCTACTTTGGGTGTTTTTCAGATTTGGTGTTTACAAGACTAAAACAGTTTTGTTTGCTAGAAAATTACTTAAAACCCACAAACATTATATATTTATTTTTTTCTAACACCCTAGAGAATAAAATGGCGATCATTGCAATACTTTTTGTCACACCATATTTGAGCAGCGGTCCTACAAGCGCACTTTTTTGGGAAAAAATCACTTTTTTGAATAAAAAAATAAGACAGCAATAAATTTGGCCCAATTTTTTTATATATTGTGAAAGATAATGTTACGCAGAGTAAAATGGTACCCAACATGTCACGCTTACAAATTGCGCCCGCTCGTGGCATGGCGTCAAACTTTTACCCTTAAAAATCTCGATAAGCGACGTTTAAAAAATTCTATAGGTTGCATTTTTTGAGTTACAGAGTAGCTCTAGGGCTAGAATTATTGCTCCCGCTCTAACGATCGCGGCGATACCTCACTTGTGTCGTTTGAACACCGTTTTCATATGCGGGCGCTACTCGCGTATGCGTTCGCTTCTGCGCATGAGCTCGTCGGGACGGGGCGCTTTAAATTTTTTATTTTTTCTTATTTTTTTTTTTTTCTTATTTTTTACACTGGAAAAAAATAAAAATAAAAAATTATCACTTTTATTCCTATTACAAGGAATGTAAACATCCCTTGTAATAGAAAAAAACATGATAATACGGCGCTAATATTTAAACCTGTGAAAAATATATATGTGAAATATATCTTAAAAAGTTGAATGCAACATTCATAAAAATAAATGTAAAATAAATGACCAAAAGAATGATCAAAAATTTGATAAAAGAATTGACAATATGGTATTCAATGTGACAAATCCAACCATATAAATAAATGAAGTGACAAAGAAATAGTCCATAAAAAATCAGTGCAAATTAAGTCCAATTAAGGTGAGCATCTGTGATTAATCAGGAAAGGGATCCTCCACCAAAAAGGTCACCCAATGTGTGGGAAATGAAATCTCCTTACCAGAGACAAAGACCGGGCTTTCAACGGTCTAATTCAGCATAAGGATGTTTAAAGTCTTCCTTGAAAAGACTATTCCAGACACTGCTATGAATCACCAGTATTGATAACTCCAAAAGATAGAATCCCATTCAAATCCGCTCCAGTTAAACATTGGTGTTCATAAAAAATAAAGAATGGTAGGAAACCACATAGTGCATTACTGTGTAAACATTGAGCTTTAATAAAAACAGGTGTGCACTTACAGCAAAAACTTTGGAATCTCGCATGTGGGATATGGTATGGAAGGGATGGCGTTTCCTCAAGCCTCCGTTCGCTTCGTGTCTCCGTCCGTCGCGTGTCTCTCCCTCTAACGTGATGACGTCACTGTGGCTAAGCTCCTCCTACGCGTTTCGTCGCAATACGGACGTCTACGGGGATAGGCTGCCGGACGGAGACACGAAGCGAACGGAGGCTTGAGGAAACGCCATCCCTTCCATACCATATCCCACATGCGAGATTCCAAAGTTTTTGCTGTAAGTGCACACCTGTTTTTATTAAAGCTCAATGTTTACACAGTAATGCACTATGTGGTTTCCTACCATTCTTTATTTTTTATGAACACCAATGTTTAACTGGAGCGGATTTGAATGGGATTCTATCTTTTGGAGTTATCAATACTGGTGATTCATAGCAGTGTCTGGAATAGTCTTTTCAAGGAAGACTTTAAACATCCTTATGCTGAATTAGACCGTTGAAAGCCCGGTCTTTGTCTCTGGTAAGGAGATTTCATTTCCCACACATTGGGTGACCTTTTTGGTGGAGGATCCCTTTCCTGATTAATCACAGATGCTCACCTTAATTGGACTTAATTTGCACTGATTTTTTATGGACTATTTCTTTGTCACTTCATTTATTTATATGGTTGGATTTGTCACATTGAATACCATATTGTCAATTCTTTTATCAAATTTTTGATCATTCTTTTGGTCATTTATTTTACATTTATTTTTATGAATGTTGCATTCAACTTTTTAAGATATATTTCACATATATATTTTTCACAGGTTTAAATATTAGCGCCGTATTATCTTGTTTTTTGTTTCTTTGTTTACTATGGTATTTTAGTATTAATACTGGCAGCTTTTCACAGAAATTAATTTTTTTCACTGTTAATTTATTTACACGTTAGCGCAGTGTTTTTTTCTGTCTATACAGAGAAATCCCTTTCCAATAGAAAAAAACATGACAGGTCCTCTTAAATATGAGATCTGGGGTCAAAAAGACCTCAGATCTCATATTTACACTAAAATGCAAAAAAATAAAAATTTGAAAATGTAATTTTTTCAAATGACAAAAAAAAAATTGTCTCTTTAAGAGGCTGGGCGGGACTGACGTTTTGACGTCACTTCCGCCCAGCAGAGCTATGGGGACGGGCGAAGGAGATTTTTCCTTCAGTCTCGTCCCCGCTAAGCTGCCGAACGGTCCCGATCGCCTCCGCCGCTACCGACGGCTACGGTAAGCGGCGGAAGGCGCGAGAGAGCCCCTCTCCCGCCGCCGATAACGGCGATCTTGCGGCGAATCCGCTGCGGAGACCGCCGTTATCGTTAACAGAACCGCTGACACTAAAGATTGATACCTCGGTTGTGGCAGCAGCTGCTGCCGTTACCGAGATATCAATCTTTAAAGTTAGGCCGTATAAAGACGTACGGCGGTTTAGAAGTGGTTAACAGAGAGTGAGGTGCACAGTAGTGTGTCAGTCTGCCTGAGCTCTCCCTGCGCTCTCAGCATATCACATCGCCGCTGCATTACCAAGCCCACTCTCACTGTTTCATACTGGGGAGGATGGGGGAGCCGCCTGACACCCCTCCAATGTGTGGCACCTGGTGCGGCCCGCCCCTCCCCCGCGCTCCTTAGTTAGTACGCCTCTGATAGGGACACCGATAGGTCACCTTCCACAGTAAGGCTTCATTTCCATGGACGTTTTTACAGCCACTTTCTTAAGGCTCCATTCACACCTAGGCGTTTTCACGCCCGCCGCTATTGCAGCCTGCAATACGCTGGAGAGGTGATTTAACATTGTCGGCTATGGAGATGGTTCACATCTCCACGCCGAACGCCGAAACGCCTGAAGCTCAAAACAAGTCCCTGACCCTTTTTTTCAGGCGTCTTCGGCGTTCGGCCATATTACACAATGTGTAATCACCCCTCCAGCGAAAATCACGGTAAAAAACGCCGCATTTTGTTGCGGCAAATCGCGGTAAAAAACGCTGCAATTTGTCGCGGTAAAAACCGCCGCAAATCGCCTACGCCTAGGTGTGAATGCAGCCTGAGGCTCCATTCACACCTAGGCAGACAAATTTGCGGCGTTTTGTCGGCGTTCAGCGTGGAAATGTGAACCATCTCCATAGAGGGACATGTGTTTTCATCCCTCTGGCGGCAGCGGCGTAGCACTACAGGCGTTAAAACGCCTAGATGTGAATGGGGGCTTAGCCTTTTTTACAGCTTAAAAACGCCTGTCCATGTTTATTTACTTATTTATTTTTTTGAATTTTGTTTTGTTTTTGAGCTGGAGCTCAAAAAACGCAACGGTAGCGTTTTCACGCGTTTTTGGGCGTTTTTTAACGTCTACTCTGGAGCTTCAGAACGCCCTGGTCCTGCGTTTTTTTTACAGCTCAAAAACGCCTATGCCATTTGCAGCTCAAAAACGCCTATGTGGGCATGATGCCATAGAATAACATGGACAGGCATTTTTAAGCTGTAAAAAACGCTCAGAAAGGTGGCTGTAAAAACGTCAGTGGAAATTAAGCCTTAGAATCACTCCCTCGGGAACACATTAACCCCTTGATCACCCCCTAGTGTTAACCCCTTCCCTGACAGTTATATTTATACAGCAATCAATGCATTTTTATAGCACGGATCGCTGTATAAATGTGAATGGTCCCAAAAATGTGTCAAAAGTGTCCGATGTAATATCGCAGTCACGATAAAAATCGCAGATCGCCGCCATTACTAGTAAAAAATAAATAAATAATAAGAATGCTATAAATCTATCCCCTATTTTGTAGCCGCTATAACTTTTGCACAAACCAATCAATATACGCTTATTGCGATTTTTTTAACCTAAACTGAGGAAAAACATTCTGAGTTAAACAAAAAAAATGTATATTTATTATAGCAAAAAGTACAAAATATTGTGTTTTTTTTCAAACTTGTCCCTCTTCTTTTGTTCATAGTGCAATAAAAAAAAAACGCAGAGGTGATCAAATACCACCAAAAGAAAGCTCTATTTGTGGGGAAAAAATTATAAAAATTTCATTTGGGTACAGCATTGCATGACCACGCAATTATCATTCAAAATGGCAGGAAGGGGGTGAAAGTGCCCTGTAGGCAAGTGGTTAATGCAGATAAGGCACCAAGTTTAATTACCACCTTAAAAAAGCCACAGAACCTGTGTAATTCATATGTGTTCGGGATGAGGTGGCAACCATAGCTCCTTCATCCAGAGTGGAGGCACTCTAATACAGGAGGTGTGTTACTGGCCTGATCTAATGATTGGTAATCTGCAATATATTACGGGGCAGATCCACAGAGATCTGCACCCGCGCAGCGTATCAGAGATACGCTACGCCGCACTTTAGTTCAAATCCAGGAAGATTTTGCGCCGTAAGTTATGGCGGTGTAGTCTATCTCTGGAGGCGGAATTCAAATCGGCGATTAGGGGGCGTGTTTCATTTAAATTAAGCGCGTCCCCGCGCCGAATGAACTGCGCATGCGCCGTCCCGAAATTTCCCGCCGTGCATTGTGCAAAATGACAACGCAAGGACGTCATTTTTTTTTAACAGACGGGACTTAAGTACATTCCGATTCACGGACGACTTACGCAAAAAAAAAAAAAAATTCAAATTAAACGCAGGAACGACGGCCATACTTAACATGGCAAGTCTAACTATACGACGGAAAATACCAGCTTTAACTATACACCGGAAAAAGCCGACTAGAGACAACGTAAAGGAATGCGCCGGCCGCTCGTACGTTCGTGGATCGTCGGAAATAGCTAATTTGCATACCCAACGCGGAAAACGACGTGAACGCCACCCAGCGGACGCCGAAGTATTGCATCTTAGATCCGAAGGCGTACACCTGTCGGATCTAACCCAGATGCCGTCGTATCTTGGTTTGGGGATTCAAACCAAAGATACGACGCGGGTAATTTGAAAGTACGCCGGCATATCAGTAGATACGCCGGCATACTCGCTCTGAGGATCTGCCCCTCCACTTTTTTGGTTTTGGGTTTAACCACTTCAATACCGGGCATTTTGACCCCCTTCCTGCCCGTACCAGTTTTTAGTTTTCAGCGCTGTTACAATTTGAATGACAATTGCGCGGTCATGCAATACTATACCCACACAAATAGAGCTTTCGTTTGGTGGTATTTGATCATCTCTGCGGTTTTTATTTTTTGCGCTATAAACAAAAAAAGAGCGACAATTTTGAAAAAAACACAATTATCCAGATTCAGTATCACTTACGACGGCGTATCAGTAGATACGCCGTCGTTAGTCCGAATCTGCGCCGTCGTATCTTTAAGCGTATTCTCAAACTGAGATACGCTAAAATGTTGCTAAGATACGACCGGCGTAGGTCTCCTACGCCGTCGTATCTTAGCTGCATATTTACGCTGGCCGCTAGGGGCGTGTACGCTGATTTACGCCTAGAATATGTAAATGAGCAAGATACACCTATTCACGAACGTACTTGCGCCCGATACGCTGTTTACATAAGGCGTTTTTCAGGCGTAAAGATAAACCACCAAACAGATGGCGCAGCCAATGTTAAGTATGGACGTCGGAACAGCCGTCGAATTTCACGTCGTTTACGTAAGTCGTACGTGAATGGGGCTAGGCGTAGGTTACGTTCACGTCGAAAGCAAGGAGTATTTGCGACGTGATTCTGAGCATGCGCGCGCATGCGCCGTACCAACGACCCTCATTTACATCGGGTCACGAATCATTAACATACAACACGCCCCCTACCTGCCTATTTTGAATTAGGCGGGGTTACGCCGGGCCATTTGCGCTACGCCGGCGTAACTTAGGAGGCAAGTACTTTGTGAATACAGTACTTGCCTCACTATGTTACGTCGGCGTAGTGTATCTGAGATACGCTACGCCGGCACAAACTTAAAGCAGAGTTCCGGCCACAATTTCACTTTTTAAATATAAATACCCCTGTAATACACAAGCTTAATGTATTCTAGTAAAGTTAGTCTGTAAACTAAGGTCCGTTTTGTTAGGTTGTTACAGCATTTAGATAGTTTATAAAATAGAAATTGACTGGGGCCATCTTAAGTGTGGGCATCATGAAGCCAGACTGTATGACTTCCTGGATTTCAGCCTTGCAGATCTAGCACATGCTCAGTGCTGCACAATCAGTGTCAGATCAGGTTTCAGCACCTGTGCTGTCCAAGTCACATGATTCTTTGAGACTGGGGAGTGCACAGACTCCTGGAAAGTTACACCCACTACATTCCCAGGAGTCTGTGCGGTGCAGGTTAGGAAGCATTAAGCACCTAGGTGCAGGAAGTGGGAAGATTAACTATTCTGCCTAGCAACAACACTTTGAAGGTATCTAAAAAAAAAAAAAAAAAATTCGTAAAGGACTAATGACATTTTTTTAAAACTACTGATGTAATGTTATATTTATGGGTGGAACTCCACTTTAAGCCAGTCTTACTGAATCTGGCTAAATTTATTACTTTTTGGTTTAATAAATATCACAATTAATTATTTGAGTTTAGGCCGATATGTATTCTACATATTTTTGGTATAAAAAAATCGCAATAAGTGTATATTGATTGGTTTGCGCAAAAATTATAGCGTCTACAAACTAGGGGTTAGATTTATGGCATTTTTATTTACTTACTCGTAATGGAGGCGATCTGCGATTTTTATTGTGACCGTGACATTGCGACGGACATATCGGACACTTTTGACACGTTTTTGGGACCATTCGCATTTATACAGCGATTAGTGCTATAAAACTGCACTGATTACTGTATAAATGTGACTGGCAGGGAAGGGGTTAACACTAGGGGGCAATCAAGGGGTTAATATGTTCCCTGGGGAGTGATTCTAACTGTAGGGGGGAGGGGACCCACAAGTGGAGGAGACCGATCTGTGTTCCTCTGTACTGGGAACACACTATCGGTTTCCTCTCCTCTGACAGGACATGGATCTGTGTGTGGAACCGGTTAAGTAATTCTATAATTTGCCTTGCCAATTACCGAGTGCCTAGATCTTTGTAGCCTCTAAAGCAGGGGTGTCAAACTAATCTTAAAGGGTCACTAAAGGATTTTTTTTTTAGCTAAATAGCTTCCTTTACCTTCCTGCAGTACTGGTTTCATGTCCTCATTGTTCGTTTTTGCTTTGAAGTAGCTGTAATTCTGCTGTGATCTCCACACTTCCTGGTTGCCTGTTTCCTTATAACCATGGTACTGGGAGATTTTCACGGTGGTCTAAGCTGTCATTACTGTGTGTCTAAAACTCCTCAGAACCAATCAGATTCATTTTAAAAACAAAACACTGCCCTGGATTTGTTGTTTTTGTTCTGCGAGTCTTCCCGACTCACCTCTCACCCGGAACTTCATGTATGTACCTTTAAAACCGAACGTGAAACTAGAGGCACATTATATGATAGATTAAATTCAATTTTTAATCATTTTTAAAAGGAATCAGTTAACTTTTATGTCTCTATACCCTGTAAACAGTCATTTCAGCAAAACATTTTTTTTCCTTTAGTGACCCTTTAATCGTGAGCCAAGTCAGCATTATGGTTGCCCTAAAAGGGACGGTTGTCTGGGAGGCTTCTATTAATGTATCTGCTCTTGACGCCAGCATTGTGCGACCCTCCTCTTCAACTGGCAGGGTCTGGAGGAGGACCAGAGAAGGGCTGGAGTCCTCTACCGGAGTCTGCTGAATGCCGACACCAGGGGAGGTGGAGAGGAGGGAGATCTGAGGCTGCACAGAGAGGACCAGGAATCCTGGGCCAGGATCCGTAGGAGAAGGTCTGTCTTACTATCTTCTGTCGACTGCTGAGACAGGGGCAGCAGAGATGACACACTCTGCAGCTGCACAGGGAAGAGCACGATCTGGAGGAGGAGTTTTATCCTTCTCTTTGCTGCTGACACAAGGTGGGGGTAGATGAGGGGGATGTGAGGGCCCCATGAAATGGCCTGGTGGACCGCATTTGGCCCACAGGCCTTGTGTTTGACACATATGCTCTAAAGGAACGTAGTTGGGGACAAATTGAGCTCTCATACCTGCAACTAGGGCAGCCACCAGAAATTGTGGGGCCACTTACACAGCTTTAGGCCCAGTCCCCCCTCCGAGCCTGACCACCAACATTTTACAGGGCCCGCCCACTGGCCATCCCATCGAATCTGCCCACTTGCCATCCCACAAAGGCCCATCCCAGGTCCTCCCTTTCCATCCCTGTAGGTCCTCACAGACTTGGCAGTGAAAGGGATTAAGCTTATAGATGGTTTAAATCTTGGCCAACTCAGCAGGAACCAGGTGCAATTTGAACCATGTATTACCAGGCTGAATGTACCCAAGTTGATTGATCAATCAACTTGGGTACAACCAGCCTGCCGGATTTTACATGCGATTATTGCAACAATCACTGCTAGCAAAAATCACTGGCCCGGATTCAGATACAAGATACGCCGTCGTATCTCTGAATGCGGGCCGTCGTATCTATGCGCCTGATTCAGAGAATCAGTTACGCATAGATTTCCCTAAGATCCGACCGGAGTAAGTGTCTTACACCGTCGTATCTTAGGCTGCATATTTACGCTGGCCGCTAGGTTGCGCTTCCGTATAGTTACGTGAGGAATATGCTAATTAGGTATTTACGCCGATTCAGAAACGTACGTCCCGCCAGCGCATTTTTTTACGTTAGGCTTTTTCCGGCGTAAAGTTACCCCTGCTATGAGGCGTAGCTAATGTTAAGTATGGACGTCGTTCCCGCGCCGAGTTTTGAAACTTTTACGTCGTTTGCGTAAGTCGTTCGCAAATAGGGCTTTGCATAAGTTACGTTCACGTCGAAACCAATGAGGCTTTGCGGCGTAATTTCGAGCATGCGCACTGGGATTCTTTCACGAACGGCGCATGCGCCGTTCACAAAAAACGTAAAATACGCAGGGTCAAGTGAAATTTAAATTAAACACGCCCACAGCATCCCCATTTGAATTAGGCGGGCTTACGCCGCCACACATACGTTACGCCGCCGTAACGAAGGGTGCAAGTTCTTTCTGCATACGGAACTTGCGCCCAAAGTTACGGCGGCGTAACGTATCTCAGATACGTTTCGCCCGCAGATAGATAGACGAATCTATCTGAATCCGAGCCATTGTGTTGTCCTAGCAGGGACAGCTTCCCCACAGTGGCTCAGCGGGAGAGATTCCCCTGTCAACACTGTCTGTGGTTGCAGGAAATGCATTTATCTCCATATATAGCCAGCTTTAGTTGCTCAACAGTCTCCCGAATTCCAACATGTTTCAGTATCTTAAAAGCCTCTTCTTCAGTTCCCATAAGAGGGGGTTCACCCTATAAACATTTTTTTTTTCTAGCATTAAATTAAGCATAGTAGCGCGAGCTACAGTATGCCTTTATTTATTTATTTTGCCCCGTACTCACTGTGTAATCCTATAGTGAAGATTCAGACTCCCCGTGGGGAATGGGCGTTCCTATCCAGAGGGAAGGTGATTGACGGCCGGCTATGGCGCGTCACGCTTCTCCGGAAATAGCCGAAATAGGACTTGGCTCTTCACGGCGCCTGCGCCTAGTCTGTGCGCAGGCGCCGTATAGCGCCGTGAAGAGCAGAGACCTACTGCGGCTATCTTCGGGGAGCGTGACGTGCCATAGCCGGCCGTCAATCATCTTCCCTCTGGATAGGAACGCCCATTCCCCACGGGGAGTCGGAATCTTCACTATAGGATTACACAGTGAGTACGGGGCAAAAAAATAAAATAAAGGCATACTGTAGCTCGCGCTACTATGCTTAATTTAATGCTAGAATGTTGTTATTGAGGGTGAACCACCGCTTTAAGGCCCCATGCACACGAGACGCTGGTAAACTCAAGTTCAGAGGCATTTGGGCATTTTTTTCAACTGCCCCTGAACACATTTAATGTTATCCTATGTGTCCATGCACACATTCACGTTGTTTTGCATTTTAAAGCAGTTAGGCTTAGGCTCGTTTTTTCAGACGCAAAATTTTGGGTTCAGACGCAAAAGTTTTCGCGTTTCAGACGCAAATCGCGGCAAAACATGGCAAAACGCGGTACCGGCGTTTTGCCGCGATTTTGTTTATAGGCGTTTTTAAAGGTGACTTATTTTTTTACATTAGAAATCTCAAAAATGATGGCAAATGATGAAAAACCATAAAAAAAACATAAAAAAATTTAATTGCTTGCATTGCATTGTGGACAATCCACAACTTGTGGCAGGTGACGTGGCCATGTGACGTGGCAAGTGGACAATTCACAACTTGAGGCAGGTGACACGCTAAATACACATACACTGCTGCTCTCTCAGCTGCTCTGGTCTCACAAAATGGCTGAAATGGTTAAATAATACTGTTTTTTGAGCTTAGGGAGGGTCTTATGATGTTTCTTAACCACTTCCGACCGCCGCATGTAAATGTACATCCACAGAATGGCACGTACAGGCACATTGGCGTACATATACGTCCTTGCCTTCTAGCGGGTAGGGGGTCCGATCGAGACCCCCCCCCGCTACATGCGGCGGTCGGATTCCCGCGGGGAGCGATCCGGGGCGAAGGCGCGGCTATTCGTTTATAGCCGCTCCGTCGCGATCGCTCCCCGGAGCTGAAGAACGGGGAGAGCCGTATGTAAACACGACTTCCCCATGCTTCATTGTGGCGGCATATCGATCGAGTCATCCCTTATATAGGGAGACTCGATCGATGACGTCAGTCCTACAGCCACACCCCCCATCAGTTGTAAACACACACTAGGTGAAACATAACTCCTACAGCGCCACCTGTGGTTAACTCCCAAACTGCAACTGTCATTTTCACAATAAAGAATGCAATTTAAATGCATTTTTTGCTGTGAAAATGACAATGGTCCCAAAAATGTGTCAAAATTGTCCGAAGTGTCCGCCATAATGTCGCAGTCACGAAAAAAAAAATCGCTGATCGCCGCCATTAGTAGTAAAAAAAAAAAAAAATTTATAAAAATGCAACAAAACTATCCCCTATTTTGTAAACGCTATAAATTTTGCGCAAACCAATCTATAAACGCCTATTGCGATTTTTTTTTACCAAAAATAGGTAGAAGAATACGTATCGGCCTAAACTGAGGAAAAAAAAATGTTTATATATGTTTTTGGGGGATATTTATTATAGCAAAAAGTTAAAAATATTAAATTTTTTTCAAAATTGTCGCTCTATTTTTGTTTATAGCGCAAAAAATAAAAACCGCAGAGGTGATCAAATACCACCAAAAGAAAGCTCTATTTGTGGGGAAAAAAGGACGCCAATTTTGTTTGGGAGCCACGTCGCACGACCGTGCAATTGTCTGTTAAATCGACGCAGTGCCGAATCGCAAAACCTGGCCTGGGCATTTAGCTGCCTAAAGGTCCGGGGCTTAAGTGGTTAACCAAACGCTTATAAACGCAAACGCGGTAAAACACCGCAAAATTTGTGGCAAAAACGGGCATTTTAAACGCCGGTTTTTGCATTTGAAAACTTGTGTTTAGATGAGTTTGCATTTACGTCTCATGTGCATGGGGCCTAAAAGTTCAGCAACTGGCACAAAACTGCTCAGTGAAAATGGCTTATTTATATCTCTCTGCCTGAGCAGCTGAAAATGTGACCAGAACAGCGGTTCAGCTCTGAAAGGTAACAGATGATTGAACAAGAAGAACCAAGCTAACCACGTCACAGAGCAGGAACAAGTCAGGACCATGCTAAAGATTAGAAAATCGAACGTTCTTATTAGGGTTGTCCCGATACCACTTTTTTAGGACTGAGTACAAGTACCGATACTTTTTTTCAAGTAGTCGCCGATACCGAATACCGATACTTTTTTTTAATGTCATGTGACCGTTTTCAAACCACAATACAGACCAAAGATATTTTCTTTAGAATTATGAAGAACTGGTACATCATGGTGTGGGGCTGTTTTTTAGCATACGGTACTGGAAAACTACATATCATTGAAGGAGTGATCACTGTCAGTGCAGCTCATCGGTGCCAGTGCCCAAAAGTGCAGCTAGCCAGTGCCACCTATCAGTGCAGATCAGTGCCCATTAGTGCATCAGTGCAGGGAGGCAGCTTATTAGTGCATCTCATCAGTGCCACCCAATCAATGCCAGTGCCACCTATCAGTGCCATCCATTTATGAGTGCCATTCAATCAATGCCAGTGCCACCTATCAGTGCCATCCAATGGTGCCATCCAATTTGTGTTCGATGTCACAAAAAAAAAAAAAAAAAAAAAAAAAAAAAGTATTCTATTTTGGTATCGGGAGTATTTGCGCGAGTACGAGTACTAGCGCAAATACTCGGTATCGGTCCCGATACCGATACTGGTATCGGTATCTGGACAACCCTAGTTCTTATAATGGAAAAAAAAATAAAAAATCTACAAGCATATGGTCATCTTCAGTGAATCACCGTACACATTGTTCACCTTCGTAGCTACCGTACTTATACAATATTAATGCTATGCAACTGTCTGCCCTGTGTTTTCCTATCCCAGGGTGGTTAGTGTTCAGCTAACAGACTAAGTTTCATTAACTCCTGTTACAAAAGCGTGGCACCTTTGGTAACCTTTTTGAATGTGTCTTATTATATAAGGGGCAGGTCTACTAAATGAGCATCGCTGAATGTGCAAAAGATAATGTCAGCTGCGTGATCAGCATTTTGACCTTGAGGCCGCTCATTACCAGAAGCCAGTAAATATATTATGTAACCACCGCAACATTTTAATCTGCAGAAAATGACAATTTATAGGTCTCTGGCTGATGATTTGTTATCACTGTGTTAGCTGAAAAAGGGACAAGAATGCCTTTCCTTTTGCAGTTTTAACATTACACTTTTTTTTTTCTTTTTAGGTGAATTGCATGCACTTTTATGTTTTCAGTCCATTTTCATTGTTTTATAATGTTTATATAATATAATATACAGTATGTATAGATTAAAAATAGTTATTAGCCAATACCGGTACATTTGGGACTTGTTCTTCTGCCTGCACTCAGATTCAGTGCACAACCCAAACTATAGAGGCTGGGTTACTGGTATATAAGGACTACCAAATACAATGCTCCTCCAGATTATCATCAGATCCAGGATTAACAGATCCAGTGCCCAAAATATATTATCACTTAATATATATCCACTGGCAGGGGCGGACTGACCATTCGTTCAGTCGGGCACTGCCCGAGGGCCCCATGCCACTAGGGGGCCCCATCAGGGTTGCCAGCCTCAGTAAAACCAAGGACAGTATGTAAAAATCATTTTTTTTTTAAATCCCAAGATTATAGCTGCCCCACCTCTCCAGCACCTTTTCAGTGTGTGTATGTATACTGTGTGCGTTTGTGTATATTGTGTGTCTGTGTGTGTATACTGTGGGCCAGATCTACGTAGATAGGCGTATATTTAAATGGGCGTAGCGTATCGTAGTAACGCTACGCCACCGCAACTTTGAGAGGCAAGTGCTGTATTCACAAAGCACTTGCCTCTAAAGTTACGGCGGCGTAGCGTAAATCTGCCGGCGTAAGCGCGCCTAAATCAAATGAGGAATCAAAAGAGACTAGGGTCTAGAGGAGCATCATGGGACATGCAGTCCCAAAAGATTGACCGCCCCATTGTTGTGCACAGCCCTCAGACTTCAGCCCCCAGCATGCACTCTGCTGGGTGAGAGTCTGGAACCAGGAAGAAACTGAGGGAGTGATTGCTACAGGACACAGGGAAAAGAGAGGACTGCCCTACGGATGTGGCAAGTGACAATCTGCAACATGTGGCAGGTGACGTGACAATTCACAACCTTTTTGCAAGTGACAATCCGCAAAGTGTGGCAGGTGACGTGGCAAGTGACAATCCGCAATGTGTGGCAGGCGACGTGGCAAGTGACAATCCGCAAAGTGTGGCAGGTGACGTGGCAAGTGACAATCCGCAATGTGTGGCAGGCGACGTGGCAAGTGACAATCCGCAATGTGTGGCAGGTGACGTGGCAAGTGACAATCCGCAATGTGTGGCAGGCGACGTGACAATCTGCAATGTGTGGCAGGCGACGTGACAATCTGCAATGTGTGGCAGGTGACGTGACAATCTGCAATGTGTGGCAGGTGACGTGACAATCTGCAATGTGTGGCAGGTGACGTGGCAATCTGCAATGTGTGGCAGGTGACGTGACAATCTGCAATGTGTGGCAGGTGACGTGGCAATCTGCAATGTGTGGCAGGTGACGTGACAATCTGCAATGTGTGGCAGGTGACGTGGCAATCTGCAATGTGTGGCAGGTGACGTGACAATCTGCAATGTGTGGCAGGTGACGTGACAATCTGCAATGTGTGGCAGGTGACGTGGCAAGTGACAATCCGCATCTGGTGGCAGGTGACGCAGCAAGTGACACACTTGGGGCTCCCACTGATTCTGCATTATGGTGAGTTGAACTATTTTATATAACAATGTAATAATACAAATAATGCACTTCAATCATTTTTTTTTGTTATTCGGCACTGCATCGATTTAACGTACAATTGCGCGGTCGTGTAACGTTGTACCTAAACAAAATTTACGTACGTTTTTCCCCACAAATAGAGCTTTCTTTTGGTGGTATTTGATCACAAAAATAGCGACAATTTTGAGGGGGGAGGGGAGTAAGGACACGGGGAGGGTGTGGGTGAACTTAAACTCTATCGCTATGCTGTGGTTCATGTAGGCTTTGCGTGCGGGGAGGGTTGGGGGGCCTCCATGTCCAATTTGCTTGGGGCCCCCAAATTCCTTTAAACGGCCCTGCCTGTATTGTGTCTGCAGCCTCTGACCATCTCCTGCTTTTTGATGTATGTAGCGGCCTGCTCCTGTTTTAAATTTAGGGGGAAGACTGAGAGTTAATGACTCAGACATGTATAATTTTGAGCAAATTTGACTTCTGTTCCAGCCATGGCTGTGCTGTGAGTGACCACCAGGGGTCAAGTCCTGGGAAAAAAAGTGTGGGAACTCACCCAAGCGTGATCAGTGCCCATTAATGCAGCCTTACCAGTGCCCATCAAATGCAGCCTGATCACTGAACAGTGCCCATCAAGAAATGGTCAGAGACTGCCCAATCAGTGCCCATAAGCTCAGCCTCACCAGTGCCCATCAATGCAACCTGATGTGGGGGGGGGTCAGCTGTGTCAGGGTCTCTCACCTTAGCGATGTCATCTCAGCAGGTCCTTGCACGGCCTCCTGGGGGGCTGATGCTCCTGGTCCAGGGGTCAAGTTGTTGCAAACCAGCATCTAGCCCCACAACCAGAGCCCGTCACGCGCGTCACGACTCCCTGGTGTGCCTCGCCTCTCTCCAAGACTCTGGGAGTTTCCTCTGCGCTGCTCTCAGTTCTCCACCCCCTCCCACGCTGCACAACTCCCCCTCGTCTGTTCAATCCCTCTTACCCCCAGTCTGCACCCCGTACCCCTAGTCTGCACAATCCCCCCCCCCCCAGTCTGCACCCCGTACCCCTAGTCTGCACAATCCCCCCTCCCCCAGTCTGCACCCCGTACCCCTAGTCTGCACAATCCCCCCTCCCCCAGTCTGCACAATTACCCCCCCCCTTCCCCCACAATTACCCCCCCAGTCTGCACAATTACCCCCCCTTCCCCAGTCTGCACAACCCCCCCAGTCTGCACAATTACCCCCCCCCCCTTCCCCAGTCTGCACAATTACCCCCCCAGTCTGCACAATTACCCCCCCTTCCCCCACAATTACCCCCCCTTCCCCCAGTCTGCACAATTACCCCCCTTCCCCCAGTCTGCACAATTACCCCCCTTTCCCCACAATTACCCCCCCTTTCCCCACAATTACCCCCCCAGTCTGCACAATTACCCCCCTTCCCCCAGTCTGCACAATTACCCCGCCTTCCCCCAGTCTGCACAATTAACCCCCCCTTCCCCCACAATTACCTCCCCCAGTCTGCACAATTACCCCCCCTTCCCCCAGTCTGCACAATTACCCCCCCCCCCCCCCGTCTGCAAAATTACCCCCCTTCCCCCACAATTACCCCCCAGTCTGCACAACTACCCCCCTTCCCCCAGTCTGCACAATTACCCCCCTCCCCCCACTCTGCACAATTACTCCCCCCCCAGTCCTGCACAATTACCCCCCCCCCTTCCCCCACAATTACCCCCCCCAGTCTGCACAATTACCCCCCTTCCCCCGTCTGCAAAATTACTCCCCCCCCCCCAGTCTGCACAATTACCCCCCCTTCCCCCAGTCTGCACAATTACTCCCCCCAGTCTGCACAACTGCCCCCCCTTCCCCCACAATTACCCCCCCAGTCTGCACAACTACCCCCCCCCTTCCCCCCAGTCTGCACAATTACCCCCCTTCCCCCAGTCTGCACAATTACCCCCCTTCCCCCAGTCTGCACAATTACCCCCCCTTCCCCCACAATTACCCCCCAGTCTGCACAATTACCCCCCCCTTCCCCTAGTCTGCACAACTACACCCCCCAGTCTGCACAACTAACCCCCCCTTTCCCCACAATTACCCCCCAGTCTGCACATTTACCCCCCCCCCCCCCCGTCTGCAAAATTCCCCCCCTTCCCCCACAATTACCCCCCCCCCCCCAGTCTGCACAACTACCCCCCTTCCCCCAGTCTGCACAATTACCCCCCTCCCCCCACTCTGCACAATTACTCCCCCCCCAGTCTGCACAATTATCCCCCTTCCCCCACAATTACCCCCCCAGTCTGCACAATTACCCCCCTTCCCCCAGTCTGCACAATTACCCCCCCTTCCCCCAGTCTGCACAATTACTCCCCCCCCCAGTCTGCACAATTACCCCCCAATCTGCACAATTACCCCCTTCCCCCAGTCTGCACAATTACCCCCCCTTCCCCCAGTCTGCACAACTACCCCCCCCCCCCTTTGCCCACAATTACCCCTACAGTCTGCACAATTACCCCCCCTTCCCCCAGTCTGCACAATTACTCCCCCCCCCAGGCTGCACAATTACCCCCAGTCTGCACAATTACCCCCCCCCTTCCCCAGTCTGCACAATTACCCCCCTTCCCCAGTCTGCACAATTACCCCCCTTCCCCCAGTCTGCACAATTACCCACCAGTCTGCACAATTACCCCCCTTCCCAGTCTGCACAATTACCCCCCTTCCCCCACAATTACCCCCCCCCCTTCCCCCACAATTACCCCCCCAGTCTGCACAATTACCCCCTTCCCCCAGTCTGCACAATTACCCCCCCTTCCCCCAGTCTGCACAACTACCCCCCCCCTTTGCCCACAATTACCCCTACAGTCTGCACAATTACCCCCCCTTCCCCCAGTCTGCACAATTACTCCCCCCCCAGGCTGCACAATTACCCCCAGTCTGCACAATTACCCCCCCCCTTCCCCCAGTCTGCACAATTACCCCCCCTTCCCCCACAATTACCCCCCAGTCTGCACAATTACCCCCCTTCCCCAGTCTGCACAACTACCCCCCTTCCCCCAGTCTGCACAATTACCCACCAGTCTGCACAATTACCCCCCCTTCCCCCACAATTACCCCCAGTCTGCACAATTACCCCCTTCCCCCAGTCTGCACAATTACCCCCCTTCCCCCAAGTCTGCACAATTACTCCCCCCCTTCCCCCACAATTACCCCCCAGTCTGCACAATTACCCCCTTCCCCCAGTCTGCACAATTACCCCCCTTCCCCCAGTCTGCACAATTACCCCCCCAGTCTGCACAACTACCCCCCCCCCCTTTGCCCACAATTACCCCTACAGTCTGCACAATTACCCCCCCTTCCCCCAGTCTGCACAATTATCCCCTTCCCCCAGGCTGCACAATTACCCCCAGTCTGCACAATTACCCCCCCTTCCCCCACAATTACCCCCCAGTCTGCACAATTACCCCCCCTTCCCCAGTCTGCACAATTACCCCCCTTCCCCCCAGTCTGCACAATTACCCCCCCTTCCCCACAATTACCCCCCAGTCTGCACAATTACCCCCCCTTCCCCCAGTCTGCACAATTACCCCCCCCCCTTCCCCCAGTCTGAACAGTTACCCCGTTCCCCCACAATCACCCCCCTCAGTTTGCAGGGGGGGAGTAAGAAATTAGGAGAAGTAGATGCAAAGAAAAAATCATTCAGGGGAGAGGGGGTTGTGCAGATAGCTCACCTACCTACAACTCAGGTTCACATGAGTCCTAGGAGACAAGCAGATACAGTCCGACTCGTGTGTGTGAAACAAACAAGGAGAGGGAGGATGGAAGGGAGCATTATGGCACTTTGGCTCCCCCACCAGGTGCTAGGGTGAACTGCACCCCATCACTAGAGTCGGGACTTTGTTACGGCGGGGGGCGCTGGAGGAGGAGGAATAGGCGGACCAAGGGAGGGGAAGACGGGCGCACATTGATGACCAATGGGAAC
Organism: Rana temporaria; assembly: GCF_905171775.1. Classification (NCBI taxonomy): domain Eukaryota; kingdom Metazoa; phylum Chordata; class Amphibia; order Anura; family Ranidae; genus Rana; species Rana temporaria. The sequence goes on along the minus strand of NC_053498.1, from coordinate 34,219,956 downwards.
GGCGTTCCTGCTGTGGAAGAAGTAGAGGAACGTTGTTCCCATGCGTTCCCGCAGGACTCGAGCCCTGGTGACCACTATTGTTCGCCTGGGGTGTTATTGCCACTCCAGGCCAAGGGTGGCAGCAGCTAGGTCAGGGTGATTTGGGTATTTCCCCTCGGCAGCCAATCAGTGCTGGTCGATCGCCCCCGCTGTGCATGCTGGGGAGGGGTACTTAAGAGACAGACGTTATTGGACCGAGGTCGTCGATCCTGGGTCTGTCGTCCCACCACCCCGTGTGTGGCCCTCCTGGCCGGGGGGTGTGTGTTCCTGTAATCCTGGCTCTGGATCACGTTGATCCAGGGTTATGATCTGCTATGTAGGGCCCAGTAAGCAGATTGGGTCTACGTTTCAAGGGGGATACTGGCTGTCCGTCCTGGAGGGAGGAAGCTGCTTGATGAAGGACCTATCTTGGAGAGGACCGAGCACAAGACTGGTGTCTCAAGAGAAGCCTTGAACTTCATCGAAGGATGCACCGAAAGGCTTGATTGGTGATCGCCTGTCAGTTCCAAGTTCTGCAAGAAGTTACTCTGGAGAGATCCGGGTGCTGAATCCTGTGCTACAAGGATTCCGGACCGAAAGTGTCTCCATTTGGGGGAAGGTCTGTGGCAGAGACTGTACCATATTCCAGTGCGCCATTCTGGCTGCTAGGCTAGTGAGAGAAACCTATCCGGGTGCGCAATACCCACTCTGGCTAGACGAAAGCTGTGTCGCAGGAAGTAGGAGTGTTTCCCGATTGAAATATTGCACCTGAACCTATTTATCTGTTACCATTCCACCCCTTCAACCACTTATTTTATTCTTTTACCAAGTTCAGCAAATAAATCTTTAACCACCTTCAATACCGGGCTTTAAAACCCACCTCCTTCCCGGGCCTATTCTGGCACTTCTTTCCTACATGTACAAATCATCATTCTTTTGCTAGAAAATTACTCAGAACCCCCAAACATTATATATGTTTTTTTAGCAGACACCCTAGGGAATAAAATGGCGGTCATTGCAACTTTTTATCTTGCACCGTATTTGCGCAATAATTTTTCAAACAGCTTTTTTTTGTAAAAAAAATGGTTTCATAAATTAAAAAATAACAAAACAGTAACGTTAGCCCAATTTTTTGGTAAAATATGAAAGATGAGGTTACGCCGAGTAACTAGATACCCAACATGTCACGCTTTAAATTGCGTACACTCATGGAATGGCGCCAAAACTTTGTTACTTAAAAATCTCCATAGGCAACAGGTTGCCAGTTTAGAGTTACAGAGGAGGGTCTAGTGCTAGAATTTTTGCACACGCTCTAACGCACGCGGCGACACCTCACATGTGTGGTTTGAACGACGTTTACATACGTAAACATCCCTTGTAATAGGAATGTGTGTGACAGGTCCCTCTTTAAGGAGAGATGCGGGGTCAATTAGACCCCACATCTCTCCTCCAGTCTGGAAAGAATGAGATCGTGAAAAAAAATTCACAGATCTCATTCAAACTAGCCGCAATTGCGGTTTGTTTACTTACGGGGGACCCGGGCGTGACGTCATCACATCGCGGCCCGGGCCTCCGACGGTCATAGAGATGACTGGTGACCAGATGGTCACCAGTCTTCTCTATTGGCAAACATCCGGCGGACGACGATTCATTCTCCGGGGCCCCCGGTGGGACGGGAGAGCCCGGAGAAGCACCGGATGGCGGCGGGAGGGGGGGGGATGTCCCCTCCCGCTGCCTGTAAGAACGATCTAGCGGCGGAACCGCCGCTATGATCGTTCTTACGGTGCACAGGATCGCCGCTGCTAAAAAATTTTATCTCAATGATGCCTCCGGGTGCAGGCATCATTGAGATATCCCCCCGCAAAGCCCATCACGTCATATGACGTCCACCCAGGATAACAGGTCCCCGTTTTGGACGTCATATGACAGCGTGCGGGGTGTCAAGTGGTTAAAAAGGAATAACCGGATTCATAGAGAGTTACGCCGGCGTATCAGTAGATACGCCGTCCGTAACTCTGAATCTACGCCGGCGTTAATTTAAGTGTATTCTGGAAACCAGATACGCTTAAATTAGGCTAAGATTACGAGCGGTGTAAGTCTCCTACGCCGTCGTATCTTAAAGTGTAATTTTTAGGCTGGGGCCGCTAGGTGGCTGCTTCCGTTGAGTTTTGCCGTAGAATATGTAAATGACTAGATACGCCGATTCACGAATGTACGTGCGCCTGTCGCAGTAAAGATACGCCGTATCCGTAAGAGATACGCCGCATAAAGATAAAGCTGCCCCCTAGGGAGGCCGTAGTCAATGTTAAGTATGGCCGTCGTTCCCCCAGCGTCAAAACTTGAAATTTTACGTCGTTTGCGTAAGTCGTCCGTGAATGGGGCTGACGTAATTTACGTTCACGTCGAAACCAATACGTCCTTGCGGCGTACTTTGGAGCAATGCACACTGGGATATGTACACGGACGGCGCATGCGCCGTTCGTAAAAAACGTCAATCACGTCGGGTCACCCCCCATTAACATAATACACGCCCCTCATCCTCATTTGAATTAGGCGTGCTTACGCCGGCCCCATTTACGCTACGCCGCCGTAAGTTAGGAGGCAAGTACTTTGTGAATACAGTACTTGCCTCTCTGACTTAGGCGGCGTAGCGTAAATACGATACGCTGCCGCCGCCTTAAAGATACGCGCCCCTACCTGAATCCGGCTAGAAGTGTAAAGTGTGAACATTGAACTCTCTCTACTCTCATCCATCACCCTGGACGGCGAGGACATAGAGGTAACGTACCGTCCGAAAATATCCAGCAGCTCCTCCGGGGGTAGTGCTACATGTATATCTAGAAAAAATAAAATATATAAAAATATTATAAATTCAATTTAAGACCTAATTTATCACCATTGCAGTGCAGGATGCTGCTCCTTTTGTTTTTATAGGTTGGCCAAAAAGCATTACATAACCCAGCGAGTACTGAGCCTATTAATAACTCGCACAACAACGTACTTTGCTGCCATCTAGCGGTTGCTTGTAGCGACTGCAAAACAAGCTGCGGCATTTAGTTACCTAAGTCTGCAAAGCGCACGATCATTGCTGCTACATACGGAAGACTAGAAAAGTTCCTTCCACGGTGACTGGTAAGAAATTGTACAGTATCTGGAAGCCTTCAATCAGACAGGAGTGGAGGATCCTGTGAGTAACCCCATGCTTTACAATGAAAATCCTGAATGGGATACAGCAGAAGAGAGTACGGAGTTATTTATAGTTACTGCCCATATTATTGCCACTTGACAGCTGGCATGATAGGGCTTAAAAATGGCAACAATTGAATATCTTAGCTCTAAGGGACACTATACTCTGCTTTAAATATATATATATGTATTCCTTACTCAAAACCTTCTCTTTTCTTGCTGTAAGCCTCCTCCAGATCTTCAAATTTTTTTTTTTTTTTTTTGCTGCTGGGATCTGACTTCCTGTTAGAGGGTGACAACAACGTTCATTCTCCCTGGTCCCACTGTACGAACCTAGCCACCCTCTCTGGTCACTCCTCAGAGAAACTATGGACAGGACCGCCATCAGGGGGGTACAGGCAGTAACACCTGTAAGGGGCTCGGAGGTCCCCAGAGGCCTGGACGGCAAACCCCCTTTTTTTTTTTTTTTAAATAAAAAAAAAAAATTCAGGGCCTGGAGGGTCCCCAGGGCCCCGGATGTTTTTATATTTTTAAATTTTTATTTTTTGTTTTTATTAAAGGGCCCAGAGGTCCCTAGGGTCCCGGATGGCAACCCCCCCTCTTTTCATTTATTTTTTATAATCAAACAAAAATATTTATTTTTTATATATTTCTTTTTTTGTTTTGTTTTTATTAAAGGTCCCAGAGGTCCCCAGGGTCCCGGATGGCAACCCCCCTTTTTTCATTTATTTTTTATAATCAAACAAAAATATTTATTTTTTATATACTTTTTTTTTTTTTTTTTTTTTTTAAAGGGCCCAGAGGTACCCAGGGCCCCGTCGGGCAACCCACCTTTTTTATTTATTTTTTATAATCAAACAAAAATATATATATATTTTTTTTATTTATTTATATATATACAGTATATATATATATATATATATATATTGTTTTTGTTTTTTATTAAAGGGCCCAGAGGTCCCCAGGGCCCCCGGATGGCTACCGCCCTTGTTTTTATATATTTATTTTTGTAAGGGGCCCAGAGATCCCCAGGGCAACCCCACCACTTTCTTTTTAGTTCGTCCACACCCAAAGCCCCCTGACCTCAATTCTCAATTCACAGCGGCAGCACCCCCCCGCTTCTCAATTCGTTGGCCGCAGCCCCCCCTCCACTTCTTAATTCATGGCAGCCCCCCGCTTCTTAATTTGAGACGGCAGCACCCCCCCCCCCCCCGGTTCTTTGCTCCAGGGGGCCCATGCCTGAAGCAGTGTAAGGGGCCCCATAATTCCCTGATGGCGGTCCTGACTATGGACCAGGGACCATGGGGTTTGTAGTGTGCATAGAGCAGTGCTCATAACCGCAATTAACCTGCACTGCTCATTCCAAAGAAACAGAAGTAAGGGGAAAAAGGAGACATTGTGATCTCAGGGAAGACATTACAAGAAGGCAGAAAAGCACAGAAAAAAATGATTTCATGAAAAGTAGATTACCAGGCCATTTACGCTGGACTTCGCATTAACACCTCCTACTCTCCTCTCCCACTTTTGAATGTTTTCTTTTTTTTGAGGGGGGGTACCTAGATTTAGCAATTATCTGCTCCCTGTTCCGCGGGTTTAGTGTGCTCAAGGTCGGATTATGTCTGTGTTGAACCACATCCGTGGTAAATGGTATAATCAACTGATGTATGGAGAATATAACACGCCTAAACACGAGAACTTTACATTCCACTCCCCTGTACACGGGACATACTCAAGAATAAAACATTTTTGATCGAACATAGGCTGCTGAGTCAGTGATTAGTACGAACATTGAAATTACAACCTTCTCAGACCCAAGTGACAATGAAAATGAAGATAGAGGGGGTCCAAAATAGGACTAATACAGTGGGGATCGAAAGTTTGGGCACCCCAGGTAAAAATTTGTATTAATGTGCATAACGAAGCCAAGGAAAGTATGGAAAAATCTCCAAAAGGCATCAAATTACAGATTAGACATTCTTATAATATGTCAAAAAAAGATTTTATTTCCATCATTTACACTTTCAAAATGACAGAAAACAAAAAAATGGCGTCTGAAAAAGTTTGGGCACCCTGCAGAGTTAATATCTTGTACTGCCCCCTTTGGCAAGTATCACAGCTTATAAACGCTTTTTGTAGCCAGCCAAGAGTCTTTCAATTCTTGTTAAGGAATCTTTGCCATTCTTCCTTACAAAAGTCTTCCAGTTCTTTGAGATTTCTGGGCTGTCACGCACTGCTCTTTTAAGGTCTATCCATAGATTTTCAAATATGTTGAGGTCAGGAGATTGTGAAGGTCATGGCAAAACTTCAGTTTACGCCTCTTGATGTAATCCCCCGTGGATTTTGAGGTGTGTTTAGGATCATTATCCATTTGTAGAAGCCATCCTCTCTTTAACTTCAGCTTTTTCACAGATGGCATCAAGTTACCATCCATAATTTGCTGAAAATTTTATTGAATCCATTTTTCCTTCTACTCGTGAAATGTTCCCTGTGCCACTGGCTGCAATACAACCCCAAAGCATGATTGATCCAACCCCATGCTTAACAGTTGGACAGAGTTGTTTCTGTGCCCTTTCTTCTCCAAACGTACCTTTGCTCATTCCGGCCAAAACGTTCTAGTTTTAACCTCATTCGGACCGACTTGGTTCCAAAATGCATCCAGGCTTATATGTTCATTTGCAAAGTTCAAACTCTGATTTTTGTGGTGAAGACGTAGAAGAGGTTTTCTTCTGATGACTCTTCCATGAAGACCATATTTGTACAAGTATCTCTTTATAGTGGAATAGTGTACCACAACTCCAGTGTCTGCCAGATCTCTTTCTGGAGGGATCGTGCAGTCATAACGTGGGTTTTGAATTGCTTTTCTCACAATCCTGCGAGCTGTTCTGTCTGAGATTTTTCTTGGTCTTCCAGATCTTGCTTTAACTTTCCACTGTTCCTGATGACTGCCATTTCTAAATTACATTCCGAACAGAGGATATTGACATTTGAAAACGCTTGCTATCTTCTATAGCCTTCTCCAGCTTTGTGAGCATCACTATTTTCAGTTTCAGTTTTCTAGGTCAACTGCTTAGAAGAACCCATGGTGCTGATTGTTGGGGCAAGGTCAGATGAGTCTGGGCATTTAAAACCTTTGAGATTGACATCACCTGGTCTTCCTAGACGATGATTGAGAACAATCCATGACACTGGCAGTCTCAGCTTTGCAAAGGGGGCAGTGCATGCTATAATTTCTGCAGGGTGCCCAAACTTTTGCAGACGCCATTTTTTTGTTTTCTGTAATTTTGAAAGTGTAAATGATGGAAATAAAATCTAACTTTTTTTGACATATTATAAGAATGTCTAATCTGTAATTTGATGCATTTTGGAGATTTTTCCATCTTTCCTTGACTTCGTTATGCACATTAATACAAATTTTTACCTGGGTGTGCCCAAACTTTCGAACCCCACTGTATATGCAGACTAAACAAAGAATTAATCCAGGATAAAGTAGCAAAGAATAGGATAAAAAAAGAGCTAGAGCAGTACTTCAAAATGAATGATACCAGAGAAATATTAGAAGCCACGCTATTGGAAGCCCATAAGACCTATATAAGAGGAATCTTGATCGTGATGGGAGCGGAAAAAAAGAAGTAGAGAGCAAGGAAAAGGAAAGTACTATTGAAAGAAATTTTTGACTTGGAACAGCAACATAAAAAAAAGGGTGAGCATGAAGTAATCCAGGCGGTTACTCTAAAAAGGAAGGAATTAAAAGAACAGGAAACCCGAATGGCCTTCAATAGAATCAAGACAGTGAGGTATCAATGGGGGAATAAGACAGGGAAGTTCCTGGCTAAACTATTAAAAAAGAAAAAAAAAAAAACTACTCAGAGAAAATACAAAAACTAGCACTGGGGAAATTGTATATACAACAACAGAAATAGCAGGGGTATTTCAGAAATATTACGGCAAATGTATTCGGTTTAAACAGAAGGAGACACCAGAAATTGAAAAGGAGAGTTTAGAAAAAACAAAAGATTTCTAAAAGAAGTAGGCCTAAATAAAATCTCAGAAGATAAACTAGGTGTCTTAGAGGATAACAGAAGAAGCGATTGATAGGATCTTAAAAGACTGGCCTTTAGGGAAAAGCCCAGGCCCAGACGGGCTAACGCCATATTATAACAAAAAGTTTAAGGATATTTTAATCCCCAAACTATGCTCCTATATAAATGGGATAGGAACAAGTTGGGAGATGAGGAGGGAGGCTCTGGCGGCCGCAATCCACCTCATCCCAAAGGAAGGAAAAGATGCTTCATTGTGTTCAAGTTATAGACCTATCTCACTGCTGAACGCAGATATGAAATTATTTTCCAAGGTATTGGCTGGTTTGACAGAGTAGACTGGGGATTTATGCAGAACACATTAGAGGTAATGGAAGTAGGCCCAAAATGACCCACTGGATCAAAGCCCACAACTAGGGTAAAGGTAACCAGGACAGTCTCTGGGCCTTTCGAGATGTACAACGGGACGAGACAGGGGTGCCTCCTGTCCCCCCTGCTGTTTGTTCAGTCGATGGAACCGCTTTTGGCAGGGATCAGACAGAACTCAGACATAAGGAGGATAAGATAGGAGACAAAGAACACAAATTGGTGGCTTACACCGACAATATTCTGTTTTATATAACTAGTCCCAGGATAACCCTGCCCCACTTACTGAAAGTATTAAAAACATACAAATATATATCAAACTTAAAATTAACCCTTCCAAATCAGAGATCCTACATATTAAAGGAGAAGTCCAGCCTGGGATTTTTAGGCTGGGCTTTTCCTAAGGGTCACAGGAGTGCAATTCGTTTTGTGACCCGTTTTCAGCGGAGAGCGGTCTGAAGTCCACTCTCTGCTAACATCACTGCCATCAGTCGAGGCAGCGCATCATCCCGACTTCCCAAGTCTGGATCCACCAGCTGCCTTGATT